>NW_024412404.1:6547650-6754483 GCF_014898765.1 Herpailurus yagouaroundi
TGATGGGGGGTGGGAGGGAGGAGAGGGTGGGTGATGGGTATGGAGGAGGGCACCATTTGGGATGAGCACTGGGTGTTGTATGGAAACCAATTTGACAATAAATTTCATATATAAAATAAAAAAAAAAAAAAAAAACAAAAAAAAAAAAAAAAAAAAACAAACATTAAAAAAAATCCTCTTTTTTTAAGTTTTTTTTTTCATTTTGATTATGCTTTTGATTTCTCTATTCATCTATTTACCTTCTGATAGTATGGATTGGTCTACTTTCATTGTAATTTAATTCAATTGCCATCTTCTGAACTTTATCAAAATTAACATTATATTTTACTTAACACAGTTGAGTGCACAGTGTTCACTGATATTAATTTAAAACTTTGAAAAATGGAAATGCTAAAATACTAATATTTCCTATTACTTTCATTCCTTCCTCAACTTTCCATTTTGTGAGCATTTTCTTTCTGATTAAAACTTATCTTGTTAGTGTACGTATGACTTTAAATCATATACTTAAATCTATTTGCCAGTTTATCCATCTTTTATCCTCTTCTCTTGAAAATGTTAGTTTCCTTCCCAGCATCAATCTGCCTTCTCCATTCCCTCGTACCTTCTGCCTTCCCAACAGGCCTGTGTTTTGTACAAATATATACCCTTGTCCCACACAACAATATGCCACAGAGATTGCTGTGTTTGGACTCAGGCATTGAAAGTTCTTAGTCCACACATGTCAATTAATACCTTTTCTTCCAATGGTGTTAGCTTAATAGCAAGCAGGTGAGTTATGCCACCCCAATCTTATTGAAAGAAAGGATTTATATATTGTGCTTATGGGGGAGGTTTGCTCTGACTCTCTCCTGTCAAACACGAGGGGTGGGAGGGAGGCATGTGACTTGGGTAACTCCTCACAGCTCACTTACAAGTATAAGCGTGAGCAGACTTAGAAGGAAACCAATGCTAATGATTATAAAAGAGAGTGCCAAAAACTCCTAGGTCTTTAGTGACGTTTTTAAGGTGCTGATGTACCTGTTTGGGGGCTTCATGTAACTCTGGAATTCTGGACATGTGAAGCAATTAATATCCTCATTTTAAAAGTTAGTTGAGGGGCCCCTGGGTGGCTCAGTCGGTTGGGCGGCCGACTTCGGCTCAGGTCATGATCTCGTGGGTTCGTGAGTTGAAGCCCCACGTCGGGCTCTGTGCTGACAGCTCAGAGCCTGAGGCCTGTTTCAGATTCTGTGTCTCCCTCTCTCTGGCCCTCCCCCATTCATTCTCTGTCTCTCTCTCTGTCTCAAAAACAAATAAACGTTAAAAAAAAATTTAAAAAAAAGTCAGTTGAGGTGAGACTTAGGGAACATCATTACAGGCATATTAGAATACAACTACATTGATTCACATTCTTCTTCACCTTTACCTCTCATTTTTTCTTACATTTTAATTTTTACATTATCAAGATTTTAAACTGCAAATTGATCACTGCCTGTCTCCTTTGGCACTTGATTAGCCATAGACTGTCTGGAACATGGATTTGACACTTCCTCCCTGACTTCCAACTGAGATAATCCTTTACATTTGGCTGACAGGATGCCTTCCTTGAGTAGTGCTTTTTGTTTTGTTTTCTTTTCATTTGTTTGTTTGTTTTCTGAGTATGAAGAAATGCACATAGATGCTATAATCCCAAGAATTCATGCCACTTTTATATTTGAATAACATATTTGTTGGAAAATTTGTCCTTTTTTTGGTATTATATTGTCCTTGCCTCGTGTTGTCTGGGATACCCTTGGGCTTCAAGTGGTTCCTCCAACACGGTGATGCCTCTGCAAAGACTCCACGTAATTTGAATTCTCATTCTCTCTCCTCTGTCCTGGTGGGAACTTTCTAAAAGAAGGTCATTTCGCTGCCTTTGTTAAGAGCTGATGTAAAGAAGGGATGCTCATAAGGAACCCTCAGCACGCCTTTCTTTCTGCCTCCTGTTTGCCTCAGTTATTTGCTCATTTGTTTACTGTGTCCCTATATTTCTATTTCACGGTGGAGATAATGAGCTCTGGGTGTTAATGGTCCTTCTGTTTTTTATCTCTTGCTTTCCTCCAAGCAGGGAATTCCCAACATGTCTAAGACTAGCATTTTTTTAGTTTAGTTTAACTTTATTTTATTTTATTCTGTTTACAGTGAGGCTACTTTTTCCATTGAAATTTCATTGTGTTCTCCTGGGACTGCTATTTGTATGATTCTTCAATAAAGCAATTACTGGTCAATTTTTCAGAATCCAATTATAATTTTTAGTGTTCGTGTGAAGACAGATACAGTGTTGGCTGGAGCTGTATAAAGCTGAAGCTTGCCAAGCCGCACAAAATTTCAGAAAACTATCTTATCCATTTACTTATTGATCAGTTACCTTTTATTCTTGATTTCTTTGTGTTTCTTTCTTCATCATGTCAGTTGATAGGTGTAGGCAAAGAGTGCTATTGAGGCCTGGTTCTACTTTGCCATCTCAAATAACATCGAGATTCTGTAAAAAGACCAAAATGCTTTGTTGAAATGACTATTTCTAATCATGTTGTGTAGAAAGGTAAGCACAATGTATGCAAACGTGCTAAAGGGTATGCAATGGATTCTAGTAGAAATGTTTTGCTCATTTTCTCTAAGAAATTTGTGAGAATACTTAGCTGAAATGCCTTAGGAAATAGTAATTCCTCTTAGCTTGTCTGTATTTTATTTCTTTTTATGTTGTTCTAGAGAGGAAAAATCTCAAACACTTCATGTGTCTTTGTTTCCTCATGCTGGCTTTTTAGTATATCTACTACTTTTTTTTTTTTTTTTTCATCATTAATGTCATAGCAAGTCTGAAATAGAAACAAAATAGCCAAGCACCACATGTAAAGTATCTACACTGTTTAGATAATCACAGCCATAATAACTAAATTTTTAGCACTTAATATTTGTCAGGTACTATGCTTGGTGATTTCCCCATAGTAAGTGTTTTTTAATCTTCACAAAAACTATCATTCACCGATATTGATGTTTCTACCTACCACACAGACCGTGGATCAACAGTTCATGACCTTGTCTAAAGTAAACAAAGATAGTTGAATGGGAGAGTCATGATTTGACTTTGGGGCCATATGATTTGACCACAAACAAAAACCAAAAGACCTAAGGAGTACTATCGGAGACAGTATGAAAAAAAATAGCAATTGTCAAATAATTAAAATCCCTTTTCCCATTGGTGTTTCATAGGTCTGAATAATATGTTTGCCTCAGCTAGACAGCAGGTTATAAAATCTAAAACCCTCTCTGAGAAACTTGGAGTTTCATGGGCCTTTAGGAAGATGGATGGCATATGGCTGAGTGAGGCTACCAGGACTTTTCTCCCTATCTTTAAGACCAAGTGCAAGTTTTCCTTGGGAGCAGTCTAGGGGAAGGAACAAGCTTCCCATTCCACTAATGGAATTTTGTGTGGGTATACGAGCAGAAAGAAACCAGATTGTGCAATGGAGTTCTGCGAAACCGTGGAGATTATATGAAAAAAAAAAAATGAATACATTCCAAAGGCTCATAAACATGCTACCGGAGGAATGAAGCATCTGTGCTTGGGTGATGCTAATGGGTTATGCAGCTCAGCCTTCTCCTTCACGATGCCTTCTATCCCCACCACATTTAATATTTGCATTAATAATTCTTTTAGGTTCATTGAATTTCTAAATATATTATATACATATTTTTCTGTAAATCAGGCAAATAAAAGAATACTAATTTGTAAGTGATGTGATGGAAATAAACCTCACATTATTCATCCACAGACCAATTACCTGGACAAATTCATGTAAATGAATACATTCAGCCAAGTGTTCTGCAACTATTAATAAAACTACCTAAATTTTGCCTCTGTGAATGCCTCACATTTCCGCTCAAAATACAGAAATGATCAAATCATTTTATTTTATTTTATTTTTTATTTATTTTTTTTTTCAACATTTATTTATTTTTGCGACAGAGAGAGACAGAGCATGAACGGGGGAGGGGCAGAGAGAGAGGGAGACACAGAATCGGAAACAGGCTCCAGGCTCCGAGCCATCAGCCCAGAGCCCGACGTGGGGCTCGAACTCACGGACCACGAGATCGTGACCTGGCTGAAGTCGGACGCTTAACCGACTGCGCCACCCAGGCGCCCCTCAAATCATTTTAAAGGAGTCTGCCTCTGTCTATTATGTTGGCGGGCACATGCTGGCTGCCTACATTATATGCTTCTGGGAAAACTTTTGTTTCGGTACTGAGATGTTACATTAACAGTGTTTCGAGCTTTTATAAATTTGATGTTTTAACATCTGCCCTACGTGTGTATGCTGGATATTTCTTGTTCCAGACACCTCATGGTATAACTGAGCCGCTTTGCCTTGCCCTCTTGCCTCTCTCCTCACCCCCTGTTCCCTCAGAGGGAATCCTCCAAGAGGTGTGCTTTTCAGGTACAAACCAATCAATCTGGAACCCATATAGCAACCACTTCCTTTACTGGGCTTTCCCTGGGCCACTATCCACCTCTCCTAGTTACCCCAGGGCCAGGTACCAGACAACTAGGGATAGCCACTATGTCCCAGAGCCTGCTGCAATTATTCAGGCTAGCCAATCGTAAATCTGTGTAACCTGCAGTGTCCATTCCTTCCAAGGAAATTACAAAAAAAAAAAAAAAACCCTCTTGTCTAAGATCCATCCCTCCCTCCCTCCCTCCTGATGGACCTCAGTGCTTCTTCATGTCTCCCCCTCCCATCCAAACCATGGCCTTGGGTGCTTCTTCTTCTTGGGAACCATGAATAACAAAATATCTTTTCAATGGGAATGTTTCTTGACCTGTTGTCCTTACCACACCACAAATTTACTATTAATATGCTATACATGTTTTTTATTGAACTGTACTTGGCACATAATGTTACATTCATCTCAGATGTACAACATAATGATTCTATAAGTCTATACATTATGCTATGCTCACCACATGCGTGGCTACAATCTGTCATCATACAATGCTATTACAGTGCCATTGACTGTATTCCCTATGCTAACATTTTTTTCAACCCCAAGACTTATTCTATAACTGGGATCCTGTATCTCTCACTCCACTTCACCCATTTTGTCCATCACTCTACCCTCTCCCCCCTGGCTGCCATCAGTTTTTTCCTGGTATTTATGGGTCTGTTTCTGCTTTCTGTTTGTTTGGTTGGTTGGCTTATTCATTTGTTTGTTTTTTAGATTCTACATATAAGTGAAATCATATGGTATTTGTCGTTTTTTGATTTATTTCACTTAGCATAATACCTTCTAGGTCCATCCATGTTGTCACAAATGGCAAGTTCCCATCTTTTTTTACGGCTGAGTAATATTTCATTGTATACATATATTACCACTTCTTTATCCATTCTATCAGTCGACACTTGGGCTGCTTCCATATCTTGGCTGTTGTTAAAATTGCTGCTGTAAACATAGTGGTGCATATATGTTTTCATATTCGTGTTTTTGTTTTCTTTGGGTAAATACACATTAGTGGAATTATTGGATCATGTGGTTTTCTATTTTTAATTTTTGAGGAACTTCTGTACTCTTTTCCAGTGGCTGCATCAATTTACATTTCCACCAATATTGCAGGAGGTTTCCTTTTTCTCTAGATTCTCACCAACCCTTGTTAGTTGATTCTAGCCATTCTTAAAGGTGTAAGGTGATATCTCATTGCTGTTTTGATTTGTGTTTCCCTGATGATGAGTGATGTTGAACATCTTTTCATGTGTCTGTTGGACACCTATGTCTTCTTTGCAAAAAGTGTCTATGTAGGTACTCTGCCCATTTTTTAATTAGATTATTTGTGGGTTTTTGGTGTGGAGTTGTGTAAGTTCTTTATATATTTTGGATACTATCCCTTATCATTTGCAAGTATCTTCTACCATTCGATAGGTTGCCTTTTTGTTTTGTTGATAATTTCTTTTGCTGTGGAGAGGATTTTTTCTCGATGAAGTCTTAATAGTTCATTTTTAAAATTTATTTATTTAAATTCAAGTTAGTTAGCATACCGTGAAGTGTTGGCTTCAGGAGTAGAACCCAATGATTCATCACTTACATATTTGCTTTTGTTTCCCTTGCCTGAGGATAGGTAGGAAAATGTTTCTGTGGCTGATGTCAAAGAAATTATTGCCTATGTTTTCTTCTAGGAGTTTTATCATTCCATGCTTCACATTTAGGTTTTTATTCATTCTGAGTTTATTTTTGTATATGGAATATAAAAGTGATATGGATTCATTATTTTCCATCTAATAACACACTAGATTTCAAAGTAGCCATGTAGCAGATTTTTCCTCTAGATTTTCAGATATTTTTTGACTTAGCTCTGCATTCTTTGCCCCGCCAGCATTTTGTTTGATGCACTGTGGTGAACTCCATTTTCAGGAAAACTTACATTTTTAATTAAATTTTCACTAGGGAATTCAAGATTAAAAAAAATAGTGTTTATTTTTGAGAGAGAGAGAGAGAGAGAGAGAGAGAGAGAGAGAGAGAGAGAAGCACGAGTGGCGGAGGGGCAGAGAGAGAGAGGGAGACACAGAATCCAAAGCAGGCTCCAGGCTCTGAACTGTCAGCACAGCGCCCATTGTGGGGCTCAAACTCATGAGCTGTGAGATCATGACCTGAGCTGAAGTTGAATGCTTAACCAACTGAGCCACCCAGGTGCCCCTGGAGAATTCAAGATTTAGATGAAGTTGCGAAGATAATACAGAGAGAGCTCTGTACCCATTGGCCAATTTTCTCCAGTGGTAACATTTTGCAAAACTATAGTACAGCATCACAAACAGCATTAGACATTGATGCAAGCCTCTGTTCTTTTGTTCTTTTTGTAAAAATACCCTATTTGATCATTGTCCTGGATAAAAGTAGATATCCCAACACCGGATGGCATAGCACCTCCTGTGAAAGCACTTCCTTTCTCATTTCCCCTCACCATCATTTTTGCAACAGATGAGAAATATTTGTGTTTAATATTTGTATGTTTTTTAAATGTTTGTTTACTTTTGACAGAGACAGAGAGAGAGAGAGAGTGTGTGTGTGTGTGTGTGTGTGTGTGTGTGCAAGTGCATGTAAACAAGTTGAGGCAAGGCAGAGAAAGAAGACGAGAGAGAATATCAAGCAGGCTCCTTGCTGTCAGCACAGAGCCTGATGTGGGGCTCAATGTCACAAACTGCAAAATCATGACCTGAGCTGAAATCAAGAGTTGGACGCTTAAATGACTATGACACCCAGGCATTCCTTACGTTTGTATGTTTAATGTCTTGGCCAAAATGTATTTCTGTAATTATGGCTTACTCAACAGTTGTTACCATAACAGCATTGATTATCAGGATTAAATGGTCAATATGTACATTGGACTACCATGTGGAAAGATTACAATTTTCAAAACTGTATTTGGACATGATTTGAATTGACATTGATTAGGGACCAATTCCAGCCTTTAGACACTTGTTCCCACCATTTCAATTCTTGAATCTTCAGGGGTTTTCAGATCTTAATTGCATAACTCATTGAGTCTAGACTTGTTGCCACGAACACTTACTATTCCACGTTGCTTATAATTCCAAGAAAGGAAGAAGAAAACAGAATGGTTACTGAAAATAGAAGAAAACTTCATTTAGTGCTTTTATTCAACCTATATTGGGACTTCAATGCTAACAATAAATTTTCCTTTCTTGAGCACTTTATTTTCAGTATTGTACCCTTATGCTTTGCTGCTTCTTTTTCTTTTGGGCTATTCACTCACACTATAGTTGATGTATATGGTCTCACAGATTTATGATAATGGAAAGAATCTCCATTTTATTTTATTTTTTAAATTTTTATTTGAAAAGAATCTCCATTTTAAACTGTTCATTTGTCCTGATGTAAGATGTAGCAGCCTAAGTAAAAATGTCAATCTAAAAGCTGAAATTTTCTCATAAATCAGTTTTTGAATACTATTTATTGAAATGAGTTTTTCTTTGCTTTATATGAAACTAACACAGAACAACCAACACTAACAATACTTTACTTCCAAAAGCTGTGATTATTGCCTTTTTTCTGCACTGAAATGACAAACGGAAACTATGCAAATGTTCTGTTCTGTTTTGCTTTGTTTTCCCTTGTGGATTTCTCAGCATCTGTTTTCACATGTATGAGCGTGTAAATTGAATATATATGATTTTGATGACCTTAAAATAAATGTATGCAATTTGGTAGTCTGATGTACTTATAATTCTACTCAAAAGCTAGATCAAAGCTTTCTTTTTTAAAATACTACCTGTGAATAGAATTTGTTATTAGCATTGTTTGATGTAAAGGCATCAGTATCTTTGGGAGAAACAAGTCAAGACAAGTAGCATACTTACGTCATTTATCTTTCAAAGTAAATAAGTATCTTAGAAAATATTCTCTTCTTAGAAAGCTTTACGATCAAAGAGAGCCAGATTTTAGGAAGTTACTTCCTCTGAGTCCAATCTATGCTCCCATTACAGATCTCTCGTGTTGTTATTTGTGCTTTAGCCTCTTTGGGGGATTGATAGAAACAACATCTCTGGAACCTACACATTCAAAGCCACATCTACTTTTAACATCCCTTGTGGAAATTTCACCTTACCCAACAATATCCCCCTATAAACCTGACTAGTGTATGCTTAATTTAGCACCTCAAAGCAATTCAACTGAAATGTTTTCTTAGACATAGTAAGTTTGCACAAAGGTTTTATATTACATCTGTGCTGAAACTTTTAACAGTTCAGTTCTGTTTCATATACTCTCCTTATTCCAATAAAATTATCTTTCAATTAGGTGCTTAGAATATTGTGTTCTATTAAATTTACATTTAAATTAAAAATAAATAAATAAAGGAATATGTACTAACTACTCAGACATTTCCTAGCTGCTACACTAGATTCCTATACGCAGTTCATAGCTTTTAAAGTTAATGAGCTCCTATATATTGGTAGTTAGCTGAATTTTTTCATGGTTAGAATATTTTGTGTAGCATTGAAAATACCATTAAGCCACTTAGTGTTTTAAACGGAGTCATCCTAATGGATGCCTTTCAAAATATTAAAACAATTTTCCTGCTTTTCTAAAAGCCTGGGGGGGGGGGCGGAGAACAATTGAATGGAGATGTTCGAGTGGTTTTAAAAGTCATTGCACATGTATCATTTTGGCAGATAGGACAGCTTGAACTGATGCAAAATAAATCCCCGTTGCTTGTAGACAAGATGCTCCATAAGTAGGAGAGAATTCCTTTGTCCTAGATAAAAAGAAAGCTATATACACCATTGAAAGTATGTTTTCCCTTTAGTTCCTTTCAAAACAAGCTTAAATGGATTTAAATAGCCCAAAGTATTGAATACTTTTGGAGAAGACTGCAGAGATCATGCTGATCTAATTAGAAAAATTGCATGCTTTTTATATGCCATTTTCCTTTTTATTAGCCAATTGGAAATAATATATTATCAAAGGGAAACTCACTTTTCTTTTTTATGTAGTGCTCTTGCCCTATGTTCACTAGCTCGGATGCTGCAGTTCTATATTAAGCTTTTTGAATATGGACGTGACCCTTAATTCTTTGCTCTAGTTCACTCCTTTGGATGAGGAAGATCGCATCCCACCCTACTATTTAGTAAATTACCACTCTGAGGAACTGAATGCCACCCTAGCGCATTAAACCTCAAAGACTTAATGCACTTTCATAGAACTAACTCAGAGTTATTTGCACACTGGAACCTGCAGGCAAGCTGGGAGAAAGAGAACTAATAAAAGTGTTCATAATGCACTTACACTGTAAAGTATCAGGATACTTTTATGCAACATTGAATGATAACACACTCAGAGTGTTTTCAGTGATTTTACCTGAAAAGAAAATTTCTACGCAGTTATCTAAACTGTTTTGACCCTTGTTTGGGGACACTGCTTAGCACTATTGATGAGCCAGCTGTGCCAAGAGCTCACTAGATCCAGAAGAGTCATGCTGACCAGACTCAACTGCTCCCCAGTGCCCACTGGCTTGGCTTTTTTCAGTCCCCAAACAAATCTGTTTTGAAATTTTCATATTGCCTGTACTCAAACCCCTCTTTGTTTCTTCCCAAATCGCACTTATCAGAAAATGAGCTCATTACCTGCACTACTGAGTTTACAGGCATCAGTGATAACCTATTTCAAGTAAACCCTCCTTTTTTTTTTCTTTTATAAAACTTTCTGTAGATTCTGACACAAGTTTTGTTACTTTTTTTTTTTATCTCTTTAAAAATGTGTTGTTTCTTCTTTTGAATACTAATGCTTCCTCCTCTTGGTGATGACCCTCTTGGTCTTCACTAGAACCACCAAATATGCACTTTATGCAGATTTTGACTTCTTTTACATTATGTCTCTTATGGGCTTTTTCTCCAGTGCGTATAATATTCTCACCGAACCATTCCTAAAAAATGCTTCTTTCTTCTGACTGTTCTCTTTATTGCACTGTCAGAGTTACTACCTTCACGCTGTCGCCAGGAAACTGAAAAATAACTATAATCAATATAAAAGTTGAGTATCAGATTTTGGGCACATGTCTGAACAGTGATCTGCCTGATTCATAAATGTCATTCTTCTCACTTAGATGGCATAAAGCTAAGGTAACTCCTTGTTGCTGAATTTTATTATCCAGACATTGTTGAACAGATAGATGAATGAGTAAATGAAAAATAAAGAAGACTTATTTTCATCAGATTTGGTCCTGTGTCATGGCTGTACCAAGGAGAAACTTGTAGCAAATGTTTGAAACCGGAGGAAGCTGTAGGGAGTTACTTTTGTTGGCCACATTTTGGTATGTAACTTAATCATAGTAATGTAGCAGAGAAATTGGGTGGATTTATTTCTCTATCATTGCAGAAATTTCTAGGTATCATTGTAGAGGTCCCCAACAGATCTTATCTTGGTATAAGGTGCCACCCACAGAAGTACTTGGGATCCTATAAGTAGGAGCCTAGATTTTGATCAACTTTGCCTCAAAAACCACTTTTAGACCAACTTTGCCTTAAACATAAAATCATACTCTGATACTCAGTCTTCTACTTCCGTTTATTTTAACCCTGTAGAGCTACAAGGGCCAAAAGAGGAACTTTAAGACTCACTCATTTTGGTCAATTGATTTCAAAAATGTCCCCAAATATTCACTTGTTTCTCTATTTAGACCCTTTCAAATGAAACTGCAGATTCTCCCATCAAGAGATAGAACCTATTACCCCCTTCCTGTGAATTTGGCTGCTATGTTGACTTCTTTGCAACAAAATTAGGTAGAAATGACAATGTGCTGGCTCTGGAATAGTATCAAGAGCCCTTGCACTTTTTATGCTCTTTCTTTTAAAATGATGCCACCGTCATGTGAACAATCCCAGCTGGCAGAGGCCATCCTCAACAAGCCTATAGACACTGTGGACTTGGTGGATGATTCCTTCAATGAATAATGAGGCTTAGTTTTATCATCTCCAAGATTACTTAATAATCTTAAAATATTTCTCTGATGATTAAAAAAATTTTTTTAATGTAAGCATGAGCCACCTAGTAGATATTCAACAATAATTTATGTTGTGTTATACTATTTTCCCTTCTTCTCCAGATGTTTTATTGTTTTAGTCCATTTATTCATTTCTTTTTTAAAAAAATTTTTTTTCAACGTTTATTTATTTTTGGGACAGAGAGAGACATAGCATGAACGGGAGAGGGGCAGAGAGAGAGGGAGACACAGAATCGGAAACAGGCTCCAGGCTCTGAGCTATCAGCCCAGAGCCTGGCGCGGGGCTTGAACTCATGGACCGCGAGATCATGACCTGGCTGAAGTCGGACGCTTAACCGACTGCGCCACCCAGGCGCCCCCATTTATTCATTTCTGTTAAACTCAGCAAAACAGGTATCGAATGTCATTGCCTGGCTTTGGGCTGAGGTTCTGAGATTCCAAAGATAGATAATACTTGAAACTCATCTTAAGAATCATATAAGCTTTCACGCAAACTATTAATTAGGTCACTGTACTGGCTACTTCGCCAGGAGTCTCTCAGTTTCCTTTCATTGCCAACTCTCCAGTCTTACCTTCTATATTTCCATGAAACTGTTTTATCGGAAGATAAAACTGACCCAATCACTCCTCTTTCTTATAAAAATAAAATAAACACGATGCTATTGATCTCTGATTTGTATCATGTTACTAAGGATTACTCTATACATTTCTTACAGCGCACATGCCTTTTCAGTCTTTTAAACCATTCTCTATCTCCTCTAAACCTTGGGCTCCTCATCAGTAAAACAGACATAAGATCTTCTTCATATATCAAATGATTAAATATGATAAAGAGTTGAAAGCCCTTAGAACATCATAGTAGCACTCAGGAAAAGGTAGCTATTTCTATTGTTTCTATTCTAATATATTCAATTTGTATCCTTACTTCTCTCACCACCATTGCTTTTGCAACTACTTCCGCTGATTTTATCCCTATTATCTGTTAACAAAGGCTTCCTTTTGCAAAAGTGAACTCTCCATTATCTTGACAAGTAAGGCTCTTTAATTCTATCTTAAGAATCATTACAAGCTAGTTCCCCTGAAAAGGCTTTCCCGTCCACTTTCCACCTTGTGTTTTTTTATTCATCTTTAAGAATCAGTTCCAATATTACTTCCTTAGTGAAATGTTACTTCATTCCTTGAGGCAGAACGAGATATTTTATTTTTTGTGACCCACAGTTGTCTCCCTCTTATCTCTGAAATGTCACTTATCAGGCTATCTTGCAATTTGTTTATTTTCATATGTTGGTTTGTGTATATTTTAAGGACATGTACTTTTTATCTATAATTTTATTTCCTCAGGGTCACAATATTGGTTCAACAAATATTGGGATAATTGATATGCACACTTGAGGATTATTCTAAAAAGCATAGATATTCTTCGGCTAGTATTTTAATTTAAGCTTTTGTTTTCATTTCTTTCTAACTGTGCATAGCCTTTTTACATCTCTCTTACTCCTAGGTCTCTTCTGTTTTAAGAGAGCACATAGTCATAGAATAATTTCAGAACTGTAAAATAGTTCTGCTTCCTAATAGCTCAAACAACAAAAAGCACATCCCATCAGAAATGATTTCTATATATGTTTTAAGACTTTAAAGTGGCACATTCAATTTATTTCTTTAAGATGATTTTTTTTGTGGTTGTTAATAGGCAAGTATTCATGCATTACCCTAATTTTTAAAAGTTCCAGGTTTTCAATATAAAGGATAAATAAATATGATTAGTATATGTGGTAAATTCTACTGAGATAAATATCTGGTTTGGCCTTGACTAAGCATTTTTTTAGTAGGAATTGACCAAGATGGCTCTCGTGTTCTGCTCAACTTGACTAAGTTTTAGATAGGCTTTTTTCCTGATTATAGGTCACTATCCTTTTTCTGAGAGCATGTACTTTAGAGAACTCACAATTATAAATTCTTTCTCTGGCACTTTGATATTTAAATCTTCCTCCAGCTTCTTGCCAAGATTACAACCCAGGAATGTCTTTCTCAAGATTCTGAGAGCCATCCTTTTGAGATACAACTAATCAAGAAAGATAGGGCTACTGTCTCTCCCAGCATCTTTGGGAGGGTAGAATATTAACTTCAGTATAAGCCAATTAGTAAACACACATAGTCTAAGCACATTGACCAACACGTTTTTACCAACTCACCCCATTGCTGAGAAACTCTCCTGACTTTTGTTTTAGTGGAGTTGAGTTTTGCTTCTGTCCCCGATTCAAACAGTTTTGACCACTATTACAAGTCTTTAATTAAGCTGTCCTCGCTTGTTTAATCTGGTGCAATTTTTCGTTGATAGCTGTTGATGTACACTATAAAAAAAGGTGTAGATATCTATTTCACAGTGTGGATATATTAGTTTCCTTTTGTTGCTGTAACAAATTGCCATGAACTTATTGACTTAGAACAACACGAATTTATTCTCTTACAGTTCTGAAGGTCAGGAATCTGCAATCAGTTTTATTGGACCAAAGTCAAGGAGTCAGCAGAGAGGGCTCTTTCTGAAGGATATGTGAAGAGTGTATCCTTTCAAATTCTCTTTCCCAGATTCTTTGTTTACATTTTGTGGCGTATGGCCCCTTCCTCCATCTTCAGAGCCAGTGGCATAGCACCTGCAAATCTCATTCTGCTTCCATCATTGAATTCTGTGCCTTCTCTGATCTCTTTCCTGGACCACCCCCCTGGAAAATCCAGCATAATACCTCCATCTCAAGATCATTAACTCAATCGCACAAATTTTTATAGTTTCTGATGCAGATTCGGATGCAGATATCTGGCAGGGGCCATTATTCAGCATTATACACACTGGGTTGAAAAGTCCCTAAGTCTGCAAATAAACGCATATCTGGGAACTATTTCATTCCTAAGCTTACCAAAAGAGTCAAATTTTAGTTACATGTTGTTTGGAAAGACTGAAGACCAATGGGCAACGTTAAGAATTCAAACTTCCTTTGCTTATATTGGCCCAACACTTGCATCTGTACCTAGAAGACAAATGCACAGATGCAAATCTCATTCATGGTACTGAGGATTTTGCAATTTACAAAATAAGCTTCTATGCTGCTTACCATCTGGGCTTGTGAGGGTTTTAGGATAACGTTACTTTCTTTTTACGTGATATTGTTTAAAAATATTGATAAGAATGGTGACAGAATTGCAGAATTACAGTAATATTTTTAATTATTTCCACCTTAATGCTTGCCGAGTAGGCGCTATGATAAAGGAGGTTGGACTCGACTAAAGCTCATCATTTAGATCACCAAATGTATAAATTGTTGTTTAATTTTATGTATGCCAAAGTGAAAAGAATTTTTCGAAATGCAAAGGGTCTTTACAAAGCTATCTTTCATCACGTGAGTGCACTATGTGAGTTTTACCCTAAACCACCGCAGGGACTCCCCCATGAAACTCAAAATAAAAGGCAAAACCCGAAAAATAACTTACAAGGCCTTACAATGACCAGTGCACTCACTAGCTCTTCCAAGGCCACCCAGTCTCCTCGTTCTTCCTCCCACATGCCAGGCAAATTCCTGCCTTGCCATATTTGTACTTGTTCTCTCCACCAGAACACTTTTTTTCAGAGAGCTTCATGGCTCACTGATTCTGCCCATTAAGTCTTTGTCAAAAGTCACTGTATGCTAACTAATTTGGATGTAAATTAAAAAAAAAAAAAAAAAGTCACTTTCTTAGTGAGGTCTTTCCAGACCCGATCACATAATTTAAAATTTCACCCTGCTCCCATATTGCGTATTTGTTTGTTTGTTTGTTTGTTTATTGAGACATTTACTTACATATGTCTTTACTTTCTTATTTAAATGAAATGAAAGTTTATAATGTGAAATGCATAAACCTTAAATATTTCACGTAGAAATCTCGTTTCTCCTACGCGTCCTGCGCACCTTCTCTCTGCTCCTGCAACCAACTGTTCTCATTTCAATCACTGTAAATTAACATTTCCTGTGCTTGAAGTTCATTAAATGGGATCTACAGAATGTACTCTTTTGTGTACGGATTCTTTCATCCGATATTTTTGAAAGTAATCCGTGACATCTGATCTACTTTTCATTATCCATCTTCTTGTTGATGGAGTTATACGTTGTTTCCAGTTTAGTGGAGTTATGTATTGTTTCTAGTTTGGGGCTTTTCAAAATAAAGCTACTCAAAAAAGTTTTGTGTATTCTTTTTTAGACACAGAGTTTTATTTCTGTTGTATAAACACCCGTATTAACTACAATTCTCCAGAGAAACAGAACCCACAAGATGGGTGTTTATACATTAAGAGAGATTTGTTTTAATGAATTTTTTCACATGGTTGCAGAGGCTTGGCAAGTACAAAATCGGATGAGGTAGATCGGCAGATGGAGATTCAGGGAAGAGCTGTAGTTCAAGGTATAAACTGGTCAGCTGGCAGAATTTCTTTTTGCTTAAGAGAGGCCGGTCTTTATTAAGGCCTTCAACTGATTGGATGAGGCCCATCCACATTATAAAGGACAATTTGCTTTACTCAAAGTCCACTGATTTAAATGTTAATCTCATCTAAAACCACCTTCACAGAAATACCCAGAAAAACATTTGACTAAATATCTGGGCCCCATGACCCAGCCAAAAGGACACATAAAATTATCCACTACGAGTAGTTTTTATTTTTTTCCTTCTAATATTTATAATTCCTGTCTTAGTTTTTGTTACCTAATTGCATTTGGATCATTAGCTTAATATTGAATGAGAAGTGAGATTAGGCATCCATACTCCATTTTCTATCTTAAAGAGAAAAGTCAATATCTTACCATTACATATTACATTGGCAGTATGGTTTTCTAAATATCCTTTATCATATTGCAGATATAGTTTTAATTTTATTTTAAAAGAAATAATCAATGGGCACTAAATTTTGCCAAATTTATATTTCTGGACTTGATTTGTTGATGCTTTGGGCATTTATGTTAATTAAAGACAATGCTTTACAATTTTTTTTTAATTTAATGAATTTGAGTTAGATAGTGTTTTCCCCTTCTTTATTTTTTGAGGCATGAAACTTTTGTGATACTGTGTACCCTTCAGAATCTTCCACTTTTGGTTAAGGAATTGAGTCAATGTAGGAAAATTGGATTTTCTCCCTAGGAATATGAAATCAGGTGTCAGAGAATAAAGAATATTGTCAGGCTCCTCAGTAGGTGTTGTGAAGATGAAGAATCTGGGTTTGAACCATTGGGAAACCCACCAATCCAGAAAGATAGAATTTCCTGGGTTCTGTGCTGACAACTCAGAGCCTGGAGCCTGCTTCGGATTCTGTGTCTCCCTTTCTCTCTGCCCCTCCCCCACTCATGCTCTGTCTCTCTCTCTCTCAAAAAATAAATAAACATTTTTTAAAAATTTAAAAATGGGCCTCCTGGGTGGTTCAGTCGGTTAAGTGTCCAACTTTGGCTCAGGTCATGATCTCGTCATTGTGGGTTTGAGTCCCACATCAGGCTCTTTGCTGACAGCTCAGAGCCTGGAGCCTGCTTTGGATTCTGTGTCTCCTTCTCTCTGTCCCTCCCCCGCTCATGCTCTGTCTCTCTCTCTGTCTCTCTCTTTCTCTCTCTCAAAAATAAGTGAACATTAATTTTTTTTTTAGAAAGGTAGCTAGAATGAGAGAAAATGACCTTGAAGTAGAGACGAAGCATGAGGCCATGAGTGAGAGAGATAGATACTTTCTACTTTCAAGGTACAGTTTCTCTTGAAGGAACTGCACTTTCTCTCCTCACATTTCATTAAATTCCCCCTAAAGTTTAAAATAAATTCTCTTTTATGGGAGACCAAGGGTGGAAGAACATTACCAAAATGAGCTCTGGTTGCCATTTATATATTTCTTTGTTATGTGTTTTTAAAAATTGGGTTTGGGGCACCTGGGTGGCTCAGCTGGTTAAGCTTCCGACCTTTGGTTTCAGCTCAGGTCATGATCTCACAGTTTGTGGGTTCGAGCGCTGTGTGTTCTGTGCTGACAGTATGGAGCTTGCTTGGGATTCTCTCTCTGTCTCTCTGTCTCTCTCTCTCTCTCCCCCTTCGTCTCCGTCTCTCAAAATAAATAAATAAAAAAGAAAAAATTTGGGTTTGATTTTGGGAAATACCATTTGGAAAGTGTGAACAATTCTCAGAGGACGGAAAGGAACTAAAGGTAGGGAGGTTGACAAGCATTCTGGCAGCTTGCACTAATTTATTAATATTCCATTTCTTTAATCAAATAGCTGACTGATACGACATTACCGGTGAAAGCCTGGTTAAACTGTACTCCCGTCTCTATATTATGTGCAGAGTATGCTTTATTTATGACATATATAAATTCGATATGTAACCTTTGTGTTTCATAAGTATATTTTTGTCCCTAATGGAATCTTATAATGAAATGCTTTAAAAAGCTCTGAGACTTTTGGATACGCAAACAACTTTGAGTTTAAATTAACTTAAGAATTGATTTCCACTTCAAGCAGTGTTTTACGAAATGCAAAGTATAGATCGGACTACGTCTTCAAGAAAGAATCTTCAAATTGATAAGTCTAAATTTTACCCTTGAACACTGTTTCAGCTTAACACTGTTTAGAGATGAAAAGCCCCACGACACCTAATTTAGTGGCAAATGCATACAAATATCCCCAAGGAAATTTCTTCTCAGATATTAGCCAAAGTGTGAAAACTGCCTTTTACTCAGGTGGCTGTTTTCCACCCTCATCCTCTGGAACGGGCAGGGCATATATATATACACATATATGTATATATATATACATATATGTGCATATATATATATATATACACACACACACACATATATATACATATATATATATGTATATATATATTCTCTTTTATATATACCCAGGAGAGAATCCTGAGAGAATAAAAAAGAAAGAAAGAAAGAAAGAGAAAGAAAAGAAAAGAAAAAGAAAAGAAAAGGAAAGAAAAGAAAAGAAAAGAAAAAAAGAAAAGAAAAGAGACAAGAAAAGATACCTGAATTAAGAGCATTTTTATCTTCAAATCATGTTAGGTCTGCTCTTTGTTCACTTGTGATTTCATAAATAATGACATCTCTGGTTAGCATTGATTTAGTAGAAACCTTATTCTTTATAATTCTGTACACTTTTTCTAGATAATTTTGTATTCTCCCACAGCATGGATAGCCTTTGTCATCATAAGGACAATTGGACTGTTTATTTTTGGTTTAAAAATTATATATGTATTTATGTATACATATGTATATATATGCGCAAATGTATATGTGTATGTGTATATTCTTCTGAACTCTCTTTGGAAACTAGTATGTTTTATATTAATGTTTTAAAAAAATCTACATGTTGGTGTAAAACTGTAGAAAATGATCGTCAACTTTCTTTCTGGGATTTACTTATTTGAAAAAATGAATTGATAAAATGATTGCCAATGGATGGGCCCTTAATGAATAATTTTTCAGTCCACTTTCGCTATTGAATTTATTTTATTTTTAAATGATTTTAAGTTAAATTTCAGTTAGCTAATATGTAGTGCAACATTGGTCTCAGAAGTAAAATTTAGTGGGGCCCCTGGGTGGCTCAGTCCGTTGAGCCTCCGACTTCGGCTCAGGTCATGATCCCGTGGTTCCTGAGTTGGAGCCCGGCATTGGATTCTGTACTGACAGCTCAGAGCCTGAAGCCTGCTTCAGAGTATGTGTCTCCCTCTCTCTCTGCCCCTCCCTTGCTCATGCGCTGTCTCTGTCTCTCAATAATAAGTAAATGTCAAAAAAATTAAAAAGAAGTAAACTTTAGTGATTTATCACTTACATACAACACCCAGGGCTCATCATAACAGGTGCCCTCTTTAATACCCATCACCCATCTATTGAATTCAGATGTACATTGGATATTATTTTTTAAAAGATCTTTTGCATTTTCTTTAAAATTCTTTCCGCTTCATATTTGAGCTTTGTCCATGAAAGAGGGGCTGGTTACTGAGAGCTTGGATGGGAGGGCAATGGGGTTGGGGGACTTCAATTCTTCTCATTTAGTCTGAAGCAAGAAGTCCACTCCCTTATTCGATTTTCAGAATAAGGATGGGAAATGGGGAGTTGCATGTACTTTATTTGAAGCTTCAGACACCAGAGTGTTTCACACCTATGAAAGGAAAAGTTTCCAGTCTTGCCAATTTATCAGAAGGCCAGTTAGGCTGAAATTAGGGATGTTTCTGACTACGGGGTCTCTGGAAAGCCCAGACACAGATAAGATATAATTTTGTACAGGGAACTTTGGTAATAGGGAAATGTAGTAGAACATTACCATGGGGTTAGACCTGAGGAAAGCCCTGTCGCTGGCCCTTATTTGAACCTCGGTCAATTTCCTACCCAGAAAGCATGAACTCTCCTCATGTTTCTACTTCCTTTCTACCATGAAATGAAAACTGTGCCCTCTCAGGAGTCAGTAAACAAGGATATCGTATGCAGCAAGTTTTAATTCTTTCATCAGATAAGTTTATCTTTAAAACAAGTTCCAGAGAAATCTAACATTTAAAAAGTGTGGCGTTTAGTTCTTCACAGACCACACAAATCTTCCATACCAGTATGTCCATATTTTGGAAAGCTTTTAGTTTGAACTATTTTGAAACTTACAGAAATGTTGCAAACTTTGGGTAGAGAGTTTCTATTTACTGCTCACCCAGCATCCACTAATGTTAACACCTTACTAACAGGATATTGTCAAACCAGGAAATTAACATTCTTTATTCAAATTTTACTGGTTTCTCTACTAATGTCCATTTTCTGTTCTAGAAGACTACCTAGGATACTGTGTTACATTTACCTACTTTTTAATTAAGAAACTTTATTTTTTAATTTAAAAAAAAATTACATCAAATTAGTTATCATATAGTGCAACAATGATTTCAGGAGTAATTCCTTAGTGCCCCTTACCCATTTAGCCCATCCCCCCCTCCCACAACCCTCCAGTAACCCTCAGTTTGTTCTCCATATTTATGAGAAACTTTATTTTTAGAGCAATTTTAGGCCACAAAAAATTATGTGGAAAATGCAGTGTTTTAATATGCTCCCGTCCCCACACATGGATAACCTCCCCTGTTATCAACATTTCTTATTAGACTAGTACATTTGTTATAGTCTATGAACCTACACTGACACATCATTATCACCCAAAGTCCAGAGTTTACACTAAGGTTCACTCTTAGTGTTGTACATTCTATGGGTTTGACAAATGTAAGTGACATGTATTATCAAATAGTTTCACGGTCCTAAAAATTCTCTATGCTGTATTCATGCCTTCTTCCTCCTTAACCCCTGGAAACCATTAATCTTTTTGCTATCTCCATAGTTTTGCCTTTTCCAAAGGCAAAGGACTGTTGGAATCCCACATTATGTCACTTTTCCAGATTGACCTTTCACACTTAATGAAATGCATTTAAGTTTCTTCTTTGTTTTTTCATAGGTTGATAGCTCATTTCTTTTTAGTGATAAATAACATTCCATTGTCTAGATACACCAGTTTATTAATCCATTCACTTACTGAAAGACATCTTGGTTACTTCCATGTTTGAGCAATTACGAATACAGCTACCATAAACATCTATAAACATGAAACATCTACTATAAACATAAAAGATACATTTTATGTCCACACAAATTGAAAACATGTTTTCATGTTTGAAACATAAGATTTCATGACTTGAACACTTATCAAAATATAAGTGTTGGGTTATATATATATATACCGGGTGTGTGTGTATATATATATATATATATATATATATATATATCTCAATTCATGAGGGTAAATACCAAGAGGTGTGACATCTGGATCAAATTGTAAGCATATGTTCAGTTTTGTAAGAAACTGCCAAATTGTCTTCCAAAGTGTCAGTACCATTTTGCCTTCCCACCAGCAATGGATGAGAGTTCCTGTTGCTCCGTGTTCTTTCCAGCATTTGCTGGTGTCAGTGTTCTGGATATTGGTTATTCTAATAGGTGTTAGGGTTGCATTTAGTTTTTATTTCTCTTCGTGTCGTCCAATTTTCAATAATTCCTCAAGCTTTTTTTTTTTTCTTTCATGATCTTGAAACTTTTGGAGAATTATCGGTTATTTTCTAGAATGTCCCTCCATTTGGGTTTGTCTGATATTTTCTCATGATCAAAATGAGACGAATTTATGCTGTTTTGACAATAATACTAAGTACTTTTTTTTCTTTGTCCATGTGTCTTACCAAGGGGTTTATGAGACTAATATGATAATCTTATGAGTTGGGATATTAAACTTACCCAATTGGTTATGATGGTCTTTGCTGTTTCTGGACTATACATTACTAATCTTTGTAGTAAAGAAGTATATCGTAGGGGAAATACTTTAAAACCATCCAAACCATTTTTCTCTTCAAACTCCCACCAAATATTAGCATCAATAGTTGGGTCTAAGAGTTAAAAAAAATATATTATCAACACTTATCCTTCCTTATTGGAAAGGAGATGGAACATAGATTGGACTCAGGAATGACAGCTATATTTTCTCCTAAACAATTGTATGGATCAGCAGGAACTTTTATTTTTACCTTACTCTTTTCATTTTTTCCCCCTAGGGGATATGGGGGCATAGAAAGTATTGAGAATTGGGAATTCATTGTTGGACATTGGGCATCTTAATTTTAACTGACTGTTGGGCAGTCTAGTAGAGTTATTAAGCATGGAATTCTTATTAATCAAATTCTTAGGGAAAAGTTAGGGCTGCAGATAAATCCTGGGGTTGTCAGAATGCAGATGGTACTAACCATAGGACCAGATGACATCACTTAAGGAGGGAGTATTGGTAGTGAAAGAAAGGAATTGTGAATTAAGCACATGACAACTCATTATTTAGGAAGTAGGGAAAAGAGGAGACTGAAAAGGATGCTGAGAAGGAAATACAAAAGGAGTGGGATTAAAATGAAGGGTGCTTGATATACCACGGCTAAAGAAAGAAAGGATTTCGACAAGGAATGATTATCTATTTTGTCAAATGCAGTAGAAATGGCCACCAAAATGATGATCGAGAACAAACCACTGGATTTAGCAAGATGGTATTCATATACCTAAGGTAATACTGCAGAGCCGATTCTAACTTACTTTTTCCTCTTTATGCTATCATCCTGATCGCCTGCTCCTTGCAAAGACAGCATATCATTATATTTCCAATTTCAGCCTATTTTTTTCTCCCATTCTAAGGTTTTAGGTAGGCTCAGGGACATGCTCGTAAGAAATCGACACCCATTCCTCCTTGGATGACAGCTATTCTTTGTGGAAAGTACCATCTACTTGTGACCAATGTGTGTTTCCTGACACCTTGCAAGGCATAAATGTTTTCTTGAACATCTTCATGAACCAGGTTCAATTTTCCTGCATTGGACAGCCTTGTTTTCATAGATTTTATTTTGTGCTTGTGTTTATTTCCTAGTTTCACTGACGATTCAGTTTCCTTTTCTGTTTATTCTTTTCCTTCTTTTTTCTTTTTAAAGTAGGTTTCAAAGAAAGGACAGTAGCAGTCCATTTTTTATTCACTGTGTCTCTACCTACATGCAATAAAGTTATATAAAACAAAGCTCTGTATTGTTTTGTTCCCAATTACAATACAATTCAACAGTTACCTGAAATGGAACTTGGAACTTAGAAGCAGACATTCAATAAATATTTATTAAATAAGTGAAAAAAATATTTTACTGGAAGTTCAGTTAATTCAAAATCGCACTTCAAAACTCCATGATCTCTAGTTATTTTATTTTAATTTTTTTAAAGTTTATTTATTTTTAGAGAGAGTGTAAGTGGGGGAGCGGCAGAAAGAGGGAGAGAGAATCCCAAGCAGGCTCCATGTTTTCATCACCCAGCCCGACATGGAGCCCAGTCCCACAAACTATGAGATCATGACCTGAGCAGCAATCAAGAGTCAGACGCTTAACCCACTGAGCCACGCAGGCACCCCTCTACTTCTTCTTCTTCTTTTTTTTAATGTGATATTCTCTGAAATGTATGGAGTTCATTATATTTTTTCTGATTTTTAAATTCTATTTGCTCTATAAAAGATTTTTGAGGGTGGTGGTGTTTCTGTTTTGATTTGTTACCATTCCTTCAAGTAGTTGTTTTTTTTTCAAATGTTTGGTGGTCATTCAAAACTATCTGCTAATCTTTACATTTTAGTTGTCTTAATTACCTTTTTTTTCTTTTCTTTCTTTTTTTTTTTTTTTTTTGGTATCCTATCTGGGGATTATGGGATACAGAAAGATACGGTATCTGGATGGATTTTCTGTTTGTTTTTCTCCTGGAATGTGTGTGGCCTATAATTCTTATCTCTTCAGTTACAGGGCTAACATTCAATTATTTAATCTAAGGCAAATAGTTCTGCTTCCAGTTACTTAGCCCAAATGAAGAATATGTTAGTAGTCAACGCTACTTACTGTTCTGACTTGTTGATTAATTAATCAGTTTGATGAATACCCTCAGGCTTCTAAATCTGGGCTTGGAGCTTCACTGAACTGTTCTTAATTTTCTCTTCTGTTCAAGTGGAATTTCTAGACTCATTTTATCTATCTTCCAGATTGTGAAAATGCATTTTCTTGTACATGTCAATATCAAATAGACATAATGTTTCACAGCTAGCACCAGAGGTTAGAAACAACGGAGGCTTAAATAAGGAAGAAGTTGGAAACTTCTTACCAAATCCAGGGGCTAGGAGTCCAAAATACACCTGGGGGTCTCACAGTGTTTTCAGAGCCTCAGGTTCCTACCTTTGTGTCCATTATACTTAGCTTATCAAGGTACAGTGGTATCGTGGAGCTCCAGCCACTAGGCCTACATTGCAGATAGGAAGTGGGAACAGTGAAGGCAAGAAGAACACATACAAGCTGTCTGTACCCCTCCTAAGGAAATTTCTCTGAGGTCTCACCTTATCAATCCCTTAGGCTTCACTGACTACAGCGGGCTGTAAGAAGCTAGGGCATGGAATCATATAGTACAGTACTAAAGTGTGATCCTTAGATGATGCTGGCCTACAAAATGTTGGCTTCTCTTCTATGAAGAGATTAATAGAGAAAGTGAGAGCGAGTAATGGGAAACTCGATAGAAATTTGACAGTTGGACAACATATGAATTGTATTTTACAAAATAAATGAACCACATCAGATTAGGAAGAATAAGTAAAATGAAATAAAAATAAAATGCTGGTCCTTCACCTGGAATAAAAGTGGATTCTTTGATCACTGAAGAAACAGAGAATGGAGATTGGGAAGTCAACTAGACACCTCTACCACAGCGATAATCTCGATAAGGCTGCTGACAAAGGACAGAGAGTGGAGGCTCCAGAATTTCCACATGGTAGTTACCCTGGGACTTGACAACTTCTTTCCAACTTTTCCCAAGAAAGTATTTCCTGGGGAATATCTAGATTTCTGGCTTGGTAAGAGGTAAAGAAGAAAATATTAACTGATTATGCAGAATTGGATTAAATGATAGGTCTTATAGCATGAAGGGGTAGGGGATGGGATGAAGGTATGTTTAGAAATACATTAAAAAATTAAGAGAGAGCTGTTGTGTAGAGTAGAAATGCAAGATCTGTTCTGACTCTGAATAAATGACATAAAAGCAATTTGTAATAGACACCCCTTTTTTTCAAATTTGAGAATGCATTTTGAGATCTTTAGTTAGGAAAAAATCCCTTATTGATTTGCTGAATATGGGCAGATATATTTTTGAGTTAAAGAAAACAGATTTATAACAAATCAAAATAATAACATTATTTAATTTTAACTAGTTAGTATATTCCAACATACAATATGAACATTTAGTTTACATTTAAAAAAAAAAAAAATTAATGTTTATTTATTTTTGAAGGAGAGAGAGACAAAGTGTGATTGAGGGAGGGGCAGAAAGAGAGGGAGACACAGAATCCGAAGCAGGCTTCAGGCTCCGAGCTGTCAGCACAGAGCCCGATGTGGAGCTTGAACTCACAAACTGCGAGATCATGACCTGAGCCAAAGTTGGACGCTCAACCAACTGAGTCACCCAGGCACCCCCACATTTTTTTTTTACTTGCACATGATTTCAAATAAATTATAATGTAATGTCTTATCACTAAATCAACGTGAGAGTGTTATGGACTGAATTGTGTTCCCTCAAAATTTATATGTTGAAACCCCAACCCCTAACGTGATGGTATTTGGAAGTGGAGTCTTTGGGAGCTAATTAGTTATGAGGATGGAGCTCCCATCCTGTTGTTATGAAAAACAAAAACAAAAACAAAAGCAAAACAAACATGTGAGGACACAGCAAGAAGACAGCCATCTGTAAACCAGGAACCTGGATTTTGGACTTCTTGATCTCAGTCTTCCCAACTATGAGAAATAAATTTCTGTTTTTTAAGCCACCTTCTCTGGTATTTTGTATAGAACCCTGAGTAGACTAATACATAAGGTTAACAGAGAAGTAACATTTCTTCATGAAGTCAAGATACTTAGGGAATTGACATTATATTCAAATGTATTTTGCTTAATATTTTAATTTTCTTCATGCCATTAATACATGTGCTTGGAGGAATAAACACTCCAACTAAAACGGCATTTATTTCAACCGATCAGATCTATGAAATAATATTTTATGATCACCTTCCCTAGGTACTCATACCACTATAGTGAATTTAGTCATGTCTTTCACTTGGTTATTATCTTTTGGTTAATTTGTTAAGTCCATTGAATTATACAGATTTTATTCTTTTATTCTTTGGCTACTTTTGCATGCACCATAAATATATAAATATTTTATTAAATATATAACTCCAATATTGCAACATTTTAGAATATATGTTAAAAACCTTCAGGATTTATTTATTTTTCCAAATGGCACATAGGATTTTAGGATCAAGAGACAGAATTTAATCAAATTATAGGATTTCAACATCTAGTCACATTTTAATCATATTCTCATCAATCCTAATTCTAAATAAGAGGTGGAGAAAACACAATACTATAACCTGTTCTTAAAAATTGAATAATCTTGGGGCGCCTGGGTGGCTCAGTCGGTTAAGCGTCCGACTTCAGCTCAGGTCATGCTCTCACGGTTCCTGAGTTCAAGCCCTGCGTCGGGCTCTGTGCTGACAGCTCAGAGCCTGGAGCCTGTTTCCGATTCTGTCTCCCTCTCTCTCTCTGACCTTCCCCTGTTCATGCTCTGTCTCTCTCTGTCTCAAAAATAAATAAATGTTGAATTGAATAATCTAGGAGTATGTTTTCTATTTTATTGTGATATCTCAATTGGCTATTCCAATTTAGTCATACCCGTGATTCACTAAAAAGCATTTTCTCTTCTGAAACATACTCCCCTATCCTGAGTAAATTTGCTTGAATGATGTCATTTACATAGGTTTGGGCTTATATCCCATTTCTTGAAGTGGATTTCAGGATTCAAAAAGAAATTATGCTTATAAATTTTGAAGGTAAGGACCCTCTAGGAACAGTGTGCCCCATTCAATGTGACAATTAGTCCCTAATGTACTGGGACCTAAGTAAATGATATGTGCATATATAAACAGCATTAAAGGAAAGTGAAATTCAAACAGTCAGGTCCTAGTAAAGTGGACCTGCTATTACAGCAGATAACATGAAATTTGTATGGAACCAGAGAAGACCCTGAATAGCCAAAGTAACATTGAAAATGAAAAGCAAAGCTGGAGGCCTCACAACTGTGGGCTTCAAGATATATTATAAGACTGTAATCAAGACAGTATGATACTGGTACAAAAACTGACACATAGACCAGTGGAACAGAATAGAGAAGCCAAAAATGGACCGACAAATATATGGCCAACTAATCTTTGACCAGGCAGGAAAGAGTATCCAATGGAAGAAAGACAGTCCCTTCAACAAATGGTGTTGGGAAAACTGACAGCGACATGCAGAAGAATGAATGAATATGGACCACTTTTCTTACACCACACACAAAAATAAATTCAAAATGGATGAAAGACCTGAATGTGAGACAGGAAATCAACAAAATCCCACAGGAGAAAACAGGCAGCAACCTCTTTGACCTTGGCTGTAGCAACTTCTTACTAGACATGTCTACAGAGGCAGGGGGAATAAGAACAAAAACGAACTTTTGGGACATCATCAAGATAAAAAGCTTCTGCACAACAAAGGAAACAATTAACAAAACTAAAAGGCAACCAATGGAATGGGAGAAGATATTTGCTAATGATATATCAAATAAAGAGTTAGTATCCAAAATCTAGAAGTAACTTGTCAAATTTTACAGCCAAAAAACAAATAATCCAGTGAAGAAATGGGCAGAAGACATGAATAGACACTTTTCCAAAGAAGATATCCGGATGACTAACAGACACATGAAAAGATGTCCAACATCAGGCATCATCAGGGAAATATGAATCAAAGCCACAATGAGATGTCACCTCATTGTGTTAAAATGGCTGCAATGAACCTGTTAAAATGGCTGCAATGAACCACTCAGGAAACAACAGATGTTGGCAAGGATGTGGAGAAAGGAGAACCCTTTTGCACTGCTGGTGGGAATGCAAACTGGTGCAGCCACTCTAGATAATAGTATGGAGGTTCCTCAAAAAAATGAAAAAGAGAACTCACTATGACTCAGTAATTGCACTACTAGGTATTTATCCAAAGGATACAAAAATACTGATTTAAAAGGGTACGTGCACCCCGATGTTTATAGCAGTGCTATTGACAATGACCAAAGTATGGAAAGAGCCAAATGTCCATTGACTGGTGAATGGATAAAGAAGGTGTCATATATATCTACAATGGAATATTACTCAGCCATTAGAAAAGAATGAAATCTTGCATTTGCAACAACAGGGGTGGAACTGGAGGGTATTAAGCTAAGTGAATAAATCAGTCAGAGAAAGGCAAATATCATATGATTTCACTCATATGTGGAATTTAAGAAACACAACAGATGAGCATAAGAATGGAAGGAAAAATAAGATAAAAACAGAGAGGGAAGCAAACCAGAAGAGCCTCTTAAATACAGAGAACAAACTGAGGGTTGCTGCAGGGGAGGAAGGTGGGGGGATGGGTTTAATGTGTGATGGGCATTAAGGAGGACACTTATTGGGATGAGCCCTGGGTTTTAGATGTAAGCGATGAATCCCTGGGTTCTACTTTTGAAACCAATACTATACTGTATGTTGACTAACTTGAATTTAAATACGTAAATTTTGAATAATAATAAAATATATAAATATTATTGCAATTATCTGCTCTCAATTATACTGAGGGATAGTAGTGGGCAACAAAGACGATGTCTTCTGACAATACAAAGCACAATCTTTTGATATCTTGAATTCATTTTGTGATATTTAAAAGTGGACTTCAGAATAGATATTTTTATAATGAAGCATAAGAATGATCTTAAAAAAAGCAAAAGAAAATTGCACGTAGAAACTTTCTGTGTTCATCCTCCACCTGATGCTTTTCAAGGGTTCTGAACTATCCATAGCCACCTGATATGCCACCTAATGTGAAAGGTCTGATCATTTGGTAGCAACACATTTTATTTATAAGAGCTTTATAATATATTTTAATATCTGATAAAGAAAAGCAGCCATATTTTCCTTTCTATTTTCCTCAGATTTAGTTGATATTTAGTTGGCATATTTATTCTTCCAGAAAAATGTGAAAATAAACTTTTCAGCTTCAACTAAAAGGTATTAGGAAGTGTTGGGTTTTTATGAAGCCCCATAAATATCAGCACTAATAGAGAAAACACGTTAAGCTGATAAAGTGCCACCTTCGTTATCAATAAAGGTTAGTTGGAAAGACATGTCTTATATGTTATAAAATGTTTAGAGTTTCCTAAACCTGTGTCCCCAAATGAGACTTCACCAGGTAGTCATTGACGGTGCCGGAAACTACAGGTGCTGTAAGGCACAGAAAATATTCTAGTTAGCTTGTTGCAGACAACACATCAGACAGTGTACTCTATAAGGGCAAACCAATTTCAAAGAAAGAGAAGGGTATATGTGGGGTCAATTCATGTCTATTTCTTTAGTCCAAACTTGGTCAACAGAAAACATACTCCTTTCATGGTTAAGGTAGGTGGTGCATTGATTTAGCAGACGCATTAAACTAATGTTAAGCTTCTATACCGAAGGGCAAAGGAACAGGAACTGTGGCTTCCCTTCCAATAAGTAGAATAAAAAATAGATGTACGCAGTATTTATGCGTTAACTTGAGATTGCTTTATACATTTCTAGGGGCGCCTGGGTGGCGCAGTCGGTTAAGCGTCCGACTTCAGCCAGGTCACGATCTCGCGGTCCGTGAGTTCGAGCCCCGCGTCAGGCTCTGGGCTGATGGCTCAGAGCCTGGAGCCTGTTTCCGATTCTGTGTCTCCCTCTCTCTGTGCCCCTCCCCCGTTCATGCTCTGTCTCTCTGTCCCAAAAATAAATAAACGTTGAAAAAAAAATTAAAAAGAAAAATAAACATTTCTATACTGTTTTCTTGCCAAATAAAATTATCTCTCTTTATTTAAAGTTTATTTCTTTATTTTGAGAGAGACAGAGAAAGTGCACAGCAGGGGAGGGGCAGAGAGAGAGAGAGAGAGAGAGAGAAGAGAGAGAATCCCAAGCAGGCCCCACCCTATCAGCACAGACCCCAACACGGGGTTCGATCTCAGGAACCGTGAGATCATGACCTGACCAAAATCAAGAGTCAGAGCTTAACCAACTGAGCCACCCAGGAGCCTGGAAATTATATCTTTTAATTTAATAAAGTTCTACAACATTAAAAGTAAGCTAGAATATGTTTGTTAAAAGATGCGGCCTGCAACCTATTTTGAAAATCACTTTTTGACAAATATTGGTTATTTTATGATTAACAATTTTATGATTAACAATTTATGATTAACAATTGGTTATTTTATGATAAACAATTGTTTAGCTTTTTAAAATTCCTCTTGAATCATTTATAATTTATACTTTGCAAAATATTTCCATTCTCGTCTTATCTTGATGCTAACCTCTATTGGCATCGAGTTGTACATAATATTTTCCATAATGTCTTTAATCTCTTCCATATCTAGATGCTATTTAGTTTATTCTCATTTTAATTCTCAGTGCTTAAACTTTGACACATGGTAGGAATGTAATAAATAGGCATCGATTGCATTTGTTTTCAGAACTATATTCCAGAATCAGTTTAAGAGAATGACACGAATTTGATCTATATGCCTTGGCGTTGGCTGAGTTCTCATAAAGGAAACATAAGATTTCACACTGATTATTTATCCTACATTGTATACCTGTCAAGTACTATTGTTAAAGGCAAAAATAATTTTAGCAACAAGGATATTATATGAGAAAATCGAGTTTAATAATAAAATATTTATGACACCAATACAATTGTGGCAATACAAATAATTTATTTTGCTGTCTGCTTAATGTATTGGGGAGAAGTATTGAAGATAGACCCTGGATACATGTGACACATTTTTCTCTCTATCTTCCATTAAGAATGTTAAAACAAAAGTTACCTTATATTTTATCCCAAATACACAAGTTGTTTTGTGGAATCATAAAGTCTGAACTTACTAGATAAGGGAATGTTTTTTTCACCTTTCCCCTCCTACATTTTTTTTTGTTTGTTTTGAATCTTTGTTTTACTTTGTTTTCCATTCCTTCTTATGAATCATAATTTGATATTTCATGGAGGTAGAAGATTGGGATGGAAAGGGGTGCAGTTAGAGTATCAGAGGGATAAAAAGTAGAAAGGAAGGAAAGAAGAAAGGCTTAGCTTTAAAAAAAAATCTCAGATCACTCAAATTTAAGCACAGATTTTTCTCCCACAGAGACATGGATGTATGAAGGGCGGATCCCAAAGTACTATAGACTTGGGAGTGCGGATGACATCCATAATTAATTTTAACACAGTGCTAGTTATTAAACTACTGTATTTCAACTCGAAATTCACTTCTATTCTCTGCCTTCTGAGGTTGGAGCTGAGCTCTCCATCACCATTTCTGCTTTACTCTCTCACTCTAGGACAGTTGGGCTACAAGAGGGACATGGGATTTGCTTCTTCTGTTTCCTGTGTTTTGGGTCGTCCCGGTAGACGTCACACATAAGGAGCGCTTCTTTATTCAGGGAAGCAAGAATGGGTCCTTCTTCCAGCCAGATCCAGTCTACTGCTTTTGCAACATTCTCAAACCATCTTCATTGTTCCCCACTCCATGAAAGCCTGCACCAGCCAAGAAACACCTTCTCTCTGGACTTCCTAGTTTTAGCGCTATGGGGGTCCCCTTCCTACATTTTAATAATTCCAATATCTTCTCTTTGTTCCCTCCTTTTGTTCCCCTGACCATAGTAGTGGCGCTGCCTCCTGCAGTTCCTACCTCCGTGATCTCTTACATTTCTCTTTTTTAACTTTTAGTTACACAAGTAACAGCTTTATATGCAGTTAATAATTCTTTCCCTTAGATTCTCTCCGTGTCTCTGACAAGTGATTTCTATTTTCTTACTGGACCCTGACTGATAGAAACACTGGTCCAGTGGTCAAGAGAATTTGGTTATCATTTTATTTTCTTTAATTATTTATGAGCTATCCTGTTGTGGGGAGTATGTGAATTTCAGTATTGAATAAACTAGGGTTCCAACAATGCTCCACGACCACCTTACCCCTGATTGGGGATTGGGGATTTGTGGGATTTGGGATCCTTTTCCCTTTCTAAGATTCAGTCTTCTCAACTGAAACGAACACCTACTCCCAGGATTGTGGGAATTAAATGTAATAATGTTTTCAAATCATGTAGGATGTGCTCATTAAGTGATACAGATGGTAATAATGCCGAAGATTATGATCCAGGCACAGGGATAAGTTTCAATGATTCAGAAGCAAAAGTTTTATACTTAATTGACCTGTCTTATTTTAAGGCCTGAAATTCTAAACTCTGAATTCTAAAGTCAAGTGATATGCCAAAGTTACAAAATTAGTGACAAATATTAGACTCCTGATTATACCTAGAGACTTTCAACATGCTCATCCATCAGAACCTTCAAAGTAACACACCATTTCACTTAAGTTTATCATTCCATAGTGGAATCCTGAAAGATAACATTGTTAAGTTAAACACTGACTGACAATATCAAAGATTGTGATACTATATAGGAAAGTAAAGGTTGATAATGAAACTTATTTAAAAAAAAAATCATGTCATTTTAATAACAAGAAAAAAGAGCCAAGGGGAAATTAAATTTGTGTTTAGTAATAGAAACAGTAGGATATGTTGTTTTGATTGTGGACTTGGCTGGCATCAGACTGCCTGAGCTCAAATCTAGATAATACTTTTGCTAGTTTTGTGAACTTGAACAATTTTTTTTTTACTTCACTGTGCCTCCGTTTCTTCCTTTATCAAACAAAGATAATAATTCCTAACATATAAGTGTAAATAAACTGTTACAAATAAAGCACTTAGAACATTGCTTTTCGTGTGGAAAAAAAGTTTGCATTTTATCAAATTTTACGTTCACATAACAATAGGTTACTAGAAAAATGTCAACTTCCTTAAGAGACTCTTTAAAAACTGAGAACAAACTGAGGGTTGATGGGGGGGTGGGAGGGAGGGTAGGGTAGGTGATGGGCATTGAAGAGGGCATCTTTTGGTATGAGCACTGGGTGTTGTATGGAAACCAATTTGACAATAAGTTTCATATATTAAAAAAAATAATTAAAAAAGTCAACTTCTTGCCCCTTTTTAATGTTATAGAAAATGTGGCTTTAATTTACAAGGAACTTCAAGGAATTACTTGGACTATATGTAATTTTTTTTTTAATTTTTTTTTCAACGTTTATTTATTTTTGGGACAGAGAGAGACAGAGCATGAATGGGGGAGGGGCAGAGAGAGAGGGAGACACAGAATCGGAAACAGGCTCCAGGCTCTGAGCCATCAGCCCAGAGCCTGACGCGGGGCTCGAACTCACGGACCGCGAGATCGTGACCTGGCTGAAGTCGGACGCTTAACCGACTGCGCCACCCAGGCGCCCCTATATGTAATTTTTAAAACACAAGACTGATATAATTCTGAATTATATACGATTGCAGTTATATGTGAAGTTTTCATCAATAACTAAATATAGTGTTGTAATTAAAACAGATATTCAGGCTGTAGTAGAGGATGAAGAATTGGCTGTTCCAATAACTTGGCCAGGTGCAAACTATTTTCTCTCTCTCTCTCTTTCTTTTTTTTTTTTTTTTTTTTTGAAATTTCTTAGGTGATACCCCTTGGCTAAGAAGTAATCATTCCTCATAAACAAGATATTGATCATAAATATGTTCCAATTGTGAGGAAACAATACAGATGAAAACTTAGTGAATGGTGAGCTACATCATACGGAAAGTGCATCCATTTGCTTTGGCCACCAAAAATGAATTTGAACTGAATACTGACTTCTCTTTGGAAAGATGGTTTATCTTAGCTTAATCACAAAAAGGAAGACAGTGATAAAAGAAGGGGGGAAAAAGAGCTGAGATGAGTTTTTCCAGAACACAGAAGTAGGTAAAGTTGATTGATAGCTAGTGTTATTCTCAGTGTAAGGCTCCATCAATATAATTAAATTAAAAGTGAAGAGTTGGTTTGGAATTTTCTCATTACTCTTCAAAATCACAAGGGAATCTGTTAACAAAGCTGTTTCCTTACACACAAGAAAGTTCAAGGGAATTGAAACAAATAAGGCCAGAATCATGAGACTATCTGGCTCTTTTGTCTTCATTATATTTCATCAACTCTCTCATATAGAGCTTGTGAGTAACAATAGAAAGGCCACATTTCATATGAATAAGAACTCTCAGTATCTTTGTCTGAGTTTGGATTTAACTAAATAAATTTGCATGTCAGTTAGGAATTAAACTTCCTGTATGCATGCAAATAACATTGATTGAACACCTACTATGTTCTAGGCTAGGTGTTATGGGTGGAGAATCAGGCAGGATCTTTAGGAAATTTATGTATTTCAAAATTAGGTCAGTTGCAATATCCTAGAAATACTGTGTTTCTGCCTTTGGGCACAATAAAACGATCTGTAGAAGGAGAGGGAAGAAAGCCAAATAGAAATAATAGGACAAACATGAATTTTCACTATCACTAATTGGTCAGTCATGAGGTGGAAGTTTCAAAAAAGTAATGTCTTTTTAGGATAAGTTAAAATATATCACTGTATGGTAGGCAGTGAGGACACATCCACATTATCCATTCAATTCGAGGAACAAATATGTAACGTATATGATTGCGACTGTCATAAAGAAAACATTAGGAGACTTATGAGTAGTAAAAATGTGTACTCTAATATTCTTGGCCTGTGTGGAGGAGGTATTGAAGTTCATTGGCCATGGAAGGCAGATAAGAAAGAATGGAGAAAAGTCATAGGTAGTAATCTATGTTAAGCTTAGATACCCTGCTCAGAATTGAGATCACATTTCAGCTTTTGAAAGTGATGGTAGCTCTCTGACAACTGTCCTCACCTAAAGAGAGTCTACTCATTCAAAATTATGTCCCCTCCCCATGGATGGCCCAAATCCAATGGCTGGTACAGGATGGGGAGTTGAACTCTCCTATATTCCTTTACTCAAGGCAAGATAACTTAAAAGGGCCAACTCCAGATCCCCACAAGGGATCAACTGAGTCCTCTACTGACCAAAGTTAAACTCCCCCCTCCACCGATCCTACTTCTTTTCCTTTCCTAGAGGTGTTGATTTAGGGGGCATTTTGCCATGAATGTGCTCACAAATCTCCATCTCAAAGTCTATTTCTGAACCCATCTTAACACTTAGAGTGATCTGGGATAGACATTAAGGAGAGACTTCTCAGAAGTTGAATTGCCTTATAATATTCTGGACTACTTCTGCGGGTTGTGAGTTTTTCATATTTAGAGACAGTCAAGCAGAGACGAGGTGAGCATGAGCTAGAATTGGTGAAAAGGGAATACTTGTTTCATGAGGAGTTGCAGTAAATCATTTAAAAAAGTGTCTTGAGGGGCGCCTGGGTGGCTCAGTCGGTTGAGCGTCCGACTTTGGCTCAGGTCATGATCTCGCGGTCCCTGAGTTCGAGCCCCGCATCGGGCTCTGTGCTGACAGCTCAGAGCCTGGAACCTGTTTCGGATTCTGTGTCTCCCTCTCTCTCTGACCCTCCCCCATTCATGCTCTGTCTCTCTCTGTCTCAAAAATAAATAAATGTTAAAAAAATAAAATAAAATAAAATAAAATAAAATAAATAAAAAAGTGTCTTGAACCCTGATTACATATAATGATTCTAAAATAACAGAGCCACCCTCTATGAAAATTGGTGTCCATGGTGTTTCTTATACTTAAGCCCAGGTTACATAATAGGGAAGATAATCTATCTTGGGTTCCCACTTGACTCCTGAAATAATTTGTAATTTAAAGCCTGGCCCAAGTTTCTCTAAACTCATAGCACAATGCAACGCAAAGAAGATTATTTGAAAATGTAAGGGAAAAAAAAACACTAAACAATAAGGAAACAAACTGATAAATAAAAGGGCCAAAGATCTTAACTGACACGTTACCAAAGAAGACATACAGGTAGAAATTAAGCATAAGAAAAGATGTTCCACAGTCAATCTCATCAGAGAATCGCAAATGAAAACAACAATGAGATACCATTACACACCTATCTGAATGGTCAAAATTCAAAACACTGACAACACCAAGTGATCACAGGGATATGGAGCAGCAGGAACTCCCATATCACTGGTGGGAATGCAAAATGTTACAAAGCCAATGGAAGACAGTTTGGCAGTTTCTTTAAAAACTGAACAAACCCTTATCATACAATCCAGCGATTGTGATATTTACCCAAAGAGGTTGAAAACATGCCTACACAAAAACATGCAGTTTTATTTATAACTACCCAAACTTGGAAAAAAACAAGATGTCCTTCAGTAGGGGAATTAATAAGAAAACTGTGATACATCAAGACAATGGGCTATTAGTGCTAAAAGGAAATGAGCTATTGAACCATCAAAAAACATGGAGAAATCTTAAATGCATATTGCTAACTGAAAGAAGCCATTTAAAAAGGGCTATATACCGTATGATTCCAACTATATGACATTCTGAAAAAGCAAAAGTGTAGAGACAGTAAAAAGATCTGTGATTGCCAGCAGTTGGGGGAAGGATGGATAGGCTAAACACAGAGAATTTTAAGGGCAAGAAAATACTCTGATGCAACTGTAATGGTGGATACATGTCATTATACATTTGTTCAAATGTGTAGAAGTACAACACCAAGAGTGAACCCTAATGTAAATTATGGACTTTGGATGATAATGATATGTCAGTATAGATTCATCAATTGTAACAAATCTACCAATACGGCTGGTTATATTGATAATGGGAGAGGCTATTTATGTGTGTGAACACAGGGTATATGGGAAATCTCTGTATCTTCTGCTCAATATTGTGAATTTAAAAACAGAACTACCCTATGACCCAGCAATTACACTACTAGGTATTTACCAAAAGGACACAACAATACAGATTTGAAGGGGCACATGCCCCCCCCCCCACAATGTTTATAGCAGCATTATCAACAATATCTAAACTATGGAAAGAGCCCAAATGTCTATCACCTGATGAATGGATAAAGAAGATGTGGTGTATATACATATACATATATATATACACAATGGGGTATTACTCAGCCATCAAAAAGAATGAAATCTTGCCATTTCCAATGACATGGATGAAGCTAGAGTGTATTATGCTAAGTGAAATAAGTCAGTCAGAGAAAGACAAATACTATATGATTTCACTCATATGTGGAATTTACGAAACAAAACAAATGAGCAAAGGGAAAAAAGAGAGAGAAGAAGTAAGCCATATGAGGCTCTTAATTACAGAGAACAAACTGAGGGTTGGTGGAGGAAGGTGGGTGGGAAATGGGCTAGATGGGTGATAGGTATTAAGGAGGGCACTTGTGATGAGCACTGGGTGTTATATGTAAGTGATGAATCACTAAACTCTACACCTGAAATCAATTTTACTATATATGTTAACTAGAATTTAGATAAAAACTAGAAAAAAACTGCTCTAAAAATAAAGTTTATTAAAAATGTAAAAGGGACAAACATTTGGTTATCTTAATCTTTTGAATTATATCCCAGGTTGCAAATAATCAAAAACCTTAGGAGATCCATAAGACCTCTTGTGTTGACTCTAAACCAGATTTACTGCTTCAAACTCACCTCTAGTGAGGAATTCCCTAGAGGACATTTTACTTTCTTTTGCTGCCCAGTATCTCACCCCCTTTTTGGGTATAGCAATCCTCAGCTTATGAAGTGGAGACTGATTTCCATTTTTGAAGATAAAAATGCCAGATATTTGCTTTCTCAACTTTTCTTGTAGTGAGAGTATGATCATTTGGCACAGGCACTGCCAGTCAGATTCATCAACCCCAAACTTTGATCCAGACTTTAATCCAAAACCAAAATGCTTATGGAAAATAGACCCATGAAAAAAACCAATGTCCCTAGCTCTACCCAAACCCCTTTTGCTGTCTCCTAACCTGTAAGTAGAAACCGATCCAATGTCCAAGTATATCTCAGGAAGCCACTTACAAGCAAATCTAGATAGAATAAATCTTTCTTACTCTCAATTATGAGATTTTGCTAATTTAAAATGTAGGGAAAAAAAAGAAGCAAAGTTAAAAAATTGCATTTATCAGGTATTTTGGATTTAATGTGTTAGCTCAGATATCGACAAGTGTTTTTTTTTCTCCGTTGGTTTTTCTAAAATATGAACAAAATGATGCCCATGAAAAATAAATTTGAAATTTAAAAATCATAATATGGTATCAAAGGCCAATCCTTTATTGATCATATTAATTAGCTAGAAGTTCAATTGAAACTTCTTATCAAGGTAGGAATTTAGGTACCAGATGCATACCATAAAATCAGAAGTAAATTTTCAGAGATTCTGAAGACTATTGTCTTAGAATTCTAAAGTTTATCTGAATGCTAAATATTTCTCACCCAAAGCAAAACGGAGGTTGTAATATGTTGTATCTGCTAATGATGTGGAGACATCGTCTTTAGAGGCCTCTTTGGATTTCAACATATCAATTTAGTGGCTATTACTTATTATCAGTAACCTGAGTGCCTGAGTGGAGCCTAACAAAAGAAGGCTCTACACGTGGTCTCATCTGTAATACAAGTTTCTCTGCTGCTTATCTTTCAGGATACAACTGGTTCAATGGGAGTCACAATATTTGTGGCAGATCTGGGTGCTGTATGGAGTCTGGTTGCAAAATCACAACAGTGGCCTCTAAGAAAGTGGAATTATGTCGTAGTCATACTCTTTGCTCAACTGTTTTTGTTTTTGTTGTTGTTGTTGCTATTGTCTCTATTAGAGACTGAAGGCTTGATAATGGGGCACAGTCAATAGACAACATGGACATTTTCTATTTGCCCACATATCTCTAAAGTTGAGCATTACCAAACACCTCCATCAAGTACCAAGGATCCTTGGGAGATGAAGCCCCCATACATCCTGAAGTCACAGATGAGGCTTAAGAACAGGTGGGTTACACTTCTAATGTATTTCCTTCTGACCCCCATTGGAAGCCCCCAAGAGTTCCCTCTAACTAGCTGTCAGCGGAGGAAAATGTTGAAATCTCATTTATATACAGCTCTACACAACATTTTGGCACCAGCCCAGGGAGAGAGGAGGGTAACATTCAAGCCCCACATCTTTCTCCTTCCTTAATTGTAATCATGCTTGTAACTTCTTTTTAAAAGTTGTCTTTGTCCACCCACCAGAATGCACAGTAAGTATATAAGGGCAGGGATTTTATCTGTGGTATCGACAGTCTAAAGCAAAGCCTTGTACAGAATAGGTATGAAATAAATAGCCGGCGAGTGAATGAACAAATGATGCATACTTGCATTAAAGGAAAATATATCAAAAAGGATGAGAGGGAGATGAATGATGGGGTGAGTTCGAAAATAAATGATGAGAAAAAATATAGTAGGAAAAAAATAGTAATGTATAAAAAACACTCTTGAAAGTACCAGATGTTATGGGGGCTGATGCTATGAACTCTATATTCTCTATTCCAGCATCTGTCTGCTCTTGAAATAGCTTCTAGTCTAGCACTGAGTGGATAGGAAAAGCAGTTGCACTGGTTTCTGCAAGAAATGAATTGTTTGCATATCTAATTCTTATAATAAAAAAATATATAATGGATTTATGCAAAAATAGATATAGTTGGCTATGAAATGACATGTTATCTTGTAATTACTCCATCCTGTGGATGGGCTGCATATAAGAAATGTAATTGCAATGAGATACAGAGAGTGATATTACTTCTTTCTTGTTCAGCATTGCCTTTGAAGATATGTATGAATTGCTAACAACTGACTGACTCCGGGCTTGAACAATGAAAACCAGAGAATGAACAACACACCCAAGCAAGTCATGTTGATCAGGTACAGCTATTCCATTTTCTCTTGATTACTCTACTGTGTAATTAATGGATAGGGTTCCTAAAGCATGGAGTCTAAAAACGGAAAATATGTTACATGCCTCCTAGGTTTACACGGTCTCTGTCTTTTCAGAAAAATCAAGATAAAACCAAATAAAATGCCCCATGTAAATTTCTTAATTAAAGCAACAGAACTGACGTTTTAAAAAAAAAATCTAATTTTCTTCCATAATAGACTAAGGTTTGGCGTATGGCTAAAGCTTTCATATTTCTAAGATAGTCATTAAAAATGGGGCTATGGCTGCCATATTAATTACTGTATAATAGGAGAGACAAACCCAAGAATAGTGATGAAAACAATAATATCCAGACATTTTCTTCCCCCCCACCCCATCCAGAGTGCTTCCTGTGACAGATACTCAAATCCAAGGCAGGTGTTTCTTTCCAGCTACATGTACGTATCCACCTATATGTGATGTTTCAAAGCTGTGAAAAATTTTATCTGTCCCCCTCCCACTTCATGACCCTGATCTTGTTGATTAGTGCACAAGGCTGACCTTGCATTAGACTCTACCAGCTGGCGCAAGTCTTTGTCGAGTTCCTGCACTCAGTGCCATATTTGAAATATCAAACTTCCAAGTAATTATAGAGATAACTGGAGAAAAATTCACTGATATCTAAGACGACCACTAGACAAATATATTTATATATTCTCCAATTTCGAGAAAATAAAATAACATTTGTATTTCTCAGAAAAAAAAAAGAGTGTTTAAATTACCTCACTAGTTTATTTTTAGTTCTTAGACAAGCAAAAGACCCTGCACTTTTTACTCAAACAGGCCAACTGTATGAGAAGGACTTGACAGTGTCCTTTCTTTTCTTGGAGGCAATGTTTACAGTGCTATTTATGGAGATGAAATCATATACGCTATTTCTATTTGAAGATACGCTTGAATTGCAAGTACAGAGAAATGGAAGCTTTGTTCTGTGTTTCTCAAGGGTAACGTATCTATGTTTTCTTATTTTAGTTTCTAAAATCGAACTAGGTCTTTCAATCAGCATGCACATTTAAGGTGGTAGAAGTTGTTTTTAGGTAAACACTGTTAATAAATCGATAGTGTCCTTTCAAATTAAGTGTGTTTTAGAATCAAGAAAACATGGTGTATAGATAGAGGCCAAAAATGCACTTCATATAATTGGATGATTAACCTGAAATGTCCTTTCATCCATACGAGTACTTTTAATTCTGCTTTGAAGATAAATTACTTATATAGAAGGCAAATAGGGGAGTCAGAAAATCTCTGGGAATGTTACTCTCTGTCTTACCAGTGGTTGAACCTGGTGGAAGAAAGGCTAGCACTTTAATGTTTGCACCACTTGCCCCAAATCAGACCTCATGTCCCCATTTCATCTGTATTAAATCCTGAATTTATTCTTGATCTTTTTATGAATTGGTGTTTTCTCATGTTGTCTAAACTAACGACTTTGTAATATTAATCTCAAATATCTGTGATTTCAGAATCACCAATATATGTGATATCTCTCGTATCTGGACATAAGTTTCTCTGAAGAAATATCCTTGGCATATCTGTAAAATTTTAAAATCTGTAGTTGAGCTGAGTAGGAATGGTTCCTTCCAAGCTTAGGTATCTCACAATGCAATCTTTACCAGGCTCTCTAAGGCAAACCCTAGTCCTTCTTGACCTTAGAGTGATGTAAGAATATGTTTAACTAAGATGTTAATAATAATTGTTAAAAGTAGATAAGTTTATTCCCTTACTAGGATCCCAAATGCATACCTTTTTTCCACCTTCTCCCCAAGCAAAAGATTAGAGAAATCTCTTATTGGAACCTGAGCAATCCTTTAAAAAAATAGTGATAGTGAGGGTTTCTTAATGAAATCAACCAATCAGATCCTGTTAGAATGTTCATTTGTAAGTGTAAAAGGACCCTATTCAAACTGAAATGTGAATGAATAGCCAATGGTTACTGAGTTGAGAGAAGTGTCCAAAAATAAGTCAGAGACCAAAATGAAGAGAAAAAACATCAGTGAAAGAAGAAGACTTTAGAGGAAAAAAAGAAAATTTAAACACATCATCACTACTATCACCAGAAAGATAAAGATGGTGTTGAATCCAAGAAATTATAACATGAGTTTAGTAAAAATAAGGACCCTTTTGGTAACAATAAAGAAGCTCTTGAAAATTAAATACATGAGGGCAGAAAGTAAAACTGAATATTAAAGAGAAAGGTGGAGGTACATTCTTGAGATCAAAATATGATTAGGGACAGGAAACAGAAGAGAAAGATAATTTAAAAAATGAAAGACCTTAGGGGAGACTCAGCTTCTAAATAATCTGCTAGAAAGAGTAATGAGATATAGATAGTATCCAACCATGAACTGAAGGAAATTACCCACAAAAGAACAATTTCCAAGTTGATAGGCTCCATTTCAATGTCCTGCAAAATGGATTAATATAGACTTACAACAAGGCATTGATTTATGAAATTTCAAAACCCTGGAGAAAGAACTACCTAAAATCTCTGAAAAAGGAAAGTGAAATGTTCATTAAAAAGAAAAGCATAGCATTCTCAACAGCAAGGGGTGTCTGGATGGCTCAGTGGGTTGAGACACTGGATCTTGATTTTGGTTCAGGTTATGATCTCATGGTTTGTGAGATTGAGCCCTACATCAGACTCTGAGCTGACAGCACAGAGCCTGCTTGGGATTCTCTTTCTCCCTCTCTCTTTGTCCCTCCTCTGCTCTCTCTTTTCTCTCTCTCTCAAAATAAATAAACATTAAAAAAAATTCTCAACATCAAAACTAGAAACCAGAAATCAATTAAAATGCTTTCAAAATTTTAAGAGAAATTCATTTCTAATTAAAATGTTTTACCCAATTTTACAAAGCCAATTAAACAAGAGATACAATACAGATAATTTGTAGACATGTAAGACCTCAACAATTTTACCTCATATACACCTTCTTCAGGAAGCAAATGAATATTCCTTATAAAAAGTTGCAATAACCCAGACAGGGAGACTCAAACATTTCAGGAACTAGACTCCAACACTACAAAGGGGTGAGTTCACGCACACACACACACACACACATATATATATATATATATATATATATGTATGTATATAATGGCACCCAGGGTATAATTGATCAGCCTGCCTCCAGAGAAACCTCGCCAGATAGAAGCAAGTCAGGAAACGCCATTGGAGATTTCGTCAGAAAACATGGAATTGATTGAAGAGGAAGAGCTTGACAATTTTAAAAGAAGTTTTATAACACTGAGAAGACGTTAGTGGAGAATTGATGCTAGTACATGGAAAATAAAGTATATGTATAAAAGAAGAAAATGACTGTATCTAGGTAAAACAAAATGTAGATAAAAGGAAAAGTACTTACAGCGTAATGCCTTACTACATGTTTTGGACGTGACTAGTGTTGACATAGCTATATTAGTATGCACATTGAATATTGATCTACTGAATTTAATATACAAGTATATTAGGTGGATGAAATGTGTTTGTGTATTTTTGGGAACAGGACAGCGAAGGAGAGCTAGATTCTCATCTTCTAAAATAGAAGGTCAAAAGATCAGACCTAACCAAAGAAGAGAGATATAGAAGAGACAAAGAAAGAAAGAACAAAAGAAAGGAAGGAAGGAAGGAAGGAAGGAAGGAGAATATATGCATATAATTTAGGTAAATTTCAATAAAAAATAAAAGATTTTGCTTGAAAAAACTTAAAAATTATTGCCTTTATGGAGCAGGAAATGGAGAAAGATTGCAAAATCCCTTTCCTTTTCTTCTTTTTTTTTTCCTATTGCCAGCAAACTTTGTAAAACAATTAGATTCTATAAATATATGACAAGAAATATAAAACTAAATTAAATAGTAGTTAAATCTATAATAAAACTTTTACTAACATAGTTTACTCTGCTGTTGCTGTTAAGATTCCTTTCCACTCGTCCTATTTCCATTTAGTGATCATGGTCTTATACCCTGCAATGAATTTGTACACTTAGGATTAGTTTCACCTACATATGACAGATTAACCCCAAATAATCTTAACCTAAGCAAAGTATGGGCTTTTGTTTAAACGGAATTCAGCATTAAATACTATCCAATCAATATGATAGTCTGTAGCAGCTATCAGACAGGAGGAAAAGAGAACAAAGTGGTAAAGGATTGGTGCCGGCTTACTCTTATGGGTGTTTCCTTGAAGTAACACAGCCTAAGCTGCGTTGCTCCAAACCTATTTACATGGTCTCACCTGGTTGCTAGGAAACCCAGAAATAGATTCCTTTTGCTTATTACATACGATGTCGAATAAAACTGTGGTTCTTTTACTAAAGAAAGAGAATAGATCATGGGTTAGTGGCAAGTAGTCTCTGCCACATATGATGTTTCTCTTTTGAGTTATTGGAATCCTTTCTTCTACAAATTCGATACTTTATAAATCTTTTTTTTTTTTTTCATAAAAATGATGAGCCATAACTTTAAAATACTAGGTAGTGGCACTGATAATTTGCTCTTTGGAATCCTGGAGTTATACAGTCAATCATCGGGAGTTTTATACATCACATTTTTTCTTGGCTCCCTAAAAAATGAGAGCGAAATGGCATTTACTTTTTATTGTTACGGTGCCTCCCAAACAGTTTGCAAATATGTAATTCTCACAGAATAACCCAGTAAAAGTTGCTCACAATGTTCCTCCGTCTTGCTTACCACGTTGCTGATTAAATGAAATAATACTACAACAAATGACCATAGTAATATTATTTTATATGATAATATATGTACTCTATTTTCACCCTGAACAAATCCCATCTTTTGATAAAGGGACTATTAGTCAAAATATCCCTCACAGGGGCGCCTGGGTGGCTCAGTCGGTTAAGCGTCCGACTTCGGCTCAGGTCATGATCTCACGGTCCGTGAGTTCGAGCCCCGCGTCAGGCTCTGTGCTGACCGCTCAGAGCCTGGAGGCTGTTTCAGATTCTGTGTCTCCCTCTCTCTCTGACCCTCCCCCGTTCATGCTCTGTCTCTCTCTGTCTCAAAAATAAATAAACGTTAAAAAAAATCCTTCACAAACAGTACTTAGAGATATATTATAATAATCCGTGATTTATTTTAATTTGTTTCTGCTACACATAACTTAATACAGGTCCTCACAATTACTTTTCATCTTTTTAAGATAGCTGAATAAAGATTCGTTTCTGGGAGCTATGTTACATTGTCTGGTAACAACATTGATCGTTGTGACTGAAGAGATCGAAATTATCGAAAATTCATATGAAATGAAGTATGAGAGAAAATAACTACAATAATTTTTGTTTAAATTCTAGTAAAATATGTATAACATGTGCCTTTTAACCATTTCTAAGGGCATAGTTCAGTCATGTCACGTGTATTCACTTTGTTATACAACCAGTCTCCAGAATTTTTTTATCTCACAAAACTGAAAATCTATGCCCATTAAACAATAACTCCTCATTTCCCCTTTCATTCAAACCCTGGCAGCCACCATTCCATTTTCTGTTTTTATTAACTACTCTAACTCTAGATATATAAGTGAAACCATATAGCATTTATGGTTTGTGATAGGCTTATTTCACTTAGCATAATGTCCTCAAAGTTAATCCACTGCTTTAAGTATTAGAATCAGGGCTGTTTTATTACACCTTTTTTTTTTTTCTTTTTTCTTTTTGGCAGCATGCTTTATCTGAGAAAATAATTCTATGTTTAAATTTTGCTCCTAATAGTAAATATTCTCAGAGATTAACTAGTTAAAATTATGAGATAGCTAAAATACAGTGAAGTTTTCCCATTTCTGCCTTCCCCTCTAAATTACAGCATATATTTTGTTTTCCTTTATTAAAAAAGTTTTATTGAGACATGATTGATATATAAAGAATTACACATATTTAACATATACAATTTGATGAGTTTGCATGTTAGCGAATAACCGTGATACCTTCAGGGCAGTGAAGGTAATAGACATAGCAAACACCTCCCAACGTTTCTTTGTGTCCCTTTGCTTTTGTGGTGTGTGTGTGTGTGTGTGTGTGTGTGCGCGCGCACGTGTGTGCGTGCGTGTTAAAACACTTAATGTTAAATGTATCCTCTTAACAAATTCTGAGTGCACAATACTGTATTGTTAGCTATAGAGACTATGTTGTAAAACAGATCACTTGAAGTTATTAATCTAGCATAATCTTAGATTGTGTCCATATCTTAGCAGTTGTGAAAGATGTTGCAATGAATATGGGAGCACAGATATGTCTTCAAGATTTGATTTGAACTCTTCTGAATATACACTCAGAAGTTGGATTACTGGATCGTATGGTAGTTCAATTTTTAATTCACGTTCAGTCATGTTATTTATTTATTTTTTATATTGAATTGTAAGAGTTCTTTACATATTTTGGAAACTAACTTCTTATCAGATACATAGTTTGCAAATATTTTCTTCCACTCCATATGTTGCCTTTTGGTTTTTTTATTGCTTCTTTTGCCATGCAAAAATCACTTGAATTTGATGTAATCCCTCTTGTATACTTTTGCTTCCATTTATTATGCTTGGGTGTAATATCCAAGAAATCATTTTCAAGACTAAGTCAAGAAGCTATTTCCTATATTCACATGCAGAAAAAAAGACCTTCTAGGACTAATAAACAAATTAATAACATTTGGATAGAAAATTAACAAAGATCAGTTGTATTTCTATATACTAACAATGGGCCATATGAAAAGGAAATTTAGAAAACAATCCCAATTACAATAGCATCACAAAGAAAATAATACTTTTTAAAAAATCTGACCAGGGAAGTTAAAGATTTAAACACTGAAAGCTGTAAAACATTGATGAACAAAATTGAAAAAGATCAAAATAAATGGAAATATATTTCATGTTCATGGATTGAAAGACATATTGATAAGATATTAATATCACTCAGTGTAATCTACAGATTCAGTGCTGTTTCCATGAACAAAAATCTTAATGGCATTTTTTATAGAAATTGTGAAAACAATCCTACAGCTCATATAGAACTAAAAAAGACCCAGAATAGCCAAAGTAATCTTGAGAAAGAACAAAGTTGGAAGCATCACACTCCCTGATTTCAACCTATAATACAAAGTGATAGCAATTGAAATAGCATCATATTAATATCAAGATATAGACCAATGAAAGTGAATAAATAGCCTAGAAATAAACCCACACATGTACAGTCAACTAAAGCTTGATAAAAATCAAGAATACACAATGGGAAATGATAGTTTCTTCAACAAACGTTGCTAAAAAATGGACATACATATGCAAAAAAAAATGAATTTGAACCCTTACCATACACAATGCACAACAATCAACTAAAAATTGATTTGTTTTGTTCAGTGATAGGAAGGCTTTTCTAAGAAGCTAATATCTAATGTAAGGCACTATCATTTCACTCATTGTCTGGTGGTTAGACAATGAAAGAAACTAGGATGAAAGAAATTCAAAACTCAAATATTAAAATAGTCCCTCTGGAACACTTTGAACCTCATCCTATGGTACCAGTATTTCCCTGATACCAAAACCAGATAAGGATACCACACACACACACACACACACACACACACACACACACACACACCTAATATCCCTGATGAATATAGATGCAAAAATTCTCAAGAATATATTATCAAACTAAATTCATTAAAAGGACAATACACCATGACCAAATAGGATTTATTCCTGGAATGCAAGGATGGTTCAACATATGCAAACTAATATATGTAATCATCATATGAATAAAATGAAAGATAAGAAATCATAAAAAAACTATAAAAAGGTAATTTCAATAGACAAAGAAAAAGCATTTGAGAAAATATAACATCATTTTGTCATAAAAACCCTTAACAGATCTGGTATACAAAGAATATACTTCAATGTAATAAACGTCATATATGACAGACACACATCTAATATTATAGTTAATGGAAGAAAGTTGAAACAGTTTACTCTGAGATCTAGCATAAGAGAAAGTTGCCCAACCTCACCACTTCTACCCAACATAGTACTGGGAGTGCTAGCTAGAGCAATTAGGAAGAAAAAGAAATAAAAGGCATTTAAACTGGGAAGGAAGAGTTAACATTATCACTATTTTCTGAATAATTGTATAAACAGAAAATCCCAGAGTCAATAAAAATCTGTTGGAATTAATCAATGATTTTAGTAAAGTGGCAGGTTAGAAAACCAACTTACAGAAATCTGTGGCATTTCTTTAGACTAAGGATGAAGAATCAGTAAAAGAAATAGAACTATCCCAATCACAGTAGCATGAAAAAACAATAAAATACTTAGGAATAAATTTAGCAAGGGTGTGAAAGATCTGTACAATGAAATCTCTAAGACTTTACTGAAGGAAATTGAAGAAGACACGAACAAATGAAAAGACATCCTGAGATCATAGATCAGAAGAACAGATGTTAAAATGACTATACTACCCCAAACCATCTGCAGATTCAATGCAACCTCCATCCAATACCAAAGACATTCTTCACAGAAACAGAAGAAATAATCCTGAAATTTGTATGCAACCATAAAAGACCTCAAATAGCCAAAAAGATTTTGAAGGGGTTGGGGGAAAGCTCGAGCTCTATTTCCTGATTTCAAACTATACTAAAATCCATACTAATGAAAATAGTGTGGTACTGGCTCAAAAATAGACATATAGACTAAATATACAGAATATAGGGCCCAGAATTAAATCCCAGGATATGTGGTCTACTTATATTCTAAAAAGGAGTCAAGAACACACATTTGGGGAAACATAGTCTCTTCAACAAGTGGTAGAGAGACATATGAAAAACAATGAAATTGAACCACTATCTCATACTACCCACAAAAATTAACTCAAAACAAATCAAGAAGTTAAATGTAAGACTGTAAATCTCACAGAAGAAAACACAAGAAAGAAATTCTTTGATAATTGGTTTTGGCAATGATATTTTGGACATTATGCCAAAAGCACACACAACAAAAGCAAATATTAACAATCGGGGCTACACCAAACTAAAAAAACTTCTTCACAGCAAAAGAAACAATTAGAAAAATGAAATGACAGCCTACAGAATGGGAGACAATTTTTTCAAACCATATATCCAATAAAAGGTTAATGTCCAAAATACATAAAAAAACCACACAATTTAACAACAAAACAAAACAAAAATCTGATTAAAAATGGGCAGAACTAAATAGACATTTTTCCAAGATGGACATCAAAATGGCCAACAGGCACATAAAAAGATGTTCAGTATCACTAATCATCAAGAAGATACAAATAAAAACTATAAAAAAATATCATCTGACTCCTGTTAGAATGGCTATCCTCAAGAAGACAAGAGACAAGAAGTGCTGGTGAGGATGAGGTGAAAATATTCAGTTGGTAGGAATGTAAAATAGTCCAGCTACTATGGAAAACAATAAGTCCCACCCCAAAATTGAAAATAGATCTTTCATCTGATTCGGCAATTCTACTTCTGGGCATAATACCCAAAGGAAATGACAACAGGATTTTGATGAGATATATACACACCCTTGTTTATTGCATCATGATTTACAAAGTCAAGATATGGAAACAACAGATGAACAGATAAAAAAAATGTGGTATATGTACACAATGCAATATTGTTTAGCCATGAGAAAGAAGGATATCCTGCCATTTGTGATGACATGGATGGATCTTGAGCACATTATGCTAACTGAGATAAGTCAGACAGAGAAAGTCAAGTACCAAGAACCATATGATATAACTATTATGTGGAATCTAAAAAAGTCAAGCCTGCACACACACATGCACATGCACACACACACACACACACACACGCACACACACAAAACCAGAGAGTAAAACAGTAGTTACCAGGGCATGGAGGATGGGGGGGATAAGATAGGTGGTGTTTAAGATACAAACTTGCAACAAATAGTAAATAAGCCATAGAGATGTAGTGCATAGTATAAAGAATAAAGACCATAATGCTGTACTATAAAGTTGTAATGTGATAAGTCTTGCTTCAATGTCAATCATATTATGGCATATAAGTGTATCAAAGTAGCACATTGTACACTTTAAATCTACAAAATGTGGCATGCCAACTTTATCAAATAAACTTTTTTTTAAATAAAATAAAATAGTCTCTCTCAAGCTTTGAAATAGTTTTCCCAATTTAATGTAAGGGAAAGAAAGGTGCCTGGGTGGTTCTGTTGATTGCACCTCCTACTCTTAATTTCTGTTCCGGTCATGATCCCAGGGTCATGGGATTGAGTCCTGAATTGGGCTCTGTGCTGAGCGTGGAGTCTGCTTAAGATTCTCTCTCTCTCTCTCTCTCTCTCTCTCTCTCTCTCTCTCTCTCCCCCTCTGTCCCCACCCCTACTTGTGCATGTTCTCTCTCTTTCTCTCTCTTTAAAATAGTAAGTAAACAAATCTATAAAAATGTAAGGGGAAGATAATCTAGAGACTGTCTCTTTCCATTAACTCTCTCCGTGAACCATACATTCTGTAATTTGAGTATCTTTTTAGGAACATCTAATTGCTCTCCAATAATTTGTGGGAATTCCAAGAAGGGGAGTTACTAATAGGGGAGCAGCTTAACTGTGGTATCACTTGGAGGCCCTATTTTCTGGGAAGGGAAGGGAATGAAAAGATTGAGTACAGAGTTGACCCGGCACGTAGTGAAGGATGTCGGCAGCTTAGAGGGGTATTATGGTGGAGAAGCAAGTTCATGGGCTTTGAATTACAACAGATTTGGGTGTGAAGCCCAATTCTGGAAATTTCTGGTTGAGTGCTTGGTGCTCTACCAATGCTACCTGAATGTGACAGGTGGATTTATGCTTACCTGTGTGTTGGCTGTCTTAGGTCTGTAATAAGAAAAGAAAGTGAGGAGTAGCCATTTAAAACTATTTATCAAGTTGCTATTTCTGTGAGATAATACTTGCAGTCAGTGGATTTGCCTCACTGAATGGGGCAAGTGTTCTTCAACTCGTCTGGGGAATCACATAAGATTGCAAGCTCCATTTTACTTGTGCAGAGTAGGACCAGGAGACAACGTGTGACATTTGAAAGTTAGTTCATCAAGAATAATTCAATAAAAATAAAAGGAAAATGTGTGGCTATTTATTTTAAAGATTCCTTAAATTTTCATCAGACATATTTTATAGTTTCCCATTTTGGGCAAATTAAGGAATTAAATTTTAATCCTGATTTGCAGACAGTAAAGGCTCACAAGAATATTTTTGCCAAGAAATGACACATCTTTTCCTTAAGGAGTGGTATTGCTACATGGTAATAATGAAAGCTACATCAAGAAATGAAGACGTTTTGGGGTGCCTGGGTGGCTCAGTCAGTTAAGCGGCTATTTGTTGAGATGAATTAGCTTCTGAAGCAATTAAACCATCAAAATTTAAATGGCATTTACACATATAACGTAAAGAAATACATTCAAAACCATAAGAACACTTTGAAATAAATAGTACTGCAATAAAAAAGCTGACAGTAGCAGATATTCAATATTTTACATATAAACATTACTGCTTTACAGGCTTTAATGTCGTACTTTAGTTTCCTAAGAAAGAAAACACCATCTACAATTACTAAGAAACTTGTGAATGACTGTATCAGAGAGCTTATCCCGATATGTTGCTATGGCAGACCAGGTGACTCAAGTCCCACTTTCCAATGAAACTAACCTGACATATTCAAGAATTGCCTAATGATATAAAAGACCAATGTATACAGAAAATATAGGTGGCAGAGTATTTTTCAGATTAATTGCTGACCAACGCAACTAACCCTGAGTTGTGTAAAACTGTGAAAGATAACATTGTTGACAAAGGTAGTTTGGAATTTCAATTTTACGTAGGAGTATGTGCTGCGGGATAGTCACCCAGAATAAGAAGCTTGTGCCAGAATGTAAATTAACTACTTTCTTCACAGAGAAAATGTTGCCAAAAAAAAAAAAAAAGTCATCTGTCAACTATACAGTTGGCTTATGTGTGAATTATGTAAAGGCCATGCGTTATATTTTTAAATATTTTTAAATTATATGATAATATGGACAATGATAAAAATAATGGGTATTGCATGTAGAAATATAATGGTTAATTGAAAAAAATATTGAGAATGCTTGACATATGAAACAAACTCTAAATGACTCTTCAAGAGAGTTTTGTCACAACTGTTTTCTTTCTCTTCAAGAGAGTTTTCTTCAACTGTTTTGTCACAGTTTTTTAAGGAAATGAATTGGATGACTACATTTGCTTATAAATCTAGTATAATTGGTATGTTTAATTATTTATTACTTCCATACAATAAGGAAACTTAACATATTTTCCATGACAGGTAAAGTAAAGAACACAACCCGAAGTTAACAGTTGAGAACAGTGTTTACAAATTGATGTAACAGACTGTTATGCTAAGTGAAATAAGTCACACAGAGAAACACAGATACCATATGTTTTCACTCCTATGTGGATCCTGAGAAACTTAACAAAAGACCATGGGGGAGGGGAAGAAAAAAAAAAGGTTAGAGGGGGAGGGAGCCAAAACATAGGAGACTCTTGATGACTGAGAAAAAACTGAGGGTTAATGGGGTGTGGGAGGGAGGGGAGGGTGGGTGAGGGGTATTGAGGAGGGCACCTGTTGGGATGAGCACTGGGTGTTGTATGGAAACCAATTTGACAATAAATTTCATATTAAAAAAATAAATTGATGTAACATATTCCATAATTTAATAATAATTATAAATGAAGTGGATGAAGATCTTGATGTTAGATATTTGCTAAAAGGTTGTTGACAAACACCTTAACCATTTGATATATCATTTTTATTTTCCACCAGGATGAAATCCATGCATAGGAAATTCATGGATCCAGATTTCATTTCTTTCATTGGGAGATAATTGAAAATTAACTATGAAATCAATTTTATAAGATAAATTAGTGAAACTGGCTACTGATGAACATTGAAGATAAATCTTGAAAATACAACATCATGTGCATCATTTTGGTTGAAAATTAAAGATGAATATATTGAGTTTGCTGGAAGCTTTTTTAAATTTCTCCTATTTGTATTAATGTACTTCTGTGAGACAGGTTATTATGGGCATTTTTCAAGTAAAACAGATATATTTAAATATATATTAACCTATGCAAATAATGCTGTCATCAATTTCACTTAAATAACTCAACATGCAGAAATTCAGATCCTTTATCAAATTAAAAACTTTACATATTAGTATACACGTTCTTACAAAATCTACATAGCCATTGAATATGAAGACTTGCCCTTTTCTTTTAAGTTTGTTTATTTATTTTGAGAGAGAAAGCACAAGCACAAAGAGAGGAAGACAGAGAAATCCAAGCTGGCTCCACGCTGTCTGCGCAGAGCCAAACACGGGGTTGGCAGGAGATCATGACCTGAGTCAAGAGTCCGACACTTAACTGACTGAGCCACCCAGGCTCCCCACAAGGACTTGCCTTCAAGTTAAAACTTTTTGCTTACTTACGGTAGAGGAATAACAAAAATTAAGCGTACTAGTAAATATAGTAATCACTTTCAATAAACAATATATGTAGTGTCTACAACTAGTTTTCTTTTTCCCTATGTTTTACCTATGCTGGTTACATTTATTAAACAACGACGACGGAATCTAGTACGACGGTTAGATTTTATATTATGCAAGTTTTTATTTTTCATTCCAGGTTTATGGTGATTTTTATTACAGTTTATGGAAGTATTGGTATCTGATGGATTGAAAGTAAAAACAGCTGGCCTATCACTGCCAGTAGTTTGAGAAAAACTGGGCTTGATTTATAAACCTTTCTGAGTTCTCATTTTCTCATTTATATAGGGAATATAACAGTGCCTGTCTTTCAAGATGATAATTGTGACTAACAGTAAGAGACAAAGAATAAGCTGAAATCTTCAGGCAGCTTTTTTTTTTTTCCTTGCACAGTCCAGTCCCCTCTGATGCAATCACCCATTTTCGTAACAAATCTTCATAGCCGGGTCAGATAGACTCTGTCCCCAGTGGCTTCCCCTTGATGGTTGTTCCATATGCCACAAATGCCAGGGAATTTCTTTTTCATCATTATTCTACACATAAATTTTTCATATTAAATGATAGTAATAGTTACCATTTGGAACATTTTCTAGATGGTAAACACTGTGTGAAGGTTTGTAGGTATAAGCATTTAATTCTTACATTACTGCAATGAAACATACGTGTATTTTGAATTTTTTTTTAACGTTTATTTATTTTTGAGACAGAGACAGAGCATGAACGGGCAAGGGTCAGAGAGAGAGGGAGACACAGAATCTGAAATAGGCTCCAGGCTCTGAGCGGTCAGCACAGAGCCCGACGCGGGGCTTGAACTCATGGACTGTGAGATCGCGACCTGAGCCGAAGTTGGACACTCAACCGACTGAGCCACCCAGGCGCCCCTCATACGTGTATTTTGTAGACAAAACCTGAGAGTCAGAGAAGTTAAGCAACTTGCCCCAAGTTGTACAACTAGAGGGAAAATAAGGCAGAATTTGAATCTGCTTTGGTCTGAATCTAAGATTTTAATATTATTCCAATATATTCAATTTACTATATTTAACAATTAGGTTAGTGACCAGTACGCACTATTGTTAAAGAAATACCTATTAAATAAATGAATCACTCAATTAATATAGAAATGAATATGTATGATTTGAAGTACTGGGAATTTTGGCTTTGTTTAAGCATAAACATTTAAATCAAAAGTGACATTTTCCACATTACTTCCCCCAAATTAGTTTTGTTTTCATTAGCAGTATGGACACAGAAAGTTATTTTTATCAACTTGAAATGAATACATAAAAAGACAGTTAATTGAGTAATTGTATTGTTTGTGTTCGTTACTACATGCCAAAATACATGTAGTCTAAGAAACGAGATTTGTAATTTGTTCTGGGTGAAAATAAAAGTTATTGCAATTATCACTTAGGATGCTTTTATCTTATAAATTGGAGATAGTGAACATGGTACTTCTGGTCTCAATTCAGATGGCTTTTCTATGAATGTCTTAAGGGCATACACTTTATCTTTTTCATTGCTGTATCCTGTCTAGTGTCTAGTGTAAGGACAAATACAAATTACAAGTAAGAGATTTAATTTTCCTTGTTGAAAATAATGGAAACGGTGATTCGTCTTTCCCTTTTCTTAGAGCATTAACTCTAGAAAACTTTAGGAACCTTCTCTTCTGTTCAAAATGGATATATTATAATCCCTTTGAAAGGTGGACAGGCCTTTTGTAAATTTTTTGACCATAAATATCTTTTTCAAGGACTAGGAATCATCTCTTTGAAATGCAATCATCACAGAGGCGCCTGGGTGGCTCAGTCAGTTAAGTGTCCAACTCTTGATTTCAGCTCAGGTCATGATCCCCCAGTTTGTGGGATCAAGCCCTGCGTCAGGCTCTGTGCTGATGGTGCGTAACCCGCTGGGAATTCTCTCTCTCTTCCCCTCCCCCGCTCTCAAAATAAATAAATAAACACTAAAAAAATGAGAAACACAACCACTACAGAAGATATTGCCCCTACCTCCCTGCCTCCGTGGTTGGATAGAAGGTTGGATAGAAGGTTCTAACACAGATGGTCACCCTAATTACCAGGTAAAGTTAGAATGACCTATGGGTGGCAAATTGTGCTGTAAAGTCTTCTCACCTAAAACTTTTATCTTTTGTTCATTTATCTTGAGTGTATGTTTATAATGGGTCGTATTTGCCAGACTCTACGAAAAGGTGATATTTCTTCCTGTCTTTGCAGTTTCTTAGTGGATTGTCTTTGATGGGCATGGAATTTAGGTTTAATGCTTATTCCATAATAAAAGTGTTTTCTTTCTCTACGAATTCTGTGGAGAGAATTTCTGGGTTGGGAGACTTTATTTTTAATTATATTTCCAAAACACTTGCCATACTCTTTGCAGAGAGAACACTGAATAATTATTTTTGAGTCAGAGAAAGAAACCCTAATGTGCATTCAGTTAATTTTGCTTTAATTGTTCATTTGGCACATGGGAAAAATAATAATTGCTTAATTGCAATTGTTTTTGCATTGACATTTTATTTGTTATTCAAGGCTAGACTGCTTATGGCTCCACTAACTCTGTGCTCCTAAGTCAAAAGAACTGTCCTAGAACCTCACAATCAAAACAAATTCAGATATAAATACAGACACAATACTTGTTTTTCTTCTCACAACCTATCTCTGAAAATATCTGTTCTAGGGCCGTTTTGTAATCTGACTTTTGAAACCATTTCTGTTTTCCTCAACTTCCAAGGCTTCACCTTCTTTTCTTTTTTTTTTCTTAATTTTTAAAAATGTTTTTATTTATTTTTGAGAGATACAGAGACAGAATGCAAGTGGGTTAGGGGCAGAGAGAGAGGGAGACACGGAATCTGAAACAGACTCCAGGCTCTGAGCTGTCAGCACAGAGCCGGATGCGGGTCTTGAACTCACAAACCATGAGATCATGACCTGAGCCGAAGTTGGACACTCAACCTACTGAGCCACCCAGGCGCCCCACCTTATTTTCTAATATATAGCCTCAGACCTGGCACCTGATTTGGCTCCTATAATGTTGGCCTTTCTTTCCTTGACTAACAATCAAACTGGCTCTTTGGATTATGTCTGTTTTCTAATATGCTTACCCACCCACTGCAGTAAAGATCTACTTCGATCCTTAGATGTCAGTATTCTTGTGAAACTTCCCAACAAGAATCAGAAGAGCATTTTCAATAATAATTAGGATATATATTTAAAAATAAGGAAACGGAGACTTAAAATCTAGTTTTTCAGTTCTGGAGCAGAAAACCATAGCTAGAGAGCAAGATTTTCACAAGCCCATTCATTTTTTTATTTGCTTTTCAGTGTTTAACTAAAAGGCATAATATGGTTTGCAAAGCAGACAAATATTTAGATCAAATATACACACCCTTATAAATGAACATGGGCCAACTATCCCCTACATATGTAGGCTTGTTCATTTTCATTACAAAAGTCTGTCAACTCCTTAATAACAAAACTGAACAAATAAAACAAAGGCACCCCTAGGCAAAACTAGAAAATCAAAACATTAATTAAAGAGAGAACACAATGTAAGCATTAATTGAAAATACCTTTTTGTGGCATTTTTCCCTTTTGCAAAGGATTTATCTTTAGCTTTGGAATATTTTGTTTCTTCTAATTGTAAAGAGAGGCAGCTCTCAGCTTATGAAATAGACAGGGACTACTATCAACACAGAATTTAGACTTCCTGGAGAGGGAGTTTTCTGAAATATATAATTGTCATAAAGACCTCCTAAGGGATTTTTTCTCAGTGAAAGTGTTTCACACATATACATATACATACAAATATATATGTACATATATGATGTATATATATATATATATAGTCATCTACATATATATATTTATATAGTCTTCTATCATCATAGTTTTGTAAAGAAATGACACCTACATGAAACAAAAACATAGTCTCAGAATGTAGCAGATATAACTGATTTAATTAAATATAAAATTTAATCGATTTTTTAATCTTTTTATTATTTTTTAGATTAATGAGAACTTCATTAGGGTCTGTATAGCCACAGCATGTAACTATCACTTCTTTCCTAGACTATCCAGTTCCTTTTCAGTGATTTTTCTTGCCTATTACTTTTTATTTTAAGTTTATTTATTTATTTTGAGAGCATGAGCAGGGGATAAGCAGAGAGAGAGAGAGAGAGAGAGAGAGAGGGAGAGAGAATCCCAAGCAGGCTCTGCCTGCATCAGTGCAGAGTCCAACCCAGGGATCGATCTCACAAGCCATGAGATCGTGACCTGAGCTGAAGTCAAGAGTTGTACACTTAACCGACTGAGCCACCCAGGTGCCCCAATCACTCTCTTTTTTTTATGCTTATTTATTTTTGATAGAGAGAGAGAGACAGAGCATGAGCAGGGGAGGGGCAGAGAGAGTGGGAGACACAGAATCCGAAGCAGTCTTCTGGCTCTGAGACGCGGGGCTCGCTCAAACTCACAGACCATGAGATTATGACCTGAGCCAAAGTCGGATGCTCAACCGCTGAGCCACCCAGGAGCCCTGCCCCAATCACTCTTAATCACTATATCGTTAACCACTAAGACAAAGCCTTAAAAAATGAACAATAAACTGGATTATCTATTCCCAATCCAATTCAGCAAACTTTATGGACATAAAAGGGGTAGTGAGAAATGTAGCTAACAGATAAGAGCCATGACTGGAATTTGTCCAGAGTCAATAGAAAATCTCACAAGTTTTGGGATGTAACACACAGAAGGAGCTGGAACAACAACCAAGAAACACAAGAGAATATAGGAAGTAGGAAGACTATGATAACCTGTGTTATTTCTGACTTTCCAAAATCTAAACCCCTTCTGCTCCTTTTTGGGGATCCAGATTGTCTTTGGTCTCACGGCTCTCACAGCTATTTCTTGGGCACATGACATAACTTGGGCATATTCCAACAAGAACTTCTGCTCCTGGAAAAGTTACTGAGAGACAAAGAGACTATTATTATTCATTCTTCAGTAGAATAATTTTACAAGCTGTAACCACAGAATTAGTTATGAAAAATATGTCTATACAAGTTCCTGAGCTAGGAAGGGAAAAAATACATACAAACACAACTGGAATAGTCAATGATGTTAGGGATAATTTTACTACAGTTTAAAGATTTATGTGACTTGAGCCCAAGGATGTGGATTCAATACTTACCCTCTTGAAAGAAATGGGATTTCTTTCTTTTTTCTTCTTTCTTTCTTTTTTCTTTCTTTCTTTCTTTCTTTCTTTCTTTCTTTCTTTCTGATGCTTAGGATAGGATTTAGTGGTGCTCCTCCTTGTTGAAGGCAACTTCTAGACCAGTGCCCTAGCTGAGGGGCTTTCTAATTATTAGGAAACCAGTGAAATAGATGGAAACATCAACTTACTTAACATGAGAAGACAAGATTCTATTTTTTCCTTATTTTGTAAATGTATTTTAACTCCAAGGAATATAAAATCATTGTTGGGCTGATCATATAAACCCAAATTATAGCATTCTTTATTGTTTTAAGGAATAATCTGTGTGTATTTGGTATTTTAAATACTTCTCATGATTAAGAAAATTTATTATACCAAGGTCTCCAGGAAAACACATCTCTGATTTTAGCTGAAAATCAATAACTGAGTGATTTAGAATTGTAGTTTTATAACTTAAATTGTTCTAAATTTATAAACAAACAAAATCCTAAAGGAGAACACAGGCAGCAACCTCTTTGACCTCAGCTGTGGCAACTTCTTTCTAGATACATCTGGAGGCAAAGGAACAAAAGCAAAAATAAACTATTGGGACTTCATCAAAATAAAAATCTTCTGCACAGTAAAAGAAACAATCAACAAAACTAAAAGGCAACTTATGAAATGGGAGACGATATTTGCAAAGGGCATATCTGATAAAAAGTTAGTATTCAAAATGTATAAAGAACTTCTAAAATTCAACATCCCAAAAGCAAATAATCCAATTAAAAATGGGCAGAAGATATGAATAGACATTTTTCCAAAGAAGACATACAGATGGCCAACAAACACATGAAAAGATGCTCAGCATCACTCATCATTAGGAAAATACGAATCAAAACTACAATGAGATATAACCTAACACCTGTCAAATGGTTAAAATCAACAACACAAGAATTGGCATGTGATGACAAGGATGGAGAACCTTTGTTGGTGGCAATGCAAATTGGTGCAGCCACTCTGGAAAACAGTATGGCGTTTCCTCAGAAAATTAAAAATAGAACTACCCTACAATTCAGCAATCGCACTAAACATTTATCCAAAGAATACAAAAATACTAATTCAAAGGGATACATGCACCCCCGCATTTACAACAACATTATCTATTAATAGCCAATTTATCCAAAGAGCCTAAATGTCCATCCAAATGAATGGATAAAGAAGAGGTATATATATTATAATATATATATTATAATATATATAACAGAATATTATTTAGCTCTTTAAGGAATATACAATATACATTGTAATATATATAAAGAATATATAATGGCATATTAGTTGGCTATAAAAAACAAAATATTGCCATTTACAACGACGTGGATGGAGCTAGAGGGTATTATGCTAAGGGAAATAAGCCGATCAAAGAAAGACAAATACCATATGGTTTCACTCATATGTGGAATTTAAGAAACAAAACGAAGAAGAAAAAGGACAAATAAGAGGGAGAGAGAGAGATAGAAACCAAGAAACAGGCTGTTAACTATAAAGAACAAACTGATGGTTACTAGAGGGGAAGTGGGTGGAGGGATGGGCTAGCTGGGTGATGGGCATTAAGGAGTGCACTTGCTGCGATGAGCACTGATCACTCTATGGTACATCGGAAACTAATACCACACTGTATGTTAACTAAGTGGAATTTAAGGAAAAATTAAAAAAAAATTATAAACAACACTGAAACATTTAAGAAAGTCCTAATCAGCTTACTTATAGGTTTAATGTAATCGATTTGTTAGATTTACTTTAGTGACTGGGAGGATTTAGTTTAGAGCTAAAACAATTTAAATAATTAAAAGGAAACCTAATGTATTAAAATTAATAAATGCATTTTTATATGTTAATTGAGGTTAGTTAATTAAGTTTTGCAATGGGACCAAACATTAATCGAAGTCTCCTTACGATCAGATATTAAAATTTCTTGGCTTACAAATATAGTAATTCAGTTTTTAAGTTGAGGTTTAAAGTTTTACAAAGAAAAAAGCTACACTAAAATTTTAACTTAAAAATTGGCTGTTTTTTTAAAATACGTGCCTGACTACTTTTTTCAGTGCACAACAACTTCGAGTACATCAGACAGCACACATTGACCTCATTCATAGCAGCTGTGTCCTTGTCCCACCTTGTCTCAAACCAACATGCATCATTTTGCCTATTCAATATTTTCCATAAGAAATTCAGTCAAATTCAGCAACAGTGATTTTTTTTAAAAATAGAAATGCAGGGTCATATTGTCCACTGTGCCATCGCCTACCTTTCTGACTCTCCTCACTTTGGTTTTATGGTTTTTATTTTACACTCTGGCCTTTTCCTTATCTCATACCTTGATATATCACCATCTTTCCATCTACATGGATGCTAGAACTAGGTCTGTGGTGTTAAAATGATTGCTTGCTGATATTTCATAGTGAACAGTTTTGCACTGGTATCACTTGTTTTGGCTCACTACATGAATCGCCAAGATGCTAATAATTTGATGACTGAAAATATTTCCTTTTATTTTAAGAGCACAGAGGCAGACATTTGAGTTAATTGCACTTTTTGCTTCAAGGCAAATTATCATCATTGGCCCATGCATGATCCTTTTTCCATTTGGTTTATTAGTTTTCTTTTATTCATTCATTCTGTCTTATTTTTATATCCTACTCTTTTTTCTCCATCTTAGCTATAAACAACTATTATATACTCTAAGGTGTTTTATATTGCTTGCATATGCTATTGCAAAATTCATATTGTTAATATGAGTACATGATTTATTTATGCATACACACATATATATCACAATTTCTTACTATTATATCTCACTATACATGGTGCTATAAATGGGCATGTGTATATATATATATATATATATATATATATATAATGTAGTGATATGTACCATTCTGTTTAATTTTATTGTCTGCAGCTCTAAAGATTTCGACATGCTATTGTGTTGTTTTGTGTATAAGTGTATAATTTTGTGTCTAATTATTACACAGTATTCCAGCATGTGCATGTGGCCTGTTTTGCCCATCTCTTCTCCTAATGTTGGACAACAAAGTTGCCTCCAACTTCTCATTGTCACAAATACTGCGATAAGGATCATCTTCTCATATGTCCTCTATAAACTTGACTGAGTTTTTTTCTGGGCCATAGAAGTGCACATAACTTAACAAAAGTATGCTTCTGGTACTACTATGGCTCTTTGACAGGTAGGATTAAATGACAGTCATATTTTAGTTGTCAAGTAGATATTTTCTGGACTTACCTTACTCACTTTGTAGATAACAACTCATATTATTAATGATCCTTAGAAGATTTGCCAACTGCTTTTAATAACATATATGACATGAACCTGGCTATAAAAACATAAATTTACTGTAGATCAATTTAAAAACATAGAAATATGGATATATATATTTCAAATATTCATAATAATATCACTTAAATAGAGCTGTGTTTCTCAGAAATTTTCTAGTTTCAGACAACTAAAACCTATCCTCGTTAACACAGACACTCACACACTCACACACACACACACACACACACATATATATATGTTCTGAAAAATAGGTTCATGATAACTTCAGGCATTGTTTGATCTAGGGTTTCAGATAGTCCTTAGGGCCCCATCTGACCATTTTTCTCCATTTTTAACCTCTCATTCACTCTAGTGGGCACCTTTCTTGCATGATACTATTTGGTTCCTAAGTATATTCATTCAGCTCTACTAAATATTACATCTGTGAAATTAAAAGTCTTTTTCAACTTATATCCAATTGAGCGTATTTTCTTTTCACACATGAATTTTCAACTTTTTATAGTGATAAACATGAATATTGGTGGTACAAGGGATATGTGCCCTTTTTTTTTTTTTTTTCAGATGAAAAGGTGAGGAGATAATGTAAGTTGGATTAACATAAACAGGAGAACATGTGTGTCTTATGTTTCTTTCTCATTTGGTCTTCTTTTATTGGGAAGAGAATTCTGAAACCTCACTCTATATCACTGTACTAAAAAGATAACATTTAAAAAAATTAAGAAATCATCTTTAGGTTAAAGCTTTACAAAAATGGGATACCAGTTTAGAGAGGGGTTATATATAGTGTGGTGGTGACCATTGAAATCAATGTAAGAAATCCAAGGAGAAGGGAGAAATTTCAAGGATTTGAAACCATTTGTAAAGCTGTTTTCCTCTCATCAGTGTTTCTGATAAAAGCTCTTGTCTGGTCTAGAATCTTTTCCTATCATTATTATTTTTTCTTTTTTTTCTTTTTTAATTTTTTTAAAAAATTTTTTTTTTCAACGTTTATTTATTTTTGGGACAGAGAGAGACAGAGCATGAACGGGGGAGGGGCAGAGAGAGAGGGAGACACAGAATCGGAAACAGGCTCCAGGCTCTGAGCCATCAGCCCAGAGCCTGATGCGGGGCTCGAACTCACGGACCGTGAGATCGTGACCTGGCTGAAGTCGGACGCTTAACCGACTGCGCCACCCAGGCGCCCCGACATTATTATTTTTTCTAATTGATTAGTGCTCCTACATAAGTAGGTATTAGCAACTCTTAAATATTCCATAATATTGATTATTCTATTGGTTTATGACTATTTGCTATATTTCTCTATCATATTCAACACTGGTTAGCCATGGGTTCTTTAAGTGATCCTTTGATTTTGAGGGCTTTATTCATCCGTTCAATTATCTGTGGGTTATTATGTTGTTTATTTGGTTGCAAGTGGGGATTCTGTGAAGATATAGGAGATGGCTCACTATTACAAACACATTACAGTGATTCAGTCTACTTAACATTTATTACTAAATCTTCTTTGATTTATTATAAGGGAGACATCACACTTTTACTAAAAATACACATACATAATATTTGAGAGAAAGTTTAGAAATTAGCTAACATCCATCCATCCACCAGATAACAAGTTTGAGGTTCAGAGAGGCTCGCTGTCTTGCCAAAAGTTCATACAGTGAAGTAGAAAGACAGCTAGGATTGCAAAAGATTAACCTCCAGATCCAATTTCTCATCCAAACCTCTTCTCATCACTATCCTTCTGTCTCATTGTTAGTATTATATGTAAGATCAGACTCGGGGATGGGAGTTTGGTTTCTAGAGAAAGCAAGAAATTTGAGCAGAAGCATATCAGAGAAGAAAAAATTCTCAGACAAATTTTCTTTTTTTGAAAAAACAAAAATACCCATAACTTTTATTGAGTAGATTCTCAGTAGGATTCTTTCCAAAGACACATTACTTAAAAGAAAGAAGAGTGCTGTTCAAATAACCTTTCTGTATCGCATGGTGAGGCAGTGACCTATCCCAAATTTGATTTTTATATCCTTGTCAGATATTTAGGAATGAGAAGAGGCATTTAAAGATTATTGGAATGATTGGGTTCATTATATCGTTGTTATTTTTCCTGATAATTATCAAACACAATCTACCCTTGTCTACACTGGAAGCCTTATTTTGAGAATAAGCTATATAATTTTGAATGTACTGGGAGAAAAAAGCAAGCAAAATCAAGCAAAAATCAATAGTTCTTTCTCTGTGTCATCTTATTTATGAGAGGGATGCACAAGAGAGGTCACCCAAAGCAGAAGTAGGATCAATAGGTTTGCAAATTTTGATTGGGTCTTCTTTGGTTACTGCAAAAGAATCCTGTGTGTCTAGCTCTTTTGAAGGTAAATGAATAAACTGCACACTTTTAAGAGGGTTGTAACTTGTCTTTACTTAGAATTGCTCTCCCCAAGACTTTTTTCCTACCTATTGAATTTAATAGTGTGATAATATAGAATTATGTCTAACTGGAGTAACTTTCTTTACATCTGGTTAGTCCTCATTTCTCTTTAGAAAGAAAGGAAATGAGCGGATTCCTTTATTAAAAACAGCTAATACAGTCTCATCAATATTTTCTTTATTTTTCCTATATTTAGTGCTATTTCATATAAGTACTATTCTGTGCCTTTAAATACATTTATTTTGTTTACTGAGATACTGCCCCTATGATCATTAACCAAACCCAAAATATTTTTTTTAATTTTTTTTAATGTTTATTTATTTTTGAGAGAGAGACAGAGTGTGAGTGGGGGAGGAGCAGAGAGAGAGGGAGACACAGAATCTGAAGCAGGCTCCAGGCTCTCAGCTGTTAGCACAGAGCCCGATGCGAGGCTTGAACTCACGAACCATGAGATCGTGACCTGAGCTGAAGTCGGATGCTTACTGACTGAGCAGCCAAGGCACCCCCCAAATCAAAAATATTGATTTAGGGAGAGTTTAGGAGGTTTTGGTTAGGAAATTCTGAAGATGACTCAGGAACTATCATTTTTTTCAAACGACTATATTGACCAGAATTATCCTAGATTTTTTACATACATTATTTCAACTGATTAAAAAAAAAAAAAAAACAACACATCCCTGGGAGGTGTTTATCTTTATTTGTGGGTGTTTTTAAAAGGACAGGTCACAGGCAAGAGGCTGTGTTGGTATTTGATTACATGTGTGTGATAACAAGGCCTGTACTCTATTTTAGTACCATTATCTAAAATGTGTTACTTAGGGGCGCCTGGGTGGCTCAGTTGGTTGAGCGTCTGACTCTTGATTTCAGCTCAGGTCATGATCTTACCATCATGAGATCGAGCCCCAAGTCAGGCTCATCAGGCCCTCCTGAGCATGGAGCCTGTTTAAGATTCTCTCTTCCTCTGTGCCTCTCCCAAGTACACTCTCTCCCTCTAAAATAAAAAGTAAAATAATATAAATTTAAAAAATAAAATATGTTACTTTATGTGTTAATAAGTTTAACATGCAATTGGGTTTCCATGTTCCAATAAGATTATGTTGGAATAATCAGTCATAGCAGACTCTTTACTGCTGACCTTCTCAGGGCATTTACTGTACTTAACATCAAAGAAAGTGCATTGCCAGGGTTCAGTTGTGCACAGTTTTCAAATTTACTTGACCCCCACATCTCTAACAGGGAATCTTTTAGAAGTTGTCCTTCCTGGGGCGCCTGGGTGGCTCAGTTAGTTGAGGGTCTGACTCTTGATTTTGGTTGAGGTCATCATCTCACGGTTTGTGGATTCAAGCCCCATGTCAGGCTCTGTGCTCATGGTGCAGAGTCTGCTAGGGATCCTCTCTCTCTCTTTCTCCTTCTCTCTCTGCTCCTCCCCTGCTCATGCTCTCTCTTAAAATAAATAGATAAATAGATCATCTTTTTTTTTTAAGTTGTCCTTCCTACTATACTTGGGAAAATACACAGGGGAAATTAAACAAGGGACCATGTTGTTGCCATGATTCTCCAGTCATGATAAATGTCCTCAATAGACACTGAAGCAATGAAAGGATTTCTAAAAGATTGTTTAGTATCTACCTACACATCTTGTGTACTGTGCATTATGTGAATATAATCTTGTATCATGGGACAATCCTCCTAAAAAACCTTGTTCACATGCTAGGAGGAAAAGTTGTACAAACCTACTCATGTGCTTCTTAGATATTATGAGCTGTATTTGACAGAGTTGACCAAAGAAGAAAGTTGTAATTCTGAAAATTATTGAACAGGGTCATGATATTATGTTTTAACTTAAACTAGGAAAATAAAGTCTAGCTAGATGTCACAGATCTTACTAACATGTTGTTACAAAATACATCCATAATTTAAAAATTCAAACTATGAAAGTCCAAATGCAAACAAGAAATAATCATTAAAAATTTTCGCCACTCAACGTGATCCATGGTATTGTCCCATGTGTGCTCAGAAATGTATCTTTAATGTTTTCCCACAAACATTGGGTGATTCTGCGACCACACTACTGCCCCTGCTAGTGATTTCTCCTGACGCTGCTTCTCTGCTGGGTACCAATGTCCTTCTCTAGAAATCAGTGATGCTTCACACTTTCTCAGATTCCCTTACAGGTGTCCTTTCCAGATGACTCTCAGAATAGCTCTATGGTAAAAGACACCTAAATCTTAACCAACAATCGCTTTAACATTTCCACATTTACAAATCAGAACAAATCAAGCCCCAGAGAAGAGAATGGAGGGAATATATCTCCTCTTTGCTAGATTAATGTGTCTCCAGTCTTCATTTTCTACATTCACTGTCCTTTTTCCAGGGTGATTGACAATGAAAACAGCTCTTCATTTAAGGTTTGGGATGTGGTCTGACTCCATGAACCTGCCAAGGCAGTCGAAGAAGACTAATTTCTAGACTTCTCCAACACTGAGATTATTTTCTTATCATCACGTGTGGAGTATTAACAGTGTGATTCAGATAAACGCCAAGACCACTACAAAGGCAGGTTTTTGAAATGATTTCTCAGTTTTAGTGATTTAAGTTTAATTTAATGATTTAGTGATTTATCAGTTTTATATTATTTTCCTGCAGTTTTAAGGGTGTTCTTTCTTTCTTTCTTTCTTTCTTTCTTTCTTTCTTTCTTTCTTTCTTTCATTCTTTCTTTCTTTTCCAGACAGAATGTACATGAGTAGGAAGGGGCAGAGAGAGAGGCAGACAGAGGATCCGAAGCAGGTTCTGCACTGACAGCAGAGAGTCTAACGTGGGGCCCGAACTCATTAACCATGAAATCATGACCTGAGCCTGACTTAACCAATTGAGCCACCTAGGTGCCCCAAGGGTGTCTGTTCTTAAACTCCTGTGTTTGAAAGCTTAAAAAAAACCTGGCTAAGTATTAGCACATACACATGGAGACAAGTTTCCTTCAACTCCTCAAAAAGTAGCAATATCACAGCAAAGAGATGTCTTAAACTCCACACAGAGAAAAAAAAAATGTAAAGACAAAAAAAACTTACCCAAGGCTTAGTTGAATATGTGCTTATATCCCTAAGGATCACCTATTATTTAAAAGAAAAAAAAAAGAAAGTAAATTCCTGGGCTCCATTTAGAGGGATTCTGATTTAGTAGGCATGAAATGGGCTTTAAGTATTTGCATTTTCAAGTATCACCAGTTGATTTATTTTTTTTTAATTTAAAAACTGTTTAATGTTTATTTATTTTTGAGAGAGAGAGAGAAACAGAGCACGAGCAGGAGAGGGACAGAGTGAGAGGGAGACAGAGAATTGTAAGCAGGCTCCAGGCTCTGAGCTCTCAGCACAGAGCCCCATGCGGGGCTCCAACCCATGAACCGTGAGATCATGACCTGAGCCGAACTCCGGCTCTCAACTGACTGAGTCACCCCGGTGCCCCATCAAGTATCACCAGTTGATCTTAAAACTGGAGACCTAGAAATTAGGTTTTAGAATATGCCTTAAAAATAGTCAATTTATGGAGTGCTGAAATACATACTCAAGTAAAAGTAATATTATTCAGAAGACGAGGTAGCTTTTAAATCTGACATCTCTTTTCATATGACTTCACTGCATTGAGACATTTGCACAAACAATGGATTGGTAGTTGTTTTATACTGGCCTTAGCTATTCTGCTGCTTCTAGTTTTTCCTTTTTCAAAGTTAATTAATTAAAACAATAACTCGCCTCTCAAACAAACAAAAAGAGACTTTTCTTGGAAAATCTAACGCAATGTTAAAATTAGATCACTGCTATGGCAACCTGACTTCTCTTCCTCATCCAGTCCATACTAAACACACTGCTGTCGGTTACTCACTTTCAGTCTGTTAGCTGGCATCTTGCATCTCGAAGATTCTTAGTGTAGCGGTGTCGTGACTTTAAAATACTCTTTTAGTTTTTTTTATTAAAAAAATTTTTTTCAACGTTCATTTATTATTTTTGGGACAGAGAGAGACAGAGCATGAACGGGGGAGGGGCAGAGAGAGAGGGAGACACAGAATCGGAAACAGGCTCCAGGCTCTGAGCCATCAGCCCAGAGCCCGACGCGGGGCTTGAACTCACGGACCGCGAGATCATGACCTGGCTGAAGTCGGACGCTTAACCGACTGCGCCACCCAGGCGCCCCTCTTTTAGTTTTTTTTAATGTTTGTTTACTTATTTATTTTTGAGGGAGAGAGAGAGAGACATAGCACGAGCAGGGGAGGAGCAGAGAGAGAGGGAGACACAGAATCCGCAACAGGCTCCGGGCTCCGAGCTGTCAGCACAGAGCCCAACGCGGGGCTCGAACTCACCAACCGTGAGATCATGACCTGAGCCGAAGCTGGACCCTCAACCGACTGAGCCACCAGGTGCCCCCAAAACACTCTTCAGTGTAGCTTCTCCTAATACAACTAACAAGACCTCTCAGTCTCATATGAACAATTCACATTAGCCAAACTCTTCTACTAAATTTCCCTTTCAGATCTCAGCTGCAATTCTACCTATATGTCTTTTTTCTTGCAATTTTCTGCCGAAAACACTCTCCTTTTATCTAAGCCCAGATCTTCACTCGAAAGCTATTACCAGTTTCAATATTTCCATCTAAATTCTCCCTTCCTTCACTGTTGATTCTGTCATGAATTCCTAGTAGAATTCCTTATGTGAACCAAATTTAGGATGCAGGTGATGTCGTTTTACTCTGACATTTATCAGATGTAAGTATAAGAATCTATTATGCATTCTAATATATATATATTCTCTTCTTATGCACTTCCAGTTTGTTTGCCTAAAGGTAAAGTCATGCACGCTCTTTACCTCTTTTTCTCACTCGTCTTTGTATCACAAGTAACTTACCCAGAGTAGACACACTGTATTAAAACTAAATGAGTATGTGGTATATGATTATGATGTTTATATAAAAGGGTATGTGTTCCCTTTAATTTAATACTTAGATGATACAGCTTTTTCTATGGAAAAATAACATATTCTTACTTGGATGGGACACAAATGATGATCATTACTAAAATCAACAGAATTGTCAGTGTCTTCACAGCCCAGTTGGAGACTCACAGAGGAACTATTTGTTTCAACAGCAACTGTTTTCCACTTGAGAAGTGTTAGCAGATCCTAAGGCATAAACATACACATTGGAGCATGAAAGAAGTTTGTCTGCGGTTTGTGTGTTATGATTGTGGGAGTTGTTATGGCAGATGACACTTTTACTTAACAAAAGCTGTTAAATTTGCTTGGATTCACTGCAAAATTTGGATGTGTATGCCATTCATTTTTATTCATATGGGGTTATTTGGTATATTTTGGGATAGACCTTGTCTATGTGAAGCACTATAACCCACATTAAGCCAGATGCATGAACTTTTAAAATTCCTCGGAACTACTGAATTTGTTCCAAAATAGATCTTGTTGGCAATTATTGAACTATAGCCGTCTTAGAGTTCTACAGACTGGGGCTGTATGAGAAAGGGTAGCAATAAAGCTATTCAGAGAGTAGTTACAGTGTTAGTGAGATGTGTAAAAACAAGAGAAAGTTTGCTGTCAGTGGAACAAAGTAGCCTGGAGATAGATCTACCCTATGCAAGAATTTGTGAGACGCTATAGAAGGCAACAGGGAAAGGAAGAATTATTGTTTAAATGGACTTGGGACAGTTTATTGGCAATATTGTGGAAAAATATAGATTTTGTAATAAAGTGTGCTTTTTAAATGGTTAGTGTGTGTGACAATTTTGAAAAATTATGATATGGAAATAACTTCTCATGAAAATTTGAAAAGAAACATCTTTCTACCTCTGAAGAGGTAAGAGGCCAAAAGGTAAGTAAGAAATTTGACTAAGTTAGAATAATTTTGAAGGTCAAGAAATAAATTCAAGAATAAATATGTGCAGTATATACTTATACTTACTGTATTAAGAGTTTTATTCAAGTCCTGAAGACTTGGATATTTAAATGACTGTAAAAGTATAATTTGGCTTTTCTTTAAGAAAAAAATAGAAAATCATGTTTGATTTTGTCCTTAGCAAAAGGAATTATATTAAATTAGGGGAAGAGTGTGGTGCAAATCTCTTGGACCTAAAATACATCGAGGTTTGTTTTTAGACTATGTACTTATTTTTGTTACTAACAAATTTTAGGAGACACATAGAATCCAGGAATTAAACAAAGAACCAATTAAAAAAATGGTCAAACTGGTCCTTAAAAAAAACTGGGCATATATATTTTAATACTGTATTTTTGTAACTAAGGAATTTCAGGGGATATATAGAGTCCAGGATGTTAAACAAAGAACCATTAAAAAAACAAAAACAAAAAGAAAAACAAACAAACAAAAAAACTAATCAGGTTAAAAAGGTCCTTAAATAAAACTGGGCATATGTATTTTAATATGGTGTATAGCTTTTTAAATATTTGAATACATAAATATATATATATATATATATACATAAATAATGTGTGTTTGCATTAAAGAGCAAACACAATTTTTAAACAATTAAGAAGTTTATTATTTGTTCCATCATTGCCTTAATATTTTCTAATTTTTCTCTCACTTTTAGTATAACATTGTAAGGATTCTCATGCTGTCAAATTCTAAATTATTTTCATAAAATATGCTTAGATGATTATATAATTCCATAAAGCATGGTTAGTGTAGTAATTTATGTTATAAAAATCTTTTTTATTCAAAAATTTTAGTTCAGTGTCTCACTCAACTATGCAAACCATATTATAAGTTTTGGTATCTTCTTAATGTTTATTTATATTTGAGAGAGAGAGAGAGACAGAGGGAGACACAGGATCTAAAGCAGATGAGCCCAGATGTGGGTCTAGAACTCCTGAAGTGAGATCACGACCTGAGCTGAAGTCAGCCGTTTAACCGACTGAGCCACCCAGGCACCTCATAACTTTTGGTATTTTTAATAATAGCTGGTCTGAGGTTAACTTGTATAAAAATTTTAAAATAATTTTTATTATTTCTGCTAATTATTTCTAAACCTAAATAAATATTACTCGGATTTTCATTTATATATTAACATGAACAAAGATTATAAACCTTGAATCCACTAAAGAGGGGTTATAACTAACACGCACGTGGAAAAAATTTGAACTGTATTTGTCACTGGAAAAACCCAGATATATTTTTGTTATTATAAATTGTTAAATAGCAGAAAAATTAAAACATTAATTAAATCAATGAATTAAAAATTTTAAAAAATAATCAACAGAAAAATTCGATTAAGTGGAATTGAGCATTTCTTATATTTTTATAAGCTGCTATGGAGCTTTCTAAGACAATACATAGCTATATAACTACAGCATGTGTATATTGGTGTGTGAGATGAATTGGTTTACCAGAGAAAAATCCAACAAACAGTGCTGAAACGTAAAAACCAACCAACCAACCAACCAAACAAACAAAATACTTATTGTTTCCTTAACTAGTAGTCTACAGATACAGCTCCTGCTTGGATTAAGCAGATTTATGACATCAGGTACTGGGTCACTGTCTATGAAAATTTTATAATTTCAAATTGTATGGCTCAGCTTCACTGTCATATCCTTTGGATTTCAACTAAAGGTGAAAAGCCAGCAGGTAGCCGACGTCATGAGTGAGCTTCCTATCTTTTTTCTTAGGAGACTATAAAATGCTTTTTCAGAGGTCCCAAATACACTTCCCTTCAAGACTACCTTCCAGAAAGAAGTAGGTCATGCAGACGTACTGTTTTCTAGAAAAGTCAGGGAAACGTAATGTCTGAAATTTTAAACCTTTATAAGATTGGAAGGCAAGGGAATATAAAAAGGGTTGGGGAGTAAGTTTGGGGAGCCAGAGGACATTGTCTACCACCGTGGGTGTGTATGTTGTGTGGACCCAGACCTTATTCATATCTGAGTATCAGCATACATGTTTTACCTAAAAACTTAGTGCAGATCATTCTAAGTCATTCATGTTTTCAACATAAATATTAACTGTACTTTGTTTTATGTATGCACTATTATTCAATGCACTATTATTCAATGCACTATTATTCAAACCATTCCTTATGAGGTGGTTTCTTTTACTTTCATTTTTAAAATAAACATGTGGAAGAAAGTCTTGATACATAGCTATAGACATCCTTAATTATTCAAGGATGAACTGCTATAAATTACATTGCTCAACAAAATTGTGTAAGTAGTAATTTTCAGCTTAAATTGTGGTATAAGTTGGGTAAACTTATACTAGAAAATTTTTGAAACTACAAATGAATATAATCAGGAAATAAAATCTACACAGTTTCATCTCCACTATGGCGATACACTTATCACAACTCATCCCCCCACTGATTACAAGTAAAAACTATATAAAGTAAACCAAACAAAAAACAACCACCACCTGAAAATTCTGGAAATAAACAAAAGTAGCAATATTAGAAAGGAGTAAAAACTTGGAGAAGTGACCTGTGCAAGGGTGAGTTGTTCTGTTTTTGTACGTTTGTTTTGTTTGTGCCCCGCGACTTTGCTCCAAGCACAGCCTTCACACAAGGGGTGATGCAACTGTACAAGGGCTCAAGTCCAAGAGAGTCTCATATTCCTTGCCAGAGGAATCAGGGAAGAGGACTCCTGTGTGCCAGAGAGCGTATGGAAGAATTCTAGAGAGGAGATTTCTCAGCTGAGAATCAACACAAACCTCAACATAACCCGTGATCTACACAAGTGCCGCCCAAATGCAAATCAGCAGAGTAAACGCTTAGGAAACAGAAGGCGTATTTGTAATATCCACACAAATCTTCTATTAGCTTCTAAACCACGCATGCTGGGAACAGACACAAACAAGGCCTAGGGAACAGAAGTGAGATTTGAACCACTCCCAAGAGGCAGGAGAGAAGATGCAGTCTAATGTGACCAAATGACTGCCCACAAATACAAAATTATAGATATTCTCCGGATGAGGTTAACAGGACTCAGAGCCTGCACAATACAACATTCACAATATTCAGGATACAACGCCAAATGCTCACGACACAAAAAACCAGGAGAATGTGACCAATTTTAAAGGCAAGATTAATGGACACATAACCGACCCACAGAACAACTCAGATGTTGAAGCCATCAGAGGAATTTCAAATCCGATATTATAACTGCGCTCCATGAGATAAGAGAAAGCACAGTTGCAATAAATAAATCTGTAGAAATTATCCACAGAGTAGAACCTATAAAAAGAAGCAAATGGACTTATTTTTAGAACTAAAAACTACAGTATCTGAAAAATGTTTTTAAAGTCTCACTGAAGCTAAGTAGCAGAATAGAGACATAGAAGGAGCAGGCAGAGGAGTCCATAAACTTGAAATAGATCTCAATTATTCAATATCGAGAACATAAGGAAAAACATTAAAAAATAAAAGTCTCAGGCAGGAATCTGTGAGACAAAATCAAAAGATATAACTTTCATGTAATTGTATTCCCACAGGATAGGAGGAAATAATGGGACAGAAAAGAAATCAGAAAAAAAATAATGGCAGAGTATTTTTCGAATTTGGTGATAGACATAAATTTATAGATGTAAATACACCAGTGAACCCCAAATAGGAGAAACTCAAGGAAAATCATGCCTACTTACATTAAAATCAACGGCAAATGCTAAAGATAAAGCAAAATGTATTTAAAACAAATACATATTCGGAAATAGAGATTTGGAGGTCCACAAATATTTCACCAGAAGTCATGAGGGCCATAACAAAGTAGAACAACTGTAGAACTGACCTAACAAAATTAAAAATGATGCCTCAAAAGAAGTAACCTTAACTGCCTGCCGGAGCAAAAACCAAAGTCTATAAATCAAGAAAAAGTTCACATTACCAGCAACATAATATCCACAGTGTATGGCATATAAGAAAAAGAATTATTTGGAATGCAAAAGAGTGAGAGAATTTGACAGACTCAGGAAATAAAACAGTCAATAGAAACTGACCTGAGATCACCTAGGTATTGAATTAGAAGAAAAAAGAATAATCATTTTTACTATATTTACATACATAAAGAAAAATATGGTTATTATGCATAAAGAGGTTGGTAATTTGACAGAGAATTTGAAATTATAAGCAAATAATCAAATGGAGAATTTAGAACTATAATTGTGATATCTATTTTTTTGGAATACAATATTTATGTATGTACTTATTTATTTATATATTGTTTATTAATTTTTGTGAGACAGTGAGAGGAGACAGAAAGAGAGCAGGAGAGGGGAAAAGAGAAATGGAGACAGAGGATCTGAAGTAGGTTCTGTGTTAACAGCAGAAAGCCCCACATAGGACTTGAACTCAGGAACTATGAGATCATCACTTGAGCTGAAAACAAGAGTCTAACGCTTAACTGACTGAGTCACCCAGGTGCCCCTGGAATATATTTAGTGGAAGATTGTAGATTGAAGGAGAGTCCGAGAACTTGACTGTAGGTCAATAAAATAATCTGAAATACATTATAAGAAAAGTGAAAAATATATGAAACAGATACATTGTGGGACAGTATTTCTAGAAAGTAAGATACATTACATACAGGGAAATGATATCCATTATAGGTGACTTCTCATTAGAATTGAAAGAGTACATAAGATAATGGAATGACTTTATTTATTTTAATGTTTATTTAATTTGAAAGAGAGAGTGCACAAGTTGGGGAGGGACAGAGAAAGAGGGAGAGAGAGGGAGAGAGAGAATCCCAAGTAGCATGGAGTTGTATGTGGGGCTTGATCTTGACTGTGAGATCGTGATCTGAGCTGAAATGAAGAGTTGGTGCTTAAGTGACTGAACCACTCAGGTGCCTCAGGAATAACTTTGAAAGAGTATGAAAAGCATCAAAATAGTGCTGCTAATGTGAAATTCAATAGAGTTTAAATTTCATTCCCCAAAATTATAGTAATACAGAAATTTTGGGAAAAAATGGGATTTGCCACACTTGTTCTAAACTATAAAAAATATTACAGAATTGTTGGGAAATAGGTTCAAAAATTCCTTATACTTACATAAATGGGATAAAAAAGCTTAGGGCAGAAAGCCACTGCCATAGGGTGAAAGCTCTCAAGGCTGGTTAACTTGTTATATCTCCTGCAGAAAACTACTTTCCATCTAGCGCCACTATCCTTTGAGCACAGTTTCAAACTCCACTTGTCCCCCAGGACATTTTCTTCTTACAGACACAAGTTAATGATTACTATCTGATTGTTTTCTTCACATTCACCACATGTATAAGATCTTGAGAGCTTAATAAATACAGAGACCAAACCCCTGCTTGGGGCTCTTGTCTCCTCCCAGACATTAGCCTCTCTCGTATACAATTCTGCTTCCACTCTCTTGCTGGACAAGAGAGAACTCCGGATTCATAGTCTGCAACACAGAAACATTTTAAGGATAAAAAGATAGATACCAAATGTATATGAATATCTACAGGAATTTAGGCTCAGTCAGTTGAGTGTCCAACTCCTGATTTCAGCTCAGGTCATGATCCCAGAGTTGTAGGATCAAGCCCTGCATTGGGCTCTGTGCTGAGTATGGAGCCTGCCTGAGATTTTTTCTCTCTCTCTTCTTGAGCTTTCTGTCCCTCTCTAGTGAAAAAAGAAAAGAGGTTTTCAGGAATTTAATTAAAGGTTTCAGAAATCATAGTTAGGTGTATAAAAACGTCTATTTTAAATGTAGTTTCTTTAAAAGGCTTCTGATTAAAGGACAAATTATAACAATGCTTTGAGTTTATAATTACGTGGGATCATATACTCTATAGGATGACCCTAGTATAACAGAAAGGGTAAATAAATGAAATAAAAGCTGTTGTAAGTTTTTGACATTTTACACGAAATAATACATTAATAGTAAATACAGTGTGATATGTTGGTAATGCGTATTAGAACCTCTAAGAGAATCAGTAATGAGAAATGTAAAATGGTAAGCACAGATGCAAACATCTCAAGAGCTACATTGAATGGAAATAGCCTAGAGATTCCAGTTTAAAGGAAGACATTGTCAAACTGGATTAAAAAACACTTTATGCTTTCAATAAGAGACTCAGTCTCAATTTCAATACAAACACAGGTAAAAAGTAAAATTATAGAAAGGTATACACCATGCAAAAAAATTAGCATACAAATTCTGGAGGAGCTTTAATAACATAGCAAAAAATCATCTTAAAGACAAGTATTATAAAAGAAAAATTGGTACACCAGAAAAGATATAGGGGCACCTGGGTGGCTCAGTCGGTTGAGCGTCTGACTTCAGTTCAGGTCATGATCTCACAGCTCTGTGAGTTCGAGCCCCGCATCGGGCTGTGTGCTGACGGCTTGGAGCCTGCCTTGGATTCTGTGTCTCCCTCTCTCTCTGCCCCTAACCCACTTGCATTCTGTCTCTGTCTCTCTCAAAAATAAATAAACATTAAAAAAATAAAAAAAAAGATATGAGGTTCAATTCTCCAGGAAGAATTAACAGTCATACGTGTGTATATCTAATAACTCAAAATACAGGAAATAAAACTGAGAAAACTAAAGGCAGAAATATGCAAATTCATGATCTCAGCTGGACATTTTAACAGCTCCCATTAATTGATAAAAACAAGTATGAGTAAAGGTCAATAGTAGAAAAAATGTGAACAACACAACTAACCCACCTTGAACTAACTAGTATTTATAGTACATTACAAATAATCATCCAAAATGCTTGTTTTCTCAAATCCATAGAAGTCTTCATCAATATTGATCATATGCTGGAACATAAAATCTTTCCATGAATAAGACAAACATTACCGAGTATATACTCCAAGAGCATGAAATTATAAATCAATAAAAGCATAATAAAGTAGAGATGAATAAAACTAAGATACTGAAAAGTTTCCAAATATATGTAAATTAAACAAAACAGTTCTAAACAACTTATTGGCCAAAGGAGAAATCACGAAAGAAATCAGAAAATATTCTGAACTCTTTTCTCAAGTTTGGTGATTAAAATGTAACAAATTACACAGAGAGATGCAGTTTAAAGAACAGTCAGAAATAAATTTTGCTTTAAGTACATATGTTTCTTTTTTCAATAAAAAAAGTTTGAATTTAACGGCCTAAGGTTCCACTTTATGAAGATAAACAGAAGAAAGAATATTAACTGAAATAAATAAAAGTAGCAAGAAAGAGTATAAATCAATTTTAAAAAGGAAACAAACACGGAATTAGAGACAAAATTCTTTTTTTGAAATAATAAACAAAATTGGCCAACTCCTTATAAAAACTGATCAAGAAATTCAATTTGTCATGTAGAATATGAAAATGTGGCTGAGGAAATGCTGATCTCAAGAAAATCAAAGACTACCTATTCGGAAAACACTGTGGCTAATACACCACAAAATACATCCTAAACCATTAATTTAAAAATCAATAGAGATTAATTTTTCAGGTACTGAAGGGTCTTCCTACCATTTAAAATGATTGCACAGAATTCACTCTAACAACTCTATCACAATGAATTTTTTTAATCAATTTTATAGAAAGAAGATTATACCTCTGATTCCTTATTATTATGCTAGTGGTATGCTATGTATTTTTCTTTCTGTATTAGGATATACGGTCTTAGTTTTCCTTTGTGTAAAATTCCTGAAAGAATTCAGTGACTTAAGGACTCAGATGTATATTACCTAATTGCCAGGAAAAGAAGATTATAAATGTTCAAAGCTGTGATAGCACAGTATAAGCATGCTCATTTCTATTAAATAATATTACCTTCATCTTTTATTGCTTAAAAAACCCTACCCAATTTGATGAAGTGATTGTCCATTAAATTTAATCTTGTTATACTTTGATTATAAAAGGTTAAAAAGCAGACATGGCATGATTATATCAGAAACACTACAAAATGCAGCTAAATAACGTATTTTTAAAATTAATTTCTACTTTCCATCCTTAGCATTTTGGTGTAGGAATTTTCAGACATTTTGCTATGAAAGGGATTGCTATATCTGTATTATTACTCTACTTGGTATTCTCCTCCTTTGTCACTCTCCTCTCTCCTTTCTCCCACCCTGTAGGCAGACCAAAGCAAACACCTAGGTCAAGCTGGGACAATCCTATATACTCTCCCAACAATTCAAAATTAACACTCACTCAGCAATGAAGTTTGGACTTGGGAGACAACTTTGCCATTATGTTCTTCTGGAAAAAAAAAAAAAAAGAAATGAGTTTTTAAAGAAAGAATAATAAAGCAGAGATGAAGAGATACAGAGACTGGTAGGTAGTGGAAAAGAGAGAATGATGGAATCAATTTGGTTGCAAGGTCTGTGTAGTCACTAAACTAAGATTAGATCAAATTACATGTGTCCGGGGAGTTTATATTAATCAGTCTTCACAGTCAGCATTAGGGCTATGGTAGTTTAGTAATAGCCTGGAGCTCAGTGAAGATTGTTATGTGACCATGCACCCTTTCTACAATGTAACAATTCACCAACTTTAGCAACTGGGTCTATAATTAGTGTTGCCAATTTTCCCTAAAGAGAAATTATTCTAGCGTTATGTCTGTCTCAAATTATCTAGTCTCACTGAATTTCCCATCAACATTAGTTAAAGGAGTTCTTTGTTTTTTCATAAAGAAGAAATTTGATCAACATTTTTATATTCAACCGCATTTAAAAATGTGTGGACTATAAAAGTAAGTGCTTTTATTTAAGCACAAGTGGAAAAAATAATTAAAGTTACACTTTGGATCATTATATCTGCAGAAGAAATAATACAATTTGTAAAGAATTACTGGATACATGTATTTCTATCAAAGAGATTTTAACTTGATTTGTTTGTAATTTCCTATAGGGCACGTATAGAGATGTATGTGCTTTACATAACAAAATGATATATGGAAGCAAATAAGTAATGTAGATCAACTTGTTGTCTTATAACAAGTTAATGTTTCTGTAAGTCATGTTAATATTTAATTATGTATATGACAAATATGTGGCTAGAATTAATTACCCCAAGTTTTTGTCCATGAACTCTTATTCAAGTAATTGCTAAGAGAAATGTACTTCCATATTTACAATATTTAATTTTTTATGTTGGGGTATTAAAAGAAAACATTAGAGTATAGGACTCATGTGGAAAATCAAAATATTTGTTAGTTTCAAGGTGGTAAATCTGGAGAGTCTGACTCAGAATTATAGCCAGAGTAGTTATTCCTTGTTGCCACATATACCATATACTGATACATATATAAATTAGAACTTGGGGTCTGCCCATGAGGAAGATTATATTTGTAGAGTAGACAATACTTACCTGACTTTTTCCAATAAGATACATTACCTTTTTCAAATAAGGACACATTTAAAGAGACAAAGAGCGATGAATTTTATAGTTGTATTTCTAAGAAGGCAAATTCTCAGTTTTACCCAAGAGAGTAAATAAGAAATAAGCACTTGGAACTGGTCTTGGTATTTCTTATTCCTTGGAATTGAGCTTGTTAAGGTATGTAAATTTCAGCAACCCCCCCCTCCCCCCCCAAAAAAGAGGCAAAGGGCGGGGCACCTGAGAAAAGTAATGCTATAACACTTTAACTCTATTAAATAGGAGAGCATGAACTAATGCATTGTAGATTTTCACCACTCCACCAGTTAATTAACTTATACATAGGAAAAAGTGTATAAAGTTTGAAAAGGAAGACTGGAGGTGTTTCTCATGTAAGAAGCATCATGGGAAGAAGGAGACAGTTGAAGAGAGAATCTACAAACAAAAATGAACTGAATTATCATAATATTTCCTCTTCTTTAATAACAGTTTATTTAAACCAAAAGGAAAATCAATGTCAAATAACTCTCTAGATGGAGTTATCATTATTTGTAATCAAAATTAAACCATAGCTTTTGTAGCATAATTATTAGGATCAACAAATGACCTAAAGACACCACTAACATACTGCCTTTTTTATTAAGTATAATTTATTTTTTTTCTTTTACAAAGACACATTTATTTATTTATTTATTTTATATATGAAATTTATTGTCAAATTGGTTTCCATACAACACCCAGTGCTCATCCCAACAAATGCCCTCTTCTCTGCCCATCACCCACTTACCCTTCCCCCCCACCCCCCATTCACCCTTAGTTTGCCTTTTAAAGAACATGTATTGGGGCACCTGGGTGGCTCAGTCGGTTAAGCGTCCGGCTTGGGCTCAGGTCATGATCTCGCGGTCCGTGAGTTCCAGCCCCGCGTCGGGCTCTGTGCAGACAGCTCAGAGCCTGGAGCCTGTTTCAGATTCTGTGTCTCCCTCTCTCTGACCCTCCCCAGTTCATGCTCTGTCTCTCTCTGTCTCAAAAATAAATAAACGTTAAAAAAAAATAAAAAATAAAAAAGAACATGTGTTAACCATATGAACCCAATTCCTGGGGATGACACAAAAAATCTGGTAAATATGGGATGAACAAAAATAAAAGTTTTAGCATTTATCTGAATCAAATTTGTATGCTGTTATGTATTCATAAATAAAGACCCAGAAACCATATCAGTGAATTAGTGTCAGAATCAGATTGGAATCCAGTGATGCAGGGCTTCGGTTTCCTTTCAATACACTACATTATATCACACTCCGTTCCTAAGTCAAAATTGTGTTATTGCTTCAATGCATTCAGAGCTTGGACAGTCTGAAAGAGTTAATAATTTGCCAAAGCTGTCTCTTTAGAATTGCCTAATAATATAAGACCCTGAGTTTTTATAAATAAAATGTTTACTGACTTAGGTGATCTTACAGGAAATTTATTCCTTGTTAGAAATGTGCAGAGATCTTGGGTCTTTCTATCACCAACTCATCTGAAGACAACATGAATATTTTTAAAGATGCTTGATTTAATTAGAAGTTCAATAAAGGCCAAAGTCAGTAAGAGACTCAGATGTTAAAATATGTACTTTTATTTCATGGGAAGCGTTTTGTCATAATGTGCCATCTTTAACAATGAATATGAATGTAGGATCTGGGTGACAAATGCTATATTTTAGAAGTTTTTATTTGCTTTTTGGTTGCACTCTAGGAAAAAACCACTCATACTTATTTGGAGGAAAAATTAAAATAAATGAAAGGTATATGTACCTTTTAATGTTTATATTTTAGGGAGATCTTTATTTCTATTTAGAAATGGATTATGTTTTTGTTTTTCTATGAAAGTTTTATCTCAAGCCTTATTAAATTTATAACTCTCCCAGTCTATGTCAGCAAATGGTAAGGGCTTCTGTTAAATAAATAAACAAAAATTACTCTCTGTTTTACTCATTTAGTTTTCAATTGGCCTTCATAAACTCCCTGTTGGTGATGCCAAGAGGTTTTGATGTGTAAAGTGTCACCTTGGTAACTCCACAGGGTTGTGTTGGCCTATAGCATAGGTTATGATCCATTAAAATGATTATTCTTTTCATTGCTTTATGTCACAAAGAGCTCAACGATAAAACTGATTTTAAAATTTAAATTAGCATGGCATTTCTTTATTGGATAGATAAAGACTGAATTCCTTATTTTCACTGTATATATTTGTTTATTATATATCAATGAATTAATATTCATTGTCCTCCGAATAATTATGAATTACTACATGAATTAATACATGTCCTCCAAGTAATTCTCTGAAAAAAATTCTAATGTGGACAGACAAAAGAAAAAGTGCAAAGGGAAGACAAAAAGGAAGTGTAGGAAATAAAGGTGGAGGAATTTATTTAGGCTCCTTGAGAATGTAGGTATTATGGCAAACATGTTTTAATAAAACCCCAAATAAAAAAAAATAATAGGTATATCCCTGTGTTGTATAGACAGAGTCAGAGGAAAATTTTAAGAATATATTAACTTATTTAGTAAAAATAAATAAATAGAAAAGGACTTGCAGTTTGAGCTCTAAGGTGGGAAGAACTTAGAGTTGCTGAGCTATCTTTACAACATAATAAATCTAAACATAGTGAAAATCAATAACTTCTGTACTCAACAGAGAGCTAAAATTGCAGGGCAAACTGCCTCTCTGAAATCTGGATCAGAAGTCACCAAAGCCATAATCTGGTTGGAGCACTAAATCTTAATTTTGACCGATTCTTAGAGGCTGAGTGTAGACCAGCACGAGAGTGAGAAACTCATGGGAGTCACTCTTGGGAGACGGCTAACGCTTTCTTGGACCTTACCTACAGGAGTTCCAGTGAATTCTAACAGTGAAGATCCAAGAAAGATCCCCTTATAGCTCTGACAGGAAAGAGTAATCATTTTGAAACATGCCCACACAATACTCCATAACAATGGCCTACTCCCCAAGGAAGTAGTTTACCAGATTACAGACTATGATTCTAATTATAAGACATTCTGGGTCGACAAAACTACAAAACTATAGCAATTATGATAAGACTGGTGGTTTTATCAGTTTATGGAGACGTATTTTCTTGCTCTGTTTGTTGAGAGGTTTTCTGGATGATAGAAGGATTGAATAGGTGAAGTATGGGGGGAATTTCTAGGATGGTAAAACTATTCCGTACAGATACTATAATTGTGGAGCCATGACACTAGGCATTTGTCAAAGTCCATAGAATACTGCAGCACTAAGAGTGAATCTCAGTATTTACAAATTTAAACAAATCATTTAGGAAGTCAACGGATTTCAGGATGGAATATATAAAGTTTAAGAAGGGAATGCAAGTTTTACAAACGTGTAAACAATATCAGTGAAGGGTTTGGAGAAAAAAGGTAGACCTAAGTAACTGTAGAAATAAGCAGAGTTTGTAAGATTAAAGGCAAGAGACACCTTACATAAGTAGTATACTATAGCTGATGATGCTATTTCCAGGGATAACAATTCTGATACCATTATACATGTTTATGGGAACTGAACAATTAAGTAAATAGGTGGAAAACTGTGGGAGCCAGATGTCTCACTGTTAGAGTGTGAGAGTACAAATAAGGAAGGGGAGGAGGCTGGAATTGTCAGTGTGATAATGGGTTAGAGTTGGAGGCATAAGTATGAAATATAATTAGCTATATGTTGATACAGATGGTTACATATGCAAAAATTTATAAAAATGTGAGTATATATAAGTATATGTACACATATTTCACATATTAGTATATGAAGAAATATTTTCTTACCCTGTTTGTTGAGAGGCCTTAAGTGTAAGAACACCCTAGATAAAAAGGATGCCACCAAATGTCAGATCTTAGTTTCTAATACCATTCAGAAATAAAAGGATCCAAGGATTCTTGCATAAATAGCTGATTCTAAGACTGGAAAAGGAAATATACAAAATGAGCATGAAACAAGCATCTGATGGTGCTTGAAAGTAAGGAAATCTCCCCCTTACCCTCCCTAAAAACACAAAAACTTCAGGGAGCTGAGTGACATAGGAGGAGGATCCTAGGTTTGTCTGGTGCCTTGAACTATATAGATACATATATAGTGTCTTGAACATATATTGTTCTTGTACATATATTGTATCTTGAACAACTAGATACATATCAAATCATCCTGAATAACTAAGAAATCAACCTAAGGACTAACAGAACAAACTCCACAACTAGGAGAAGAGAAGAGGCCACACTGAGGAAGGTAGGAGGTACAGAGATGCAGCCTAGGAGATAAATGGATTGTAGGTGCTAGGGAAGGGAGGGAGCCCAGAGAAAGGAGAAAAGAGAAGGGAGAGACAGAGACAGAGAGAGGAGCTCACAGGGGGTTGCACAAAAAGAACACTTCCCCAAAGCCATTGACTAGGAAAGGGCTGATTTTCCTGAGTTCTTACAACCAGTGGGGCTGGAAGATTGGAGTTTTAAAGTTCAGTGGCCTTGGCTGCAATAAAGCCCTGAGGGCACTGCCCTGCTCCTAGAGAAAAGGCAGGCAGGTAACCGGTGGGCAGCCAGTAAGATTTGAGAAACACCTGGTGCACACGGAGTGGGGAGAGATTATTCACTCTTCTTAGAGCATATATGTGAGATGTAGCGTTCATAAAGATGACTCTTTAGAGACAAAGGAGACAGTGAGCCCAATATCCCTCCCCCACCTTTTAGCATAGAAGCAGAGCCACCAGCTGAGAGTGGTTAGCCTGGACACTCACTGCCTGGCCTGTTTGTGCCAAGTCCCACACCTTTGCACTCTGGTATGCAGGCCAGTGCGGGGAGTCCTCCCCCAGAATACCAGTGCAGACTTCTGCCCACATGTCCCTAAATTCTGGAGCTTTAAAAATCAACAGGCTTGGCTGAAACAGAGCCTGGAGGGCATTGCAATGCTCCTGGAGAGAGGCAGGCAAACAACCTTCAGGCAGCCAGTATGAAAAGAGTGATCTGAAAAATGCCTGGGACACACACAGAAGGGAGAATATTCAATCTTCTGAGTGCTTCCCTAGAGCAGAAGGCACAGAGACCCCTCTCAAGGACCAAAAGATGTGGCTGGCACCCTTTCCCTTCCCTCCTCCTTGGCATAAATACAGAAACACTTTGGTAAACCACCAACACTGTCTGCCTAACCTGCTTACACTGGGTCCCAAATCCCTGTATTCTGCCAGTGCTTTCCTTCCCAATAAGGTTTGCCTCAGTCCCAGTGAGGTGAGTCCCACCCCAGAAGACAAGCAGAAACCTGTGCCCACAACACATCTGACTGCAAGTCTTCAGTTCTAGTGGAAGTAGCATTAGGTATCATTTAACAAGCAGACCAGAGAACCCCTAGTTAAAACTCACCACACTCTGGCCAAGTTCCAAACGTTGTCCACTCTAGTCAAGAAGAGCCACTGCAGGTGGCTAGTCTGAAGGATAGAGCAGCAAAAACACAACAGTAGAGTGTAAGCAGAACACACAAGAGACACTCCCTGAAGCACCAGGACCTGAACACTATATGATCTTTTCTGCAGAAAGTCACTACACCCAGAAGCAGGATACATAACAGACTTTCCTAACACAGAGAAGACAGAGACTTAGACAACATGCCAAGATGGAGGAATTCTTACAAATGAAAGAACAAGATAAGGTCATGTCCAGAGATCTAAGCAAAACAGATATATAAGTATTTTGCCTGATGGAGAGTTTAAAGAAACAAATCATAAGGATACTTTCTGGGATTGATGGAAGACATCAGGGAGACATTTACCACAGAGATCAAAAAGTTAAAAAGAAAATCAGTTAGAAATGAAAAATGTAATAACTGAGATTCAAACTGACTAAATGCAATGAACACAAGGATGGAAGAAGTAGAGGAATGAATAAATGATACAGAAGATAAAATAATGGAAAATAATTGACCTGAACAAAAGAGAGAAAGTAGAATTATGGAACACAAAAGAGAGTAAGTAGAATTATGACTTAGGGAACTCAATGACCCCATCAAATGTAATAATATTCGTATTATAGGAGTCCCAGAAGGTGAGAGAGAAAAGGGGGAAGAAAATTCATTTGAAGAAATAATAACTGAAAACTTTCCTAATCTGGGGAAGGAAACAGACATCCACATCCAGGGCCAGAGAGAACCCTATCAAAATCAACAAAAGGAGGCCAACACCAAGACTTTTGTAATTAATTTTGCAGAATATAGTGATAAAGAAAAGATCCTAAAAGTGGTAAGACAAAAGTAATCCCTAACATACAAGGAAAAATCTGTAAGGCTACCTACAGATTTCTCAACAGAAATGTGGCAAGTCAGAAGGAAGTGGCATGATATAAATTCAGAGTGAAGAATGGGAAAAATTTATGGCCTAGAATACTCTATCAAGCAAGACTATCATTCAGAATAGGAGGAGAGATAAAGAGTTGCCCAGACAAACAAAATGTAAAGGAGTTTATGACCACTAAACCAGCCCTGCAAGAAATATTAAAGGGTACTCTTTGAGTGGAAAGAAAAGACCTAAAGTGACAAAGACAAGAAAGGAACAAGAAAATCTCCAGGAAACTATGATAAAACAAGTAATAAAATGGCACTAAAACCATATCTCTCAATAATTACTCTGAATGCAAATGGAATAATGCTCCAATCAAAAGACATAGAGTGTTAGAATGGATAAAAAACAAGACTTGTTTATAAGCTGCTGACCAGATACTCAATTTAGACCTAAAGACACGTGCAGATCATAAGTGAGGGGATGACGAAATCTTTATCATGCAAATGAATGTCGAAAGAAAGGCAGAGTAGCAATACTTATATCACACAAACTAAATTTTAAACCAAAGACTGGGAGAAAAGAAAGAAGGGCAGTATATTATAATAAAGGGGACTCTCCAACAAGAAGATCTAACAACTATAAATAAGTATGTCCCCAACATTGGAACACCCAAATATATGAAACAATAACAAACATAAAGGAACTAATTGATAATAATACAATAATAGTAGGGGACTTTATCAATACACCTACATCAATGCACACTGAAAATCATCAAGGAAACAATGGTTTTGAATAATACACTGGACCAGATGTACTTAACAGATATATTCAGAACATTCCATCCTAAAACAGGGGAAGACACATTCTTTTCCAGAATAGATCACATAAATCAGGCCTCACAAGTACAAACCGATTTAGAGCATACCATGATTATTTTCTGACCACAACCCTATGAAACTCGAAGTCAACAACAAGAAAAAATTTGGAAAGTCCACAAATACATGGAGGCTAAACAACATGCCTCTAAAGAATGAATGAGTCAACCAGGAAATCAAAGAGGAAATTAAAAAAAAAAAACATATGGAAACAAATGGAAATGAAAACAGAATAGTCCAAAACTTCTGAGATGAAGCAAAAGCAGTCCTAAGAGGGAAATATACAGCAATACAGGCCTACCTTAAGAGGCAAGAAGAATCTCAAATAAAAGAGCAGAAAAAGAACAACAAGCAAAGCCTAAAGCCACCAGAAGGAGGGAAATAATAATAGAGTTGAAATAAATGATATAAAACAACAACAACGACAACGAACGGCAACGACAAAACCCACAATGGAATAGATTAATAAAATCAGGAACTGTTTTTTTGAAAAAAAAAAAATTGATAACCCCCTAACAAAACTTACCAAAAGAAAAGAGAAAGGGCCCCAAAATATAAAATCACAAAGGAGAGGGGAGAAAAAACAAGCAACATCACAGAAATACAATTATAAGAGAATATTATGACAATCTATATGCCAACAAATTGGACAGCTTGGCAGAAGTTTCTTATAAGATATAAACTACATAACCGAAACAGGAAGACACAGAAAACTTGAACAGACTGATAACCAGCAAATAAACTGAATCAGTAATCAAAAAATTCCTGACAAAAAAAGTCCAGGGTCAGGGAGTTTCATAGGTTAATTTTCCCAAAGATTTAGAGAAGAGTAATACCTATCCTTCTCAAACTATTCCACAAAATAGAAATGGAAGAAAAATTTCCAAATTCATTCCTTGAGGCCAGAATTACCCTGATATCAAAACCAAAGACTCCACTAAAAAAGAGAACTAGAGGCCAATATCTCTGATGAATATGGATGCAAAAATTCTCAGTAAAATATTAGCAAGTTGAATCCAGCAATACATTAAAAGAATTATTCACCATGAGCAAGTGGGGTTTATTCCTGGGCTGCAAGAGTGGTTCAGTATTTGCAAATCAATCAATGTGATACACCACATTAACAAAAGAAAAGGTAAGAACCATAGGATCTTTTCAATAAATGTAGAAAAAAAACATTTGACAAAGTACAACATCCATTCATGATAAAGCCTGTGACAAAGTAAGGTTAGAGAGAACATTTCTCAACATAATAAAGGCCATATATGAAAACTCACAGCTAATATCCTTAATGGAGAAAAACTGAGAGTTTTTTCTTTATGGTCAGGAACAAGACAGGAATATCCACTCTCACTGTTTTTTAACATAGTCATGGAAGTCCTAGCCACAGCAATCACACAATACAAAGGAAAAAAAAAAAAGGCATTCAAATCCACAAGAAAGAAGTTAAAATTTCGCTATTTTCAGATGATATGAAACTCTACATTGAAAATCTGAAAGATGCCACTGAAACATTGCTAGAACTGGGGTTCCTGGGCGGCTCAGTCAGTTAAGCGTCTGACTTCAGCTCAGGTCATGATCTCACAGTCTGTGGGTTCGAGCCCCATGTTGGGTTCTGTGCTGTAAGCACAGAGCCTAGAGCCTACTTGACATTCTGTGTCTCCCTCTCTCTCTGCCCCTGCCACACTTGCGCTCTGTCTCTATCTCTCAAAAATAAACAAACGTTAAAATAATTACAAAAACAAACATTAAAATAATTACAAAAGACTGCTAGAATTGATACACATAATCAATAAAATTACAGGATACAAAATCAATGTACAGGCATCCGTTGCATTTCTATACATCAATAATGAAGCAACAGAAAGAGAAATCAAGGAATTGATCCCATCAACAATTGCACCAAAAACCATAAGATACCGGGGAATAAACCTAACCAAAAAGGTAAAAGAACTGTACTTTAAAAATTATAAAACACTGATGAAAGAAATGAAGAAGACACAAAGAAATGGAAATGCTCATGGATTAGGAGAACATGTATTGTTAAAATGTCTACATTACCCAAAGCAACTTACACATTTAATGCAATCCCTATCAAAATACCATCAGCATTTTCACAGATCTAGAACAAACAGTCCTAAAATTTGTCTGAAAGTTCAAAAGACCTTGAATAGTCAACACAATTTTGAAAAAGAAAAGCAAAGCGGAGGCATCACAATTGTGAACTTCAAGTTATATCACCGAGATGTAGTGAATAGAAAAGTATGGTGCTGGCACAAAAACAGACCCATAGATCAATAGAACAGAATAAAAAACAGAGGTGAACCCCGACTATATGGTCAATTAATCTTTCATAAAAGAGGAAAGAATATCCAATGGAAAAAAGTTTCTTCAGTAAATGGTGTTGGGAAAACTGACAGCAACATGTGGAAGAATGAAACTGGACCACAAAAATAAAGCCAAAATGGATGAAAGACCTAAATGTGAGATAGGAAACCATCAATATCCTAGAGGACAACACAGGCTTTAACCTCTTGGACCTTGGCTGGAACAATTTCATACTAGACATGACGCCAAAGGCAAGGGAAACAAAAGCAAAAATAAACTATTGGGACCTCATCAAGATAAAAAGCTTCTGCACAGTGAAAGAAACAATCAACAGAACTAAAAGACAGCCTATGGAATGGGAGAAGATATTTGTAAATAACATATCTGATAAAGGTTTAAGTATCCAAAATATATAAAGAACTTATAAAACTCAACCCCTCCAAGAAATAATAATCCAGTTAAAAAACGGGGAAAAGACATGAAAAGATATTTTCCAAAGAAGATATCCAGATTTCCAACAGACATATGGAAAGATGTTCAAAATCACTGATCATCTGGGAAGTACAAATCAAAACTACAATGTGATATTACCTCACGCTTGTCAGAATGGTTAAAATTAACAACACAGGAAACAACAGGGGTTGGCGAAGATGCAGAGAAAGTGAAGCCCTTTGACACTGTTGGTGGGGATGAAAATTGGTGCAGCCACTCTGGAAAAGAGTATGGAAGTTCCTCAAAAAGTTAAAAATAGAATTATACTATGATCCAGCAAAATTGCACTAGTAGGTATTTACCCAAAGGATACAAAAGTACAGATTCAAAGGAATACTGATGTTTATAGCACCATTATCAACAATATCCAAATTATGGAAAGAGCCCACATGTCTATCAGCTGATGAATGAATAAAGAGGAGATGGTAATATTCATCTTTATGGCTGAGTAATATTATTCAGTCATAAAAATATATGAAATTTTTCCATTTGCAAAATGGAGCTGGAGAGTATTATGCTAAGTGAAATAGGTCAGTTAGAGAAAGACAAATACCATACGATTTCACTCATATGGGCAATTTAAGAAACAAATGAACATGGGTGGAAGAAAAGAAAGGAAAACCAAGAAATAGACTCTTAACTATAGAGAGTAAATCTATGGTTACCAGGAGTTGGGTCTGGGGACATGTTAAATAGGTGACGGGGATTAAGGGAGGCACTTGTGATGAGCACTGGGTATTGTATGCAAGTGTTGCATCACTACATTCTACACCTAAAACTAACATTATACTCTATGTTAACTTTCTGGAATTTAAGTAAAAACTTGGGAGAAAAAAAATCACAACTACTCATAATGATGGGGTATGTCAGAGGAACCATGAACAAACAGAACATAGCGCAAACAGCCAAAGATAGAACAATTTTAGCAACAAAATAAAATAGTATTGGATTATAAACCCAAAGTATAAAATAAATATTTATGAATTTATACTAATATAAACGAATGAATAAAGTGGGGAGAAAAGACAAATATCCCATATAGAACAATTCCAAATAATTTCTGTAGATGCTCTTCCCTCCATGAGGCAGAGCATAATTTATCACTCTGTAAGTGTGGGCTGTACATGGTGACTTTCTTCCAAAGAGTAAAGGATGGTAAGCAGTGAAGAAAGAAACTGCAGTGGATAAACCTGAAGAAACACTCCCACAGCCAGGTAATCAAGGTCAACACCCATAGTAAGAAGTCATGGTGGTGGGATGCAATACAAATGGCACTTTGCCTTCATGGTCCTTCTTCTCAAGGCTATCTTGTCTAATGCTTAAAAAAATTAGAAACATCCACATTGATAGACATTTTATAAAATAGCTGACCAATACTTTTCAAAACTGTCAAGGTCATCAAAATCAAGGGAAGTCCAAGAAATTGTTATAGTCAAGAGGAGACATGGTAACGGAATGTGATGTGGTAACCTGGCTGAGACACTGGAACAGACAAAAGCATTTTAGGGAAAGACTAAAGGAAATCTAAACCATAAGTTATAGATTTAGTTAATAATAATGTATCATTATTGGTTCGTTAATTGTGACATATGTACCATAGTAATATAAAATATTAATAATAGGAGACATGCAGTATAAGCTATATGGGAACTCTTTGTATTACCTTCTCAATTGTTCACTAAATCTAAAACTGTTCTAAGATTAAAAGTTTATTAAAAAATTAAATGGAACATAAAGATCATCCCCTAAATGCAGCCATTTCGAATAATATAGACAAGCCAAACAGCTAATGTAGGGTTTCCCACATTGTTTATTTTCAGCTTAGATATTCATTTTCATTTTTATCGTACGGAGGCAGCCTTTGTTATGTCCACAGTGATGTAGCAGTGTGAATTCGCTCTCCTAATACGATATCTCTGCTCACAAATCATTACCAGTTTTTGTTTTTTTCCCCAGTGGGCCCATTAGTTATTTCAAACATAATCAACGTTATCAAAGGAAATTATCCATGTTTTTCGGAGGAAGATAAATTCCACACACAATCTATCCCTTATTTTTCTAATCTTACACTCTTTCTATTTTCACTACATTCCAATGATGTTGAATTTTTATCTAAAATACGCCAAGGTTATTTGTTTCTTAGGGCATTTGTATTTTCTATTCCTTTTATTCTGAATGCTTTTCCCACAGATCTTGTCTTTCTGGCACTTTCTCATAAGCCAGGTCTAGGGGCTCAGTTGTTATCTCTGCAAAACCTTTTAAACTGATCAGCTACTCAAAGTAGCAACTTCCTTTTATCTTAGCTGAATTCTATTACTCTGCTCATTTTTTTCATGACATTTGTCACCGTATGTAATTATTTTGTCTGGTCCTTCGTGCATATTTTGTCTATCACTGTAATGTTAGCTTCATGAATGCAGGGATTGCTTTATTTAGTTCACCAGCGTGCTCAATAAGTATTTGTCAAATGCATTGTCCTGTGGGACAAGGACATACCTATAAACCTCACTATCATCTTTGGAGATAATATAACTGTCAAAATATATGCAAACCTCAAAGGGCACATGGCCTGCTCTCCATTTACAAATTATCCGACCCTCAGAATTACTTAGTGAGACCAAAGAAATAGCTGGTATTATTGCCATTTGAATATTTCCCATATACTCGAATCTCAGGGCGACTCAATAAACAGAGAAAGAACCTCTTTTCTCAAGAGCAAAAGCAGTAGAGGGATGGAGAATGATAATCCAAGTTTAAGCCCAATAAACAAGTTATCTCCCAAGAAGGATATCTGTAACGCTCATGCTTAGATGATTTCAATGGTTTTGGTGAGACGTGTGTGACTCCTCCCTGAAGAGGGCTCACACTCTATATCTCACTCTTCTGGTGAGTCCACAGATGTTCCACAAGCTTGCAAAGTCCGTTAGTGCATCTCTTCCACACCCCCGTCTAGGACAGGACATTTGGAGAAAGAACCACCACACACATCAAGAAGGGGAGCCAGAGGCAGTAAAAGATATATGGAGAAGGTTTTGTTCCTCTTACTCTGTTTGAATGTAGTGCCGAGGAAAAAGAATTCTGAGTACTTCCGAAACTCGACATCTGAAAAATCTCACAGAAATTGGCTATCTGCTCACGAAAAGGTAAACACTTGCCATTTTTGTATGTTGGCAAGTGGGTTTTATAAAGCAAGATTGCTTAAGGCTTCTGTGTTTATATTCTGTGCATGTATTTCAGAGCTGATATATATGTAGCATATAATTTTCTGTTAACTGACTCTCTTAACATGCTTTTGCAGCAGGAATATTTGCCCTAAATCTAAGATATTCCTGGGAGTGATATAAAGAGAGGGTTGGTAACGGGAGATTTTTTCTTTCCCTAATGGCATGCTTTTTAAGTAACTAAGTGGAGAAAATCAGCAAAGATTGCATGGAATATGATGTTACTGATATGACACAGTTCTGAGTCTTCAAAATTTTCTTCATCCCCAAGGCTGGCTCAGTTTTTGCTGATATAGACCAAATCAAGATGACACTTTTATTTTCCTGATATTACCTGTGAATATTGGCTTGTTTGAGAAACAAAAACAGCTTTTAAAGTTGTGAAAGATAACTCATGATTATATCATTTTGAAACAAGAAAGAAAGAAAGAAAAAAACAAACAGCTCTTTACACCACATTCGGATCTCCATTCATGCCATCCCTCTCTGCCTATTTACATAAGAAATTTCTCAAAAGAGTTTGCTACACATGCTTTAGCATTGTCCCCCCATTTTGCTTTAATCCATTCTAATCAGGATTTTGTTCCGGGCACTCCCCTGCAAGAGCACTGGCAAAATAACCACGTGATTGCAAACGGCCAAATCTCTCCTCGAATTTTGCAACTTACAGTTAGACTAATCTAGGCTTCGCACGGATGAGTGACTCTGCTCTAGGTTGCCTGTGTGTCTGGGGCAGGTTCCCACTTGCCACCACGTTTCTCACATCCCACCTGGCCCAGCTATTCTCCAGAGTGTACTTTTAACATGGTAAAATAGTAAGAGGTTTTTGTCAGGTTTAGTAGAAGGAATGAGAGAGAGATCAAGCACTTTGTGCACACCTTTATGGCAACTTGAACTTGTTATTGTATTTCTCGAAACTGTCCAGAACTGTTGGCTTCAGCCCCATCGCTCCATAGGGTTTACGGTTTTCATGCCTGGTGTGTTCTCTTATCATAGGGGCGATTCCCACCCATCCATCCTCAGAACTTGGTCTTCACGGTTCATTATAGACAACTGTATTACATGTTTCACCTCGCAAGTCAGAGAACGCCAGATCTCATTTTGAATACTAACTAAACTTTGCTTTTCATTCCCGCGTAGGCCAGTGACCAATAGCCGATTCTGTGTCTGTTGCCTTCAATCCACTCTGACGTAACGTTTTCAAATTCATGGTTTTTGGGGAAAAAAATAACCACATCTAACAGATAAAGAATGCATTTCAAAAACAAGATTTCTCAAAAACTTTGGGGGGATTTCTGGAGCAAAGTTCATAAAAAGAGGAGACAATAGAGACTAAGAGGTCAGAACTATAATTAAAATCGTGCTTTGAATCCAAATAATGGAAAGTTTTCTAAACATACAGTGAGTTTCAGATTCAGTCCATGCAAAAAGTGTGAAATGTTTATTATTTTAATTGGTTTTCTTCTCTCCCTCCTTACTAATCAGTTATTCATTTTATAAAACTAACATTATGTCACTTTTGTTTGTTTCAAGCAAAGTTGAATGAGTTAGGATTAAAACTCTGCATTTCATCAGATGTTGGTACAATACAGGGAATCTTGAGCCATCAGAATTCTGGAAATGTACTGGCAAGTCTACTTTTCTTGGTGTTCAGAGATGTCTCACAATGAACTCAAAAGATAAGAATGGACTTTATGAAAATTTTACCACAATTACTAACTCTCCTTTCCACTTTGCTTATTTTCTTTAAAATTTTTTTTAAATGTTTATTTATTTTTGAGAGAGAGAAAGAGAGGCAGTGTGAGCGGGGAGGTTCAGAGAGAGAGACACACACACACACAGAATCTGAAGCAGGCTTCAAGTTGTCAGCACAGAGCCCGACATGGGGCTTGAACTCACTAGCCGTGAGATCATGACCTGAGCTGAAGTCAGATGCTTAACTGACTGAGCCACCCAAGTACCCCATCCACTTTGCTTATTTTCAGTTGGATTTCTTTGTGCTATCTAAAATTTAAGAGTTTTTTTTTTTAATTTATTTTTTTTCAACGTTTACTTATTTTTGGGACAGAGAGAGACAGAGCATGAACGGGGGAGGGGCAGAGAGAGAGGGAGACACAGAATCGGAAACAGGCTCCAGGCTCTGAGCCATCAGCCCAGAGCCTGACGCGGGGCTCGAACTCCGGGACCGCGAGATCGTGACCTGGCTGAAGTCGGACGCTTAACCGACTGCGCCACCCAGGCGCCCCTAAAATTTAAGAGTTTTAAAAATCAGATCTTAAATCAACATTATCCTTTCCTAAACACTCCAATGTCTTTGTTTTTATCACGGGGCTATATTGCTCAGTGCTTCCCTTCAATTAAAAAAAAAAAATGCAAATCTGAACTGAAATACCTGTCTTAACCATCATAAACGGCGCTGGCATTTTGCAGTGAAAACAGCATCGTGTTTCTGGGTCAAAGTTCAATACTACTAACATTTCTTTTATTTATGGAGGAGAGAAAAGATGGCACTGCTGTAGGCTTTAATCATTTCCGTGAGTTGCTTAACAAAACTTGGAAATGCCTTCAGGCTCAAGCAGTATCTGCTGCTGACCATTCAATTGCAATTGCATGCTTCCTAACTGAGCTGAGAACAGTTCACATCTAAATTTCCATTTCAATTTCCTAAGCCTGATAACTTAGAGTTACGTTTGGAGTAATTCTATAGCAGGGCAAAGGAGATGGATATTCTGGAAATACTAATAATTTGGTTTGAAAGTCAAGTTGAAATTTACTTAATGATATTTGAGAAACATATTTCATGCCCGATACAACTAAAGCATTGAATGTATTTTCTTCTCAGACCATGTGTACGTGGAAGAGTAAGCTATTGAATCAATTATCCTGGCTATTCGTATTGGTAATGTATTGATAGGCATTTTGCTTGATTTGGACTACCGGAACATTTTTTTATTTTTATTTTTTTTGGTTGTGAATACAATTAAATATATGTCTTTTTAGTTTTAGATGTAGTTTTTTGGTTATAAACATAATTATAGCTTCCTCTGCTTTCTATTTTATTTTTTGAGTAACTGTTTACACAAAAAGGAAAATATGCAAACCTTAATAGATCGACCCACTGCACTATGTAACCAATTAATGACACTGAATCGAAACAATGGGTAACTAAATTATAGAACCGGCTTCATATGTTCTGCTTTTATTTTAGATTGCTTTTATGAATTTGGTTAAAGAATTAGGATACAGCTAGTTTACAGAGTGATGCTATATGTCAAATTTAATACAAAGAGATATAAATACTCTCTTTTAAAAGTTATGTATGAAGTCGACCACTCTAACTCATCAGAGCTTTTTTCACATTTATATACATATAGTTGTGTGTATATAAAACAGATAGTGACAATAATATATACTACCATTTTCACTTAATGGTACTTATATGCTAAATATTTTCTATGTTTGAATATCCTCATAATTACTACCTTAAAGGGCTATTTAATTAACTTGATGTTAAATTATAATTTAAGCTATTTCTCTAAAACTGCTTTCAGTTTCTCAAAATAGTTTATTACAGATGGAGAATACTGTTGAATAATTTTCTTAGGATATTTTCTTAGGTGTGGGACTGTTGGTATATAGTGATATTTTCCTCATCCTTTCTGTGTAACAGCGCAACATTTTATACAGGTTTTACCATTTTACCTAAGCAGGATGTATACCCAGCATTGGGTTTTATCATTTACAAATGATATTGGCTATGAAATTGTTTCTCAAGTGAAAGTTTTCATTTCTTTCTTAAACCTAGTCTCAATTTGTCTCACCCCTTCTGCTCTTCTATTTATATAAAGATAATTTTCGAAATGGATAAGAGCAAAGCTAATAGTTTGTGGGGTTATTGTGTATTAGAGTTAAGATGTTCATCTGCTGTTCTACATCTTGCAATCTTTTTTCCTGTGTATTATTATGTCTCTCTTTGTTCTAACTCCATACGGCTGGAAGGGTGTGTGGATTCAGGATGTCATTTTAGGACAGCCATATTGTTCCCCCCCCCCCCCCCGCATATTTAATCATTCAGTTGCAAATATTTCAATTGGAGTGGGGAAGGAAAGAACAGAAAGCTTGTGTTAGGATTTAATTCTAACTCATGTGTTTCAATTCTACCTTTTGCCATGAATTTAATGAATCAATAGTTGAATATATTAATGAATGGATAAAGAAAAATGCATTATTAATTAATGTATTAACTTGGCTCAACTAGGGCACTGGACAGATCTGATTTGTTTTCTATTTTATTAGCAAACCATTATTCTGGGTTTATGGCTTGTAATAGCAATAGCCCCTCAGTTATTTACAAGTGTCCATATCCATGTTCTTGGAAAGACTAAAGTTTATCCTTAGCTTGATCATGTGACTTGTTTTGGACAATGGGACAATGGTGGATGTGACGCAAAGATGGACTTCTGCTTGGCGTTTGTCATACTTTGGTGTTTTGGTGAAAACTGTGACCACCATCATGAATATAAGCTCAGACTAGCCTGCTGGTCATAACCCCAGGTGATAGCACTAACTCCAGACACATGAGCTAGTTCACTCTAGACAAATCAGCTTATAGTTGGCTGATGGTGGGTATAAGCCCAAGCAGTATCAGTAGAAAACCGCTTAACTGATTCAAGCCTATACTTAAAACCCAGGCAGTTGTGAGCTAATAAATGTTTTTCAGCCATTAAGCTTTGGGATCATTTGCTACACCGCAAAAGCGAACAATAACATCCAGGTGTACGTCCTTTTGTTACCGTAATACTACAGTGTCAGTAGATTGTTAGGATTATCAGCTGTTTTAAGATATTTACTCCATAGTGGCTAATGGTACTAGATTTTAGCCTCCTCTTTTTTTTTTTTTTTTTTTTTTTTTTTTTTTACAGTCCTGTTCTTAAAGAGGCCCTGGAAAAAGTTGTCAGAATCACTGCCAGCGATAAAGCATTTTTGCATGAGAAATGTATTTGCTATGATCTCGGGTTGTGTGGCCTCTAGTGAACCAATCCGTTAGCTAACATAAAAAAAAAATAGAATAAGTGAGTACCTTAGACAATATATATAGTATCAGCACGATGTTATTCTATGCAGGTATTTATGTGATTGTGATAAATTCGGGGAGTGTTACAATATTTAAATAGATCCGAAGCCTGAATTTGCTATGTTTATGTAGATTCTATACGTCAGAATGCAGTAATGATCAGTATCTGATCTAAGGCATATCAATTTTTCTCTTAGATTTGTTGCCATTTTTTCATAACTTTAGTTCAATTTGTAAAGGTAATCTTAGTACCTTTTGTAATTAATCCTATAAATTGAATCCTTTATAGACGTATCTCTTAGGTATTCACAACTACATAAACTAGTCATCTACAGAAAAACTCCCTCTAGTCTATAGTATCTAACACAATAAAATAAAATAAAGCCAGGTGAAAACTCACTCATGTGAAGAACTATGTCCTCAGGGAATTGTTGCAACTGAGATTTTTATGAATAGGTGAAAATAGCATTCAGTCTTAACTAGAAACAAATGTAGTATTTTGAGATAAATTCTCAGTCTGACATGCTCAATGGACTCCAAAGTGGGGAAGTTTGTCTCCAGTCTATCAACAACCTTGGTGTGCCCATGGAGCACACCACCATTTGGGGAGGAGCACCTACCACACGATTTGTGACAGGGGGTGTTACAACACAACTTTTCCCCAGGTGATTTCACTTTCCTTTTACTTCTCCTAATCCCGCCGTGTGCTTCACGCTCTATCTTCCTCTCCAAGACTTTCCTTTCCTGTTTCTAAATATCCCAAGGTGAAAAGAAACATTTCTTCTAATGAATGGTAACTCGGTTACAGATTATTTAGCCCATTCTTCTATGTCCTGTTTTAGCCATGTGTTCTATCAGTCAAAATGGGGTGAGGCAGACTGTGCTTACAAAGACGACAGTAATCCAGAAGGTACCGGGATGGCTGAAATCCTTTAAAATGCATAGTAAGGAAGTGAAATCACATTGATTATAGGGAGAGCTCCATGTTATGAAGAAAAATCATTTCCCTATCATTTTATGGGCATTTATTTCCCATAGATTTTATAGGCATTTGTTAACTTTCCCATTAATTATAAATAGGATGTGACAAGCTCACTGCTTTTATTATTTATTTTATTTATTTATTTTTTTTAGAGAGGGCAGGGGAGGAAGAGAGGGAGAGAGAGAATCTTAAGCAGGCTCCACGCCTAGCATGCATGGATCCTGACATGGGACCTGATTCCATGACCTGAGCTGAAATCAAGAGTTACTCAATTGACTGAGCCACCCAGGTGCCCCAAGATCACTGCTTTATACTCCCCACCTCACTTCCACCTCCCTGCTGTGTGGCAGCTCACCTCCATCAGGGACTCAAAAAGGTTTGTCTCTTTGTCCAGTGTCAACAATCTTACCACTGGTCAGGAGACGTGTCCATACAGTAGTCTTAAAAGGCAATGCTTTATCTTCCCACAATTTCAGGCACATGGAATCAGAAAGGTGATCTTATTACCATTAGCATTCCTTTCATAACCACTTGTACGTTTAATAACAAATGATAGTTATTAGATATTTTACTAATTTTTAAAACCATCAATAATTTAAAAATACACATCATAAAAAGAAAACAGTAGAATTATTACACTTTGCCTTTTTTTCAAAGGAGCTGCTCTCTGGTTCCCATCTCAACTATGCCTTGTGTGAAGATCAAGAGCATGTTTATCAAAAGAAAATATTAATAATTTCTATGGCTTGAAAGACTCAGAATGTTTTCTGAAATTTAGCTTTAATTTTCATGTGTATTCGCTGACTAGAAAACCCTCTTAATTTATTTTCATTAGATAATACTGTGTTACTGAATTTCTGGTCAAATATTCTTACAACGTGATAAATTTATATTTGTAATCCAAATGATTTTTAGAGAATGCTGCGATTGAAACCCTGGATCTAAAAAGTCCTGTTGGTCCTATATACATCAAAAGTATAGAAAACATGATATATTATTGCCTTCTGCATTCTAAGTAATGCTCAGACTGTTATAAAAGTATATTTACAAACATATACATGCATTTAATTAAAAAATAGAAATAAGCATATCATTTTTATCAATGTCAATATATTGAGGTAAGGGTAAAAATATAAAGCCTTAGAATGTGATTTGGTTTGGCTGCGGATAATATTTACATAATCATAATGGTGTAAATGTTATTACTGGGCTTGAACTTTAGAACCTATGGAAGAATCAATACTTGGAACACTTAGATATGGTTGCAATAAAAAAAGTAAAGGTGAAATACGTTAGATAATTAAAATGTAAATGACAGAAATGAGAAGAGGAAAGGAAGATATAAAAAGCAGAAATATGATGAATTAAGAGATACTGTTATAAATTAATGGAACAATTTATAAAATGTAATGGAATAGTTTATATCATTATGTTATGTTATCTTATGAGGTATTACTTTGTACATTACATATAATAAATTATATATTATGTTAGGCTATATTTATTATATTATATATTTTTCTGAAGGTGCTAAGGTAACCTACATGAAAGTAAACAAAACATATGTTTTGTTAAATATAACTATTTACTATGAAAAGATGTCAAGGGTAAATAGCAGTCAATTGGACTCAAGTTTTTATCTTTAATTGGTCAGAGATAATGGATTTTTATTAAAGTTGATAGATTAAGAAATAGAGATGATAACATATAATGTAGAATAAGTGAGGACCACCAGAATATCAAAATTACGAAGAGTGAAGGAGTTGCCATTGGGGAGTGAAATTGGAGGTGCTTTTTGATGGGCTGTGATGTCTGATTTAACATATCTGTATTTATTACTTTTTGAATTAAAAAAATGTTTATTATTGAAGTATAGTTCACATACAATATTGTATTAGTTTCAGATGTGCAACATAGTGATTTGGGGGTTGTATATATTATCCAATGCTCACCATCATAGTGTAGTAACCATCTGTTATTATACAAAGTGATTACATTATTTTTGACTGTATTCCCTATGCTGTACTTTTCATCTCTATGTCTTATTTACTTACAGCTGGAAGTTTATAGTTTTTAATTCCCTCCATCCATTTCAACTATCCCACCACCTCTTTCTCTCCAGCAACTTCTAGTATATTCTCTGTATTTATGAGAAGGTGTCTGGTTTTGTTTTGTTTTTTAGGTTCCACATATAAGTGAAATAGTGGTATGTGCCTTTCTCTGCCAGACTTATTTCACTTAGCATAATACCCTGTACCCTGGAGTTCCACCCATGTTGTCATAAGTGGAAATATTATATTCTTTTTTATAGCTGGGTAATAGTCCAGTGTATGTGTGTGCACATATGTGTGTGTGTATGTGTGTGTATGTACATACCACATCTTCTTTATCTGTTTATCTATTGATGGATGCTTGGGTTGCTTCCATATCTTGGCTATTGTAAATAATGCTGCAATAAACATAGGGTGCATATATCTTTTCAAATAAGTGTTTGCATTTTCTTTGGGCAAATACCTAGTAGTGGAATTGCTGGATCATACTGTAATTCTGTTTTCAAGTTTTTGATGAGTCTCCCTACTGTTATCCACAATGATGGCACCAATTTACCTCCCCACCAATAGTGAATGAGGGTGCCCTTTTTCTCTACTTCCTCACCAACACTTATTTCTTGTCTTTTTAAAATTATTTTTAAAATTGTAATTCCAATATAGTTAACATACAATGTCATATTAGTTTCAGGTACAATATAATGATTTAACAATTGTATACATTACTCAGTGTTCATCATACGTGTACTCTTAATCCCCATCACCTATTTCTCCCAAGCCCATCCACCTCCTCTTTGGTAGCCATCTGTTTGCTCTCCGTAGTTCAGAGTCTGTTCTTCGGTTTGTCTCTTTTTCCCTTTGATTCTTTTTTTGTTTGTTTGTTTTTGTTTGTTTTTTTGTTTTGTTTTGTTTCTTAAATCCAGATGTAAGTGAAATCATGGTATTTGTCTTTCTCTGACTGATGTCACTTGGCATAAGACTCTCTGGCTCCATCCAAGTTGTTGCAAATGACAAGATTTTTTGTTTTTAATGTCTGAGTAACATTCTATTATATACATTTACATCACCTCTTCTTCATCCATTTACCTATTGATGGACACTTGGGATGCTTCCATAATTTGGCTATTGTAAATAATGCTGCTATAAACATAGGGGTGCATGTACACTTTTGAGTTAGTGTTTTCACATTCTTTGGGTAAATACCCAGTAGTGTGAAACTGGATCACAGGCTAATTCTATTTTTAAGTTTTTGAGGTATCTCCATACTGTTTTCCACAGTGACTCCACAAACTTGCATTCCCACCAACAGAGGAAGAAGGTTCCTTTATCTCCACATGCTTACCAACACTTGTTGTTTCTTGTGTTTTTGACTTTTGCTATTCTGACAGGTGCAAGGCGATCTCCTATTTTAGTTTTGATTTATATTTCCCTATTGATGAGTGATGATCTTTTGATGTTGGCCATCTGGATGTCTTCTTTGGATAAATGTCTATTCATGTCTTCTGTCCATATTTTAATTGGGTTATTTGTTTTTTGGGAGTTGAGTTATATAAGTTCTTTATATATTTTGGATACTAACCCTTGATCAGATATGTCATTTGCAAATATATTCTCCCTTTCAGTAGGTTGTCTTTTAGTTTTGTTGTTTCCTTTGTTGTGCAAAAGCTTTTTATTTTGGTGTAGTCCCAATAGTTAATATGTGTTTTTGTTTCCCTTGTCTGAAGAGACATATCCATAATTGGAGGAACTTTGATATGAGCTGTGATATTTGATTTGACATAATCTCTATTTATTCATTTTTATATCAGATATATTTAAAACAAAACCCTCCCCAAAGAATAAATATTAGAATAGAAGTGTTTTTGTATAATTTTACTTTCCTTACATCTATTTTTGCTCCCACAGATTTTCCCAGCCCTTTATTTCCAGCAACAAAAACATGCAATACAAATCTGTCATATGATTCTTAGTTAGAAATATTATTATCAACGATTATATTATCCACAAATATTATTATCAAAACTGTGAGGCATAATTCACATTTTCAATTATTCTAACTAATACTTATATTCATTTGAAATGGCTGTAATAATATTTCTAGGAAAGAGGAGAATTATTACCTCAATTAGTTTCATAGAGGATAGTATTTTATTTAAGTACTTGCTAATACTCTCTTCTGAATAATTATCTGTTTTGCAAGCACACTTTAACTCAATCAGCTTCAAAATAAAGTGTTATTTTCCCAAAAGTACTAGACTATATTTCCAAAGGACTAAGAATGACTGATTTCTACTACATTTCTCTATGGCAAGCTTAATAATAAAACGTTGTTGTTAGAGTTAACATAATCAATTATAAAGTGCAGTAAATCAGAAAAAACAAACAAACACTAAAACAAAAGGTCTCAAATAATTAATTATGAGGTACAGTAGTATTTATTAAATAGAATGTAACAATTAAAAATGTAAATCTTAGGGGCGCCTGGGTGGCGCAGTCGGTTAAGCGTCCGGCTTCAGCCAGGTCACGATCTCGCGGTCCGTGAGTTCGAGCCCCGCGTCAGGCTCTGGGCTGATGGCTCAGAGCCTGGAGCCTGTTTCCGATTCTGTGTCTCCCTCTCTCTCTGCCCCTCCCCCGTTCATGCTCTGTCTCTCTCTATCCCAAAAATAAATAAACGTTGAAAAAAAAATTTAAAAAAAAATTAAAAAAAATGTAAATCTTAGAATACAGTATTACAAAATACAATGTATGAAAAATTATTTTTCATACACGTTTTATTTATTTATTTATTTATTTAACTATCTAGCTATTTATTTGTTTTTGCTTTTCAGAGAGAGAGAGAAAGAGAGAGTCAGAGAGACTGTGTGTATGCACAGGTTCGGGAGGAGTACACAAAGAGGGAGAGAGAATCTTTTTTTTCATTTATTATTTTTTAATCTTCATTCATCCTTGAGAGAGAGACAGAGCGCGAGCAGGGGAGGAACAGAGAGAGAGAGAGAGAGACAGAATCTAAAACAGGCTCCAGGCCCCGAGCTGTCAGCACAGAGCCAGATGAGAGGCTCGAACTCATGAACCGTGAGACCATGACCTGAGCCAAGGCAGCCGCTTAACCAACTGAGCCAACCAGGCGCCCCGAGGCGGGGAGAATCTTAAGCAGGCTCCATGCTCAGGGCAGAGCCCAACCCAGGGCTCCATCTCGAGACTGTAAGATTGTGACCTGAGCCAAAATCAAGAGTTGGACACTTACGTGGACTGAGCCACCCAGGCACCCCTTCACAGACTTTATAAGAGAGCTTATCTCAATAGAAACACAAAACAGCCACAAATGCCACCACGTATATAATTTTACATTTCCTAGTCACCACCTTTTAAAAAAGAAAAGAAAGCAACAGGTGCAATACATGTTAATAATATCAGTTTATTTAACCCAATGTACCCCAAATATTATCATCTCGAAAAGCATTCTATGTAAAAAAATTAGTAAGATACTTTACTTTCTAATTTCTGCACTAACTTTTGAAATGTGGTCTGTTGCTTACATTGCAGTATATTCGAATTGGCACTATCCATATTTCAAGTGCTTTATAGTCACATATGACTCCTAGCTAATGTATTGGACAGCACAAATAAAGATTATTTCTGTCATCACACAATGTATCATGGGACAGTGCTGGCATGAAGGAGGCAAGGGAAATAAGATAGACGTTAGTAATAAAATATTATAAACGGTGCACAAAATACAGACAATAATCCCAGCCTCGGTTTTGTGGGATATTCCTAGAAATGACAAACCCACATTCTCCATACATGGTAATACACCCAGGAACCCATTTATTAATTTGGGGTTTTGATATTTATGTTCACTGATATAAAATTTTTTCCTTCAAGTGATTATTAATAATGACAATGTATATTTTTGAATCTAATTTCCAACTAAGTAATACGCAAGCAAAACTTGTATCAATGCTTCAAAGATGGTTTCATTCAAAATGTGTTGAGAAAGTCAGTTCTGATATGATGGTTTATCCTCAGTGTCAGTCTGATATATTGTGTCAAAATTAATGTAATATCTGTGATGTTTCTGGTAGTATATGTTTATGAATGTGTGTGTGTGTGTGTGTGTGTGTGTGTGTGTGTGTGTGTGTTGTGTGTTTAAGCTCTAACAAATAGATAACAGAAACCAGTCTTAGAGGTAAAAATAAATTGAGGACTTGAAAATAATCTGGTTACTGCGATTCACATAGACCACCAAAACAAACAACATTGGCTAAACCGGTCTCTATGATGTTTTAAAATGTGCTTGTCTGAATGGCTTAGACAACTGCTAAATAATTTTTTTCCTGTTCTTTGGTGAAACAATGTGCTTAAATGGAAGCTGACATATCTCCCTTATATTCCTTCACTGAGAGAATGATTATTATAACACAAAACAATGAAAACATTTGCTGAAATTTTTTTCTTCTTATGAACTGGTTAAATATATGACCACAATCCTTAACTCACAGTATATTGAGATTATAGCAGCAAAATTGCTATCTAGCAGTTAAGTAATACTTCTCTCTGGTGGAGAGTTCTCCCCTCCCCCTTCTCTAGACAGGGAGATGGAAAATAAAATGAATAAAAAAAGAAAGGAATGAATAAAGAAGATAAGAAGAGGAGCGAAATGGGGGTGCCTGGGTGGCTCAGTGGGTTAAGCTTCTGACTTTGGCTCAGGTCATGACCTCAGGTTTGCGGGTTCCAGCCCCGCAGTCAGGCTTGGGTTCAGAGCTTGGCTTTTAGAGCATGGAGCCTGCTTCTGATCCTCTGTCTCCCTCTCTCTTTTTCTCTGCCCCTCCCCAGCTTACTCTCACTCTCTCAAAAATGAATAAGCATTAAAAAAGAAAAAGATAATTTAAAAGAAAGAAGAGAGAAATGTTTGTGTGTTTGTGCCTGCGCGTTTGCGTGGGTGAGAGATACAGAGGGATTGAGAGGGATCAGCATGTGTTTTGAATGGGATGGCCCCGGGGGTAAAAGTGTAAATGAATCTTGGCTTCCTTGATTCCTTCAGGCCTCAAAGCCTCAGCAGTTCCAACGGGATGGCTGGACTTTTATTAGGTTATTCCAGAAAAAGCCAATGGAGGAAGAAGGGTTTATGTCTTTAGACTGTGAGTAAAAAGAATGCCAACTGTCAGTTTTCTATCCAGCACTATTTCTAACTTATTTAACTTGTTACCATAGTCATTAATTTCTCATGTGTAACATGGCTATTTGCCTGGAGAGAAATACAAGGGTACTACATCATTGAATTTCTATCATCTATTATGGATGTAATATTTTCAAATAATTCCTGAAGGCTAGTTAAACATGACCTCCCTCAACTGAATCAGCAGTGAGTATTTGTCATGACATTTCCCTTCCCATATGGAGTTTCTACGGCACCCCTTAGTAGATTTTATTCTTTTCCCTGTTCCTTTAACTAAATTTTCTCATATTTTTAAATAAAATTAGTTGACAGAGGTTAATGAAGGAAAAGATGGAAATACAGTGTAAAGGAAATGAGATGTTGACGGTATTTTTAAACCATTTAAAAAATTAAAAGCACACAGAAAATTGCATAAAATGTAAATGCACAACTGAGAAGCATCCCTGTAACCACTTTTAAGGTCAAGAAATAAAAATTCTATGTTCTGCATCCCTATAACCACTTTCAAGGTCAAGAAATAAAGTGTTATGAGTAACCTGAGAATCCTATCTCAATCACAGACTGTTTCTTTTTCCTAAAGGCAACCACTATATCCTCAATTTAAAGGTAATCACCCCCTAGTTTCTTTGTAGCATTACTACCTAAGATACATATCTAAATGAAATAGTTTAATTTTGTCTATTTTTGAGCATGATGCAAATGGAATTACACATTATATGTTAATTTAGGTCTAGCTTTTCTTGCTCAATATTATGCTTACGAGATAAACTCACATCACTACATGTATCTGTAGTTCTCTTTTCTTATGATTGTTGTAAAGTATTTTCAGCATGTGAATATACCGCAATTTATATGCCAGTTTTCCTTCTAATGGGCATTTGGGTACATTCCAGTTTAGTGATCAATGCTGCTATGAATATTCTTGCACATGTTTCTGAGTTCACATATGAATATATTCTTGCTGTATATGTACCTAGGAGGAGAATTGCTGAGTTTTGCATGTCTTTAAATTGCTAGATAACATCAAACTGCTTTCCAAAGCAGTTTTATAAATGTACATTCCCTCAAAGTAATGGTATGAGTTTCTGTATATTCACTCTAACACCTGGAATTTAATTTTATGCCTTCTTTTGGGTACAACTTATTGGACCTTTAAGTTGCTTTTCCTTGATGACTAAAGATATTGAACTGCTTCTCAACTGTTGATTACATATTCAAATTTCTTCTTTATTTAGATCTTTTGCATTGTGGGAGGCTTTGCTTATATTTTTCTTATTGATTTGTAGTTCTTTATATTTTTTGGTTATAAATCTTCATTTGTACTGCATTTGTAACTCATTCGTAATATATTTTCGGACTGTAACTCATTTTTTATGATCAAATTTTATGACTAAGTATTAATTTTGAAGAACTTTATAATTAGTGAGTTTGTGTTGTTTACAATATTGGTATACCTTGAAGTCATAAATATACTAATCCATATTAAATGTTAAATCCTTTAGTATTTGGCTTTTTATATTTTGTTCTAGATCCACATGGAAATTATTTTTGAGTCATGTGAGTTGGGGTTCAATTTTCCTTTTTTCAAATGAGGATACCCAGTTGTCTCATTACCTTTACTGAAAAGTTTATAATTTTCCACTTTTCAACAATGCTCCCATTGTGTTAAGTTGCACGTCTGTATGGTCTCTTGGGTATCTGAATTTGATTCCATCGGCCCATTTGTCTGTCTGTCCAACCACAACCAACCATACTATGCTAAATACTATAACTTTATATGAAGGAATTATATCTCCAGAACAAGTCTCGCCACGTTCTTCCCCAAGGGAATCTTGACTGATTTTGCGATCACTTTTCATAAACAATCTTGACAGGACCTTAAAAATCTATTACAATTTGAACTTCACGTTAATTTCAGTGAAGTGATAAATTTCATCATTTAACAATAAGGCTTCCAAACCTGACCATAACATCATCCCTCATTAATTTACTTTTAAATTTCTCTAAATAATATTTCATAGCTTGTCAAAGTCAATGGTATATGATTTTTGTTGGATTTATTCCCAGATATTTTGTATTTGATATTTTAACTGATATTTTTGATATTTGATTTTCAACTGTTTGTTATTGCAGTAGACCAATACAATGAGTGTTTGTTTCCTTTCAGCCACTCTATTATAAAATCATATTAATTTGAAACTTATTGCAGGTATTCTTTTGAATTTTGTACAAAGTCAATCATGTTATTTTGCAAAGTGAAATTTTGTTCCTTCCTTTTCCAGATCTGTAGCTTTTCCCCTTGACTTACTCCACAATCCAGGACCTTCAGCATTATATGGAAAATATAAAACTGAGAATCTGGTAGAATACTGAAAGCTCATTATATAAGTACAGACCCAGAACTGTCAGTTTGCATTAGCTGCAATTTGCCTGTGGTTGCATGTTTCAAATTCACTTGAAATTCCAAGTGAAAGAACAAAGGGAAATGTATGAGTGATCCCAGGTTGAGGATTTGCAGAAAGGGGCTGACAGATTAAAGACTCTGTGGAGGGAGTACTTTGGATGGTCACCATGCTGGCGCTACAGGAAAGCGAGTGCTCTCCTTCTGAAGAACATAGACTGACTGAAAGGAGAGAAAATGTAGACCAAGGAATGGTTTGGTGTTAGTTCTAGATTGAGAGATTTTGAGGGACATGGGTTGTGTTTGGAGTGTTATTGGAGGATATGCTTCTGAATAATTTATGGCTAAGATAAAATCTTTGAATACAAATATTGAGATAGGGAAACTGAAGGGGCTCCATTTTTAGCAAGGCTCCATCGCTATTCTTTTTCTGCTGGGCCCCATCTGCTCATGTTCTATATTTCACCTTGCATTTGAATAAACCAAGGAAGTTATACTCCCACTCCAAGGGGGAAGCAAGAATGTTAATCATTCTCTGAGTTTTGTCATTGATGTGGCCAGGACTTCCAGGAAGTATGGAATTATTTCACCAGTGCCAAATACTGGAGACAAATGATCATTTTGGTCACATTAAAATGTAAATTGGATTACATTAATATGAAGAAATTATTGATGGTATCACCAGAAAATACCATCAATAATGTGAAAATCAAGCCACAGATTTAGAGTAGTTATTTATAATTCCTGTATCCAACATAGCACTTGGTTATCCTAAAGTTAACAAGAAGAGACATAGCAACATATTGAAATAATGAACAAAACATTCAAGTAGGCATTTCACTCTAGAGAATATACATATTCTCTAGACATGAAAAGGTGTTCAAGCTAATTACTAATTGGGGGAAATGAAAAATAATTTCATATTGTGATAACATTTACATGTCCTCCAGAATGATCAAAATTACAATTCTAATATCAATTTTTGGCAAATATGTAGAGTAGTATAAATTCTCCAACATTTTTTTGTGGGGATGCTAAAATGTACACTGGATTTATAAAAGTCTTTGTCATTATGAACTGTAGCCAATTATGTATGAAGCCAATGATCCAGAAATTCCACTCCTGGTATGTAATGAGCAAATATGCTCACCAAAAGGCACTTACAAAAATATTCTTAGAAGCACTGTTTATAATAATAATAATAATAATAATAATAATAACAAAATAACAAAGCCCTCAATGTGCATCAGCAGCAGAATCGATAAAGAAGCACTGGTATTTGGTGGTACAGAGGAAAATATTATAGTGAGGAGAATGAATTACAGTTGCCATCGTTTTGTTGTGTTAATAATGTATCATTTCCTGATCTGGATGCTGCTTACGTGGATTTGTTCAGTTTGTGAAAATTCATCAATCTGTTAACTTACGATTTGTAAACTTTCCTCTATACATGTTAAGCCAATGGAATTAAACCCCTGATTATTTTACAATAGTTTGATGACTGTCGATCTTGACAGATGAGGTAAAATAAACACGAGACTTGTGTGCTGAATGAATTTTCCACTACTATTTATGATCCATGACCTATGTAGCGTTGAAATTGAGTGAGCTGGGTGAACACTCAGGTTCCCTGTTACTTCATAAATGTCAGATCTATAGATTGTGGCTCATTTTTTCTTGCAAAACACTTTTTTACATGACTTTTAAGCCTCTGTTCCCTTCCTCCGAAATCTTCAAATCCTGTTCAAAATGTCTTTGCTATTTTTGTACACACATTGTCATAATTATGATGATAACAATAATGATAATAATTCTTCAACGTTTATTCATTTTTGGGACAGAGAGAGACAGAGCATGAACGGGGGAGGGGCAGAGAGAGAGGGAGACACAGAATCGGAAACAGGCTCCAGGCTCTGAGCCATCAGCCCAGAGCCCGACGCGGGGCTCGAACTCACGGACCGCGAGATCGTGACCTGGCTGAAGTCGGACGCTTAACCGACTGCGCCACCCAGGCGCCCCAATAATGATAATAATTCTAATTAAAAGTTATACGATCCAGGTGCTGTTATAAGCAGTTCACTATATTAATTTCTTTAATCCTCCCCTGTCTTATTTGGTAGATACAATTATTTTTCTGTTTCAAAGTTCAAGAAATGGAGTCACAGAGAGTCACTTACCCAAGTTAAAAAAGCTAGTAAATCGCAAAGCTGGATTTGAATCCAAGCAGTCAGGGTCTAGACTTCAACTCATTAATATTATGTTATACTGCTATATGGACACTTTGGACCCATTAGGACAGGTTGGATATCAGATGCTCATAGGCATTAGGGTTTAGAGAGTGTGGATAATATTTTGCCCACTTTACAGATTAAAAACAAAAACTAAATTCCAGACTATTTAAATAATTTTTACAGATCATGCATAGAACAAAGAAAAGAATCAGGAACGGGACCCAGGTTCTCAGACCAGGTCTAGGGCTCTCTCTATGAACCACAGCAAAAATCTGGAGAAATTACTTCAAGCTACTAAAAAAATTAGGTAAAACTTGAAGCATTCCTCTAAGAGCTCATCTTGGGGACATAGAAAATATCCTGGACCTGACCTCATTCCCATATCCTCCCCGGCATGCCCACTCCAAAAAAGAATTGGCACTTGAAATTACTTAGATCATAAAAGTAAGTATAATATCTGTTTGCTTCTCTTCCTATCTATTGCCATCCCAAATTGATATTCTTCTTGTGCTATATCCTTGGACTTAAATTACAAAGAAATCTTTTATAATCATCAGAAAGGTTAACTGACTATGAGGAAGGTTCTAAAAGCAAGGTCACTGTCCCATTGCCCTTGTCCATGAGTCAATAGATGTCAGCTAGAGCAGGACCATGCACCTGGCCACCTTCCTCTTGCTATTTCTTAGGTGGTGGCGAGGACTGAACTTCATCTTCTTTGTTTAGGTAAAAAATACTTGCTCATCGCAGCAGTGGGGGAGTCCCCTGGGTGTGGTAAATGTCTTCATACATTTTTCTTGAGTATAGCAGAACGTTATTCAGAATGGATGCTCTTGATGCATGTAGCATGACTGACAGTTTTATGCTCATCTTTTTATGGATCCACAAAGTCATATACATAAATATTCTATTAACTGCCAGGAATCCCCTGGTAGCCATTGGGCGTGGTCCTATGGGTCTTTGCAAATTCCTCCACACCTGTATAAGAAAGCTATTTATTTTGGAACCACTCAGGCAGAAAGAGAAATAATGTGCTTTTTGAAAATTTGATTTGTTTTCCTCTCTCTTCCTCCTTTTCCCATCTTTTCCTTCTTTTCTCCACTTCATCATCCCTGCAACATAGTGCATGAAGCTGAAACACATCTTTTGAAAATGAGGAAAGGAAGTGAGGAGACTTTTACTCACTAAAAAAATATAAGGAAAATGTTTAAGAAATAGAATTAAAAGCAAAAGTTTAACCAGTAAAGATCTTAAATTAAAATAGAAACAACAAAGCTAACTTCGTAGACGTAAGCATTTTATAGTTTTTACACAATTTACAGGTGAAATTAATTTTCTGAAATGCTGTTCATTAACATTTTTATAGTTTGTCATCTTTTAAAATAATATTATTATATTCCATCGGAGAAAATTAACAGTGCATTAAAATAGTTTCCCCTTAAATCAGGGACAGTTTGCTGTAACCAGAATTTTCAATTCTCTAATGATTTTTTTCTCTGCTCTGAAGAGGAAAAAAAAAACTTCTATATTAAAATGATGTACAAGGGCAAAGGGAAATTTATGATCTAAACTTGCTGCAAATCATTTGTATTGATCTGTTTTGTTTCCATTCTGCTGAAGCTAATGGAAATCATTTGTCACCTGACTTGTCCCAGCTGATTTGAAAAAAAAAAAAATACAAACACAAAAACACTGTACCATTTATCAGAACAGCTGAAGGTCTGCCACAAGTGTGTTTATGTCTGCAATCACCAGGATACGCTCAATTTCTAGGGAAGTAGTGAGTACTAGGCTATATTGCTCATAGGCTTAAAAAGAAATTCAATATGGATATGCAGATATACATAATACATTTTAATAGAACAGTAAATAGGGACAATGTACTGGCCAGTAGAATACTTATAAGTAAGATTTTAATAGTTTTGCATTTCAAGAGGTAAACTTCAGACAAAATTATGTGATACCAACTATGGTAACATTGTATGCTTGGAAATAAAAATTAACATGCCGTTAGAGCAGCGCACTTAAGGAAACAAGCTTAATTTCCTGACCCATAAATTCTGAGTTTGACTCTTCCCTTTCATTTTTTTTTAATGTTTTTATTTATTTTTGAGACAGAGAGAGACAGAGCATGAGCGGGGGAGGGGCAGAGAGAGGGAGACACAGAATCTGAAGCAGGCTCCAGGCTCCAAGCTGTCAGCACAGAGCCGGAAGTGGGGCTCGAACTCACGGACTGTGAGATCATGACCTGAGCTGAAGTCGGATGCTTAACCGCCTGAGCCACCCAGGCGCCCCGATTGACTCTTCCCTTTAAAGGGCATTTTTGATGGGGTGATTGAGTGGCTCAGTTGGTTAAGCTTCTGACTTTGGCTCAGGTCCTGATCTCAGGGTCTGTGAGTTCGAGCCCCATGTCAGGCTCTGTGCTGACAGCTCAGGGCCTGGAGCCTGCTTTGGGTTCTGTGTCTCCCTCTCTCTCTGACCCTCCCCCGTTCATGCTCTGTCTCTCTCTGTCTCAAAAACAAATAAACGTTAAAAAAAAATGAAAGAACATTTTTGGTAACTCAAACTTTTAATCCTTCTGGTTTTGTACCTTCACTTATATGAAAAGAAAACTTAAGATGTGTATCTGTTTGCTTTATGTCAGAGATTGATACAATTTGGCCTTGAGAAGCCATTTATATTTGTATAATTTTCAAATTCTCGTAAGATGTGTCATCTCTTCACTCAGCCCTTATCCGTCAGCCCAAGGTGACAGGAGATTGGTCTCACAAATCTTTTGTGTCACTCCTTCAAATTGTTAAATTTGTTAAAGAGCAGGAGTCATTGTATGAAAGATTAAACTTTGTCATTATGCTATTTCATGGTACCAAATTATCTCATAGTAGGACAAATTTGCCCACGAGTTAAAGTCACAGGTAAAGCAGCACCCTAGAGCCCAGGCAAAGAGCAAGCGCATTTCCAGAATTGCACCATCCCATTAATGCATATAATACATATTCTTTGTTATTTTCTTTTTTTTTTTTATTTTTTTTTAACGTTTATTTATTTTTGAGGCAGAGAGAGACAGAGCATGAACGGGGGAGGGGCAGAGAGAGAGGGAGACACAGAATCCGAAGCAGGCTCCAGGCTCTGAGCTGTCAGCCCAGAGCCCGACGCGCGCTCGAACTCACGGACCGCGAGATCGTGACCTGAGCTGAAGTCGGACACTTAACCAACTGAGCCACCCAGGCGCCCCTCTTTGTTATTTTCTAATGCATTACTTTTTTCCTGTGTCTCATTCCTTTTCTATTACTTGAATAATATAATTGGTTTGAGCATGTAGCTACAGAATAGGCATTTATGTCTTAAAATTTATGATGCTGAGAGCATAATTCATTCACTCATTCACTCTTTACATTCAATAAATGTATTTCGAATACTTCTAAGAACGAAGAACTCTGGCAGGTTTGGAGAAACAATGGTGCAGAAAAGGGAGAGATTGTCTATGTTCCTTAGAAATTTAGATTTGAGCAGATTGAAGAATGCAATACATTCTAGAGGTTTTTCTTGTCCGATGATAACTTCATTTTTTAACGCAATGTAATAAGAAAAAGGAACAATAAGCTAGTCTGAGGACTGGTCTTGAAATTTGGTCTTTTTAGTCATTTAATTAATTGTTAGCATATTTTTGTCAAAACTCTTGTACAGGTTGATTACAGGGTTTTTGTGTTTATTTATTTATTTATTTTTTTGAGCATCTGGAAAATTGTGAGCCCTTGAGAACAGTTTAAAGTTTTCTATCTTGTTTTATCTCTGCTAGATATGTAATTCATATTTAACACATAAATGAATGATTTAATGAATGCTACCATTCCACCCTCATATTTAGAATTTCCTTGCATTTTAAAATTACAGGGTGGGAGGCACCTGGATGGCTCAGTCAGTTAAGCAACTGACTCTTGATTTCAGCTCAGGTCTTGATCTCAGGGTCATGAGTTCAAGCCCTGCATTGGGCTCCAGGCTGGGCACGAAACCTACTTTAAATAAACAAATAAATGGGAAATCAATAATTTTTACCAAGTTGTCCAACTGTGCTAAATAAAGCTTAAAACTCATATTTATTATTTGATGACATTTTGGGGTACTGAGTTCCTATTAGTCCAACTATAAACCTTGGTTAGAACTAGCAGTGTCTTAGTCTGAACTTATGCATTTATTCACTCATTTATTTTAAATGATTTTATTTTATTTTATTTATTGTTTAATGTTTATTTTTGTGAGAGAGAACATGATGGAAAAGGGGGCAGAGAGAGAGGGTGATAGAGGATCTGAAGTGGGTTCTGCACTGACAGCAGAGAGGCCGATGTGAGACTCAAACTCATGAACCACGAGATCATGACTTGAGCTGGAGATGGACGCTTAACCGACTGGCCACCCAGGTGCCCCTTAAATTTTTATTTTAATTCCAGTTACATAACATGCAGTGGTTTTTTAGTTACAGGTGTACAATTTAGTGATCCAACAATTCCATAATCACTGGTGCTCATCACAAGTGTTCTCCTTAATCCCCATAACCTATTCCCCACCCCCCACCCCCGCCCTCTGGTAACCACCAATCTATTCTCTATAATTAAGAGTCTTTTTCGGGGTGCCTGGGTGACTCAGTTAAACGTCCAGCTTCGGCTCAGGTCATGATCTCACCATTGGTGGGCTCGAGCCCTGCATCGGGCTCTGTGCTGACCGCTCAGAGCCTGGAGCCTGCTTCGGAATCTGTGTCTCCCTCTCTCTCTGCCCCTCTCCCACTTCTTCTCTGTCTCCCAAAAGTAAATAAAGGTTAAAAAAAAATTTTAAAACGGTCTGTTTCTTGGTTAGTCTTTCTCTCTCTTTCCCTCTCTTTTCCATTATTCTCTTGGTTTTTGTTTCTTAAATTCCACATGTAAGCAAAATCATATGATTTGTCTTTCTTTGACTAATTTATTTCACTTAGTATTACACTTTCTAGTCCATCCATGTCATTGTAAATGGAAAGATTTCCTCCTTCTTATAGCTGAATAATATTCCATCATAATATATAAAATAATAAATATTTAGATAAACATCTCCTTTTCTTTATCCATTCATCTATCAACGGACACTTGGCTGCTTCCATTATTCCATACTTGGCTGTTGTAAATAATCCTGTTATAAACTTAGGGGTGCATGTATCCCTCTGAATTAATGTTTTTGTATTCTTTGTATAAATGCCCAGAAATGCAATTAATGGGTCATAGGGTAATTCTATTTTTAACTTTTTGAGGAAAATCCACACCGTTTTCCACAGTGGCTGCACCAGTTTGCATTCCCACCAACAGAACAAGAGGTTTCCTTTGTCTTTACATCTTCACCAACACTTGTTTCTTGTGTCATTATTGACTTTAGCCATTTTGACTGGTGTAAGTTGATATTCCATTGTAGTTTTGATTTGCATTTCCCTGATGATAAGTTATTACAAGCATCTTTTCACGTGTCTGTTGCCATCTGGACGTCTTCTTTGGAGAAATGTCTGTTCATGTGTTCTGTCCATTTTTTGATTGGGTTATGTGGGGTTTTTTGGGGGGTGTTGAGTTATGTCAGTTCTTTACATCTTTTATATACTAACCCTTCATCATATATGTTATTTGAAAATATCCTTTTCCCATTTGGTAAATTATCTTTTAGTTTAGTTGATTGTTTCCTTTGCTATACAGAAGCTTTTTATCCTGATGAAGTCCCGAAAGTTTATTTTTGACTTTATTTCCCTTGCTTGAGGAGATCCATCTAGAAAAATAGTTGCTATGGCCAACGTCAAAGATATTACTTCCTGGGTTCTCTTCTAGGATTTTTATGGTTTCAGGTCTCACATTTAGGTCTTTCATCCATTTGGGGTTTATTTTCATGTATGGCATAAATAAGGGCTCCGGATTCATTCTTTGGTACATTGCAGTCCAATTTTCTCAACACCATTTGTTGAAGAGACCGTCTTTTTTTCTTTGGACATTCTGTACTGCTTTGTCAAAGATGAATTGACCATGCAATTGTGGGCTTATTTCTGGGTTTTCTATTCTTTCTTTTTTTTGTTTAATGTTTATTTATTTATTTTGAGAGAGAGAGAATGAGCCCAGGAAGGATAGAGAGATATGAAGAGAGGGAATTCCAAACAGGCTCTGTGCTGTCAGCACAGCAATTTTGAAGAGAGAAAGAAAAAGCCATTCTTTTGTAATTAATAAAGAACAAAGGATTATATGCTTAAGTAACAATTTAGAAAATAAAGAAAAGAACACAAAAACAGACAACAATGATGACCATACCCATTTTTCTACCAACCTAAAACCTATAATAGAGAGGTACTCTGTGCTAATATTTAGGTATATGTTATGGAAGAATATGTTTCTGACATTCAATTCCCATTTTTGTGTTTGATATGGAATCATATACATGCTGTTTGTAATCTATGACTGCAATTAGTGATGTATTTTTATATTTATTGACAGGGAAAGATGTCTTAATGCCCATTAATGTTAAATTTGAAAGTAGATTTTACATGTAAAATGTTCAATGATTAGAAGATGTTGTCCCACGAATATAATAAACATATAGTAAAGTTATAGTAAATAAATCAGTGTATTTAAATCATGTAGGCAGATCAATGATCTATAACTAAGAATTAAAAACATGTATCGAGATATAAAGACATGGCATTGAATGTGGAGTAAGGAGAGATTATTTAGAAGATGTTACTGAGACAATAGGGTACCTGTCAGGAAAAAAAAGAAAAAAAAAAAAAGATAAAGTGTATACCTACCCTGCTCCTTACACAAAAATAACCTCCAGATAGATCAGAGATGTAAACACTGAAACAGAAAAGAAGCTCTATGCATTCTAGAAAAAATAACCAGGAGGTTTTATTCTGTATATAATGACCTTAGAAGTCAAAGGCTCTCCAAAACTGACACATGGCACAAAACTGACAAATCAGAAAATAAAAGATTGATTAATTTGCCTACATCCTTAAAAAACTATTTATTTGGCAATTCACTAAAACCAAACATACAGAGCCCCTCAAATCCTGAAAATGCTTGTAAACACAATGCACAAATATATAATTCACATTCTCAAGATAACATATTCTTTCAAATGATTTATATGCTTTCATATACTACAACCAAATTTTTAGTAATTATTTTATCTGAACACTCATACATAGAGACTGGGAAGCAGAATTCTGAAGAGGATAAATTCTATGAAAACAGATTTTCTCAAAGTGATGGGTCTCATAATTCTATTTCTCAGGAATGGATGGGTTATATGATGCCATCAGACACAAAAAAAGATGTAACATATCTTTTTCAGGAATTCATGTCTGAGAACATATTTATTTAGGGTTGTTGAAAAACAACAAGCTACTATTTTGGAAATATTAACAGCTTAATGGATATTGAAAAAGCAGTCGTTTTAAATTTCTGAGTTGCCTGGTAGTTGCTAAAACATCTAGACTCACTATTTAATCACACACTTAGAATAGTTCTAAGCTTTGAAAAATCCCAGAGGAAATGCAGTCTTTATAAGTGAAGTTAAGGCCTGGAAGTCTTTTATGAAATAGTTTTGTCTTTTTAGTAGCCTCTCCATTTTGCTGCTGGTCTGGATGATTTACATTTCCTTAATGTGGTCACAGGCGTATAATTCAAAATCAGAAGATTAAGAAACTATTGGGGCACCGGGGTGGATCAGACTGTTACGTGTCCCACTTAGGCTCAGGTCATGATCTCGTGGTCCCTGAGTTTGAGCCCTGTATGGGGCTCTGTGCTGACATCTCAGAGCCTGGATCCTGCTTCTTATTCTGTGTCTCTCCCTCTCTCTGCCCCTCCCCAACTTTAAAGTTTAAACGAACTTTAAAGCATTTAAAGAAAATATTTCAATTTGGGGGTAATTTTATGATCTGATGATGATCAGGGTTGTTCTTATTTATTTATTTTTATGTTTTTCTGTTTGCTTGCTTGTTTTATGTATAAAATCAGAAGCATTATTTTAAAACCACTGAATTTATAATCCATTTTCCATTAATAACTTTCTCACTTTTTCCTTAGGAGAAAATTAATGTTATCTTTTGATTGTTTAAAGATTCTTCTTAAAACTATTAACGCATTTTTATTTACTTACTATAGTTATTCATTTACTAAGGAGTTGCCTTTCTTTCTTTAGAGCTGTATACAACTACCATTTTCATTTTTTCATTTTATATACCTGCATATGGAATGACAGGTTTTCTTTCTTTTGTTTTTGAATGACAGTTTTGTTAGTTTTGCTCTGCATAAAGTGCAACATTCTACTTATACTGGAAAGATTGTTTTTTTTTTAAATATGTTTTTTGCAACATAAGAACATTATAAAATGATGTGTGATTTTTTTTTTTTTTCCTTAAAAAGAGTAACCGAGCTATGAGACTGAGTGATTAGAAGACAACACCTGCTTTGAGTAAAAGTACTTAAGTAGATTACATTCAGCTTCCCTACCTGCCATGTAATAGAATCTTTTCTCTACTCCTTTTCCTCTCTGAGACTATAATAGCCTTTTCTTGCTGTTTTTCTCTATGAAATTTGAAGAACCTTTTCTTGTATTTTCAAGCTTATGAAAAGTTCTTATTGAAGTATAATGCCTACAAATTCTTTACATTATAGATATATGGTTCAATATATTATCACAAATGTAACACCTTGAATCATCACCACTCATAAGAAATGCAATGTTACAAGTATTCTAGAAGTTTCCTTTATATCCCCTTTCTGACATTATATTTTGCAAGAGCAATTACTATTCTAATTTCTTAAGTATAAATTAGTTTTGCCTGTTTTTTTTTTTTATGAAAAGAATCATACGTATGTACAATTTTTTGGCTGACTCCTGTTCCATGAAAGCGACAATCATCCATATTGTTGGGTATATTTGTAGATTGTTCACTATAATTTCTGAATAGTATCCATTATGTGACTACTACAGAATCAATATATTTATTCTCCTATTGATATTTAATGCTCTACCTTTCCTATATACTGCTTTATTGTCATGTGTTGCTATCCACCAATGGTATTGTTTTTCAGATGCCTTAAAGTAGTTTCTATTAAAGCTTTCCTGTTAGAATTTCTTATCTTTTGCTTGCTGATCTCTCAGAATTACTCCTTCTGCACACAGAATATACTTTCATATTTTGATGTCTCTTTCTGGCCGCTGGATCACAGAGACAATGGCTGAGGCTCCTGCAAATATAAGCCTTTTTGATTTAACAGCCTCTCTTTTTTAGGTCCTCACATGCTCAATGATAGGAATTGCTGAAGCTATGTTGAGGTAGGTTCAAACACAACTTACTGTATCAGGAAAAGTCACTCCCTTTTAGCACTCAATTTCCGCTACTGAGGCTATCTTTCTAAATCAAGTACCTTTTGTAGATCATGTAAAATTTCCATGCAGCATATTCTAACTCCAACCCACCCCCAGATATTTAGTTATGTTAACATTTCTACCAGGACAGGATATGAAACAAAGGGAGTTGGGATGCACATTGTCAGAAATATTAAAACAGGTATTTCCTTGCTGGGAGTGGTTGAAATATGAAATAACTCTGCTTCCTAGGAGCTGGGAAGGAGAAAGATTCTGCCTTCGATGTGTTCAAGAATGTGTTTAGAGGCTCCTAGGAGGCTCAGTCAGTTAAGCATCTGACCCTTGACTTTAGCTCAGGTCATGATCTCAGGGTTCGTGGGTTCAAGCCCCCTATTGAGCTCTGCGCTGATGGAGTGGAGTTTGCTTGGGATTCGCTCTCCCCTCTTCTCCCTGCCCCTACCCTTTTATCTTTCAAAATAAATAAATAAACTTTAAAAATTAAAAAAAAATTGTTTTAGATGTGCCTGAGATTTGTAGCAGGATATAGACAGGGGCATACATTGTCTTCAGAGTCCTAGAGGTCTTAGAAGCCCTTCTATACTTGTATTTATACAAAACTACTTTAATCATTCTTCAAAAGTTGTGGTACTCCCAGTTTTATATAAATTCTCAAAGGAGTTTCATCATTTCATTTTAAAATAAATTATCTAATCATTTTGATGACTCCAAATAAATTGTACATTCTTGTAACATACAGGCACCTATATGACACATTTATTTACTTGTCAATTGTATTATTTAATTTGGGATGAAAACTTAGTTGTAAAAAAAAAGAAATCAATTCCAGTTTTGCAGAAGCAGACAGAACTGACATGAAAGAATATGCTATTCTTGGATGGTTCAGGAAGTAATAATTACTGTATACATATTTGCGATATGACATATTTTTGGCTAAGACAATATTAAGAATTTTTTTCTACGTAATTTTTTTTGAGGAAAAACTCTGCTTAAAGAGTTTATTGTTTTCTTTCTGTACAGTCTTCAAATCAACTTTGAGTGTCTTCAAGAAAAATATTAGATCTAATGCCTCTTCATACAAGTACATTTTTCCCCAAGAATTTTATGATCATAATATCCTGTGATTAGTGGATACCCACATTCAGATTATTATCTTTTAATCTTTTTAAAAAAATATTTTAATGTTTCCTTATTTTTGAGAGACAAGAGAGACAGAGCACAAGTGGGGGAGGGGCAGAGAGAGAAGGAGACACAGAATCCGAAGCAGGTTCCAGGCTCCCAGCTGTCAGCACAGAGCCTGACATGAGGCTCAAACTCACAAACTGTGAGATCATGACCCCAGCCGAAGTCGGGCACTTAACCAACTGAGCCACCCAGGAACCCCTTACTCTGCTGATTTTAGAATCAACTCATTGATGTCAACATAAAAAACTTTTGCTTTTTTTTTGATTGAAATTACTTTGAATTTTTTTTTTAATGTTTTTATTTATTCTTGAGGGAGAGAGAGATACAGTGTGTGACTGGGAGAGGGGCAGAGAGAGAGACACAGAATCTGAAGCAGGCTCCAGGCTCTGAGCTGTCAGCACAGAGCCTAATGTAGGGCTTAAAGTCATGAGCCATGAGATCATGACCTGAGCTGAAGTCAGACTCTTAACTGACTGAGCCACCCAGGTGCCCTATCAGATTATTATCTTTTAATGACATTGCTTATGTCAATTGGCAAATGACTGATTGCCGGTGGATAGTGACAATGGCATTATTTTTTTTTTTTAGTCCTACAGCATCTGCTTGGCTGTATGAAATCATTTCGATAGTACATGCCTCAGAAGGAATCTGGGGGACATCACAGTGATGATCTGTCTGTTCTTTGGTTCCAAGAGCGGTGCACAACATCTCGTGAATGACAGTGTCTTTCACCTTAGATTCACTTTTCCTTCTGATGCTCTTTCAGAGCACTCATTAAATAACATACCAGCTTTATCAGATGAGATGACAAAAATCCACTTCAAAGTGTTAATTTCGATCTTTCTACCATCCATGTTTGCTTGTGGATCACTGAATTCCTAGTATTAATAATGATATTTGTCTGGTCATAAGCCATGATTTAGTTCCAAAACTTTGGCTCTGCTCCTTTGCGGAGTACTACAGTCTGAAACGGGAAAATGTGCATATCAAACGGTAAGCACAAATTTACTAGGCCTCATTTTGTATGGATGACCAAGAGGGAGGACAGGAAGATTTAGGTTAACTTATTTTTATCAACTATCCTGATTTTGACATTGTATTTAGCATTTTTATTCAACTGCACATTAACTCAGTGTTTCCATGTCCAATATGGATATTTATAAATATAAATCCATCTTCTGATATAATACAACCAAACTCACTGATCATTTACTCATTTTCCCTAGTTAAATAATGTAAATAAAGGAAAAGAAAGTCTGCGAAACAATTCATTGTTAACCACCTAGGGAACAATGTTTATCACAACATCTGAGCCAAAGCTGTGTTTGGAGGGGATTTCTTGCCCTTAAATTAAGGTTCAGTGATGCATGGCAATCAAGGGATGTTCACAGAAGTTCTTGGGGGTAAAAATTGTCCTTCCTCTTCCTTTTCTTGTTCCTGCTCCTCTGCTTCCTTCATTTTTTCTCTTTGATATTTCTGTAAAGTAAGATTCTCCTTTCGTAGATGCATCTGGATGTTGATGATGGCAACATCTCCCTTCTAGTGGGATCTCCTAGCTCAATTATGCGAAATGCCTTCTGAATTGTTTCTCAAACTTTATCCTGAGACTAAACTCTAGTGCAGAATTGCTGCATATAGTCATGAAGGCAGTTTCTGAACAAATTCAGGGAGAATTGTTACATAGACTAAGAAGGAGTTGGATAATATTATGGCTCTACAGTAAATTTCTTGGGCTCTGTTTATAAAAATAGTTTAACTGGCCTACAGTTTTGGGAAATGCTAAATGTGGTACTTCTTGGAGGCTCACAAATAACATAAGTAAATTATAAACTTCAGAAGGCCTATCTATGATTGAGCTGTTTAGATGCTTTAATTTGGTTGAATCTATGTAACTCAAGTTCTTCCCAAAATTATTATGTTTGGTAGAGAACAGCTTTGACTATATCATGGAAGGCACTTTGGATAATACTAGCTTCTGGTTATAATGATACAAATATCAGTAATTGCTAAAAAGAAATTGAATACTTCTTTTGGGATAGCCATTATGTTCGATGCTTCATATGGATTATAAAGTTTAATTTTCTTAAAGACCTATACAATTAGTTCTGTTGTTATCTCCAGCTTACAGATGGGGAAATTGACAGATAAAAATACTTCCCACGAATCACTCACGAGCTAAGAGGCAGAGCCCTTATATGAAACTGAGCAAGTCTTAAATGGTAATATATTTAAAAAATGTATAGTATAAAATTTGCTACTCACAGTGTGATCCTAGAAATTCATGAAGAGTGGGTGGTTTATCATAGTTTTTGTCAATATTATCTGGGAAGAGGTCCTTAGAGATGGTTTTCTTCCCAATATACAGAAAAGTGACTCTAGTGGAAAAAGTCCTTTAGCTGCTGCACTGTTCTTTTTTTTTTTTTTTTTTTTTGTCTTACCTGGAAAACGTGCTTGAAGTTTGATTGTTTTGTATCCATCTTGAAATCATAAGGCAATAATCAGAGGGGAATAGCCAAGACAGTAGGATTGTGGGAAAGCAAGATTGAAAGTCTAGGATACAAACAATATTAGGACACAATTCATATCCTGAGTTGTTGACTTATAGTATTATTATAAGAAAAATAACCCTGTATTTCATTTATTTACCATTATCATGTCTGCATCACTTTTAGCAAAATTCATTTATCAGTGTTAAGAGCATTGTGGTTTTGGCTCTCAAATAGTTTACATTGTAGTTTAGGAGATTAGACAAACAGCAACCCATAACTTTAAAACAAAATTGAACATGTAAAGATGAATTAGTTGATTAGATATGTAATATAAAGTATATCTATAAATGTTAGAATATTATCACTAAGTGTGAGAATAATCAGAAAGGGCTTCAAAGGAAAGACAGGTCCCTGACGGGACTTTGTATGATGGGTATACTTTGGGTAGATTATGGAGAGAAGAAATGGCTTTCTGTGATGTGAGAACATAATCCATAAAGACAAACATGTGGGAATGGGCTTTTTTTTTTTTTCGTGGTAAAACTGATCTTAGTATTTCAATGCAAAATAGTGTGAAATGGGAAGTGAGATGGAACCACATAATGGATAACTTTGAGATCCAGCCACAGGAATTTAATATCAATCCTATTGGGCGCTTTAGTGCTTTCATAAATGAAATGAAGTAATCTGCCATAATGTTGATTTAAATTTTTGTATTAGAGCAATTTTCCACGATAAAATTTTATTGATAAAATTTTATTGAGTGAAACTGCAAACGTATAATAACCATTCTTATTTGGATAGAGCATCATTATTGATTCAAGTAAACTTGACAGTCGTTTATAATGTTAACAATTTAACAAATATGTATATATTTGGTATTTAGTCCCATTTGTTAAATATCTGCTCCATTTAATGTTTTATCCTAGGAGGTTAAAGAATAGGAAAGAAAGAAGGAAAAATCACTAAGTCACTTATAGTATGAAACACACACATAATAGGATATAACATGTAGTGATATGTATAATTATTTTTAGTCACGTACATAATGTAAGCGTTAGCAAAAAAGACATCTGTCTAGGGGTCTTGATGTATATTTAACGAAACTGAGAGGGATTATATTGGCTTAGCTGAATAAATGGACATTCAAGGAGCATTGATTGATTCTATCAGATATATATATATATATCTTTCTAACACATGCTGTGTTTCAGGCATTCATTCAGTACTAGAGATAGAAATTAGGTAAAATGCAGATTTTCAAAGAATGGGCAGTATAATAGAATCAATCAGACCACAAACAAATATCCAAGTGATTATAAATGTTAAGAACAACATTAAAGGAGTAGCATGTGATACAGAGCAATGCTATAGAAGGAGTGTCATTTTTTTAAAAGGATAGTAATGGAGTGCCTGGGTGGCTCAGTCAGTCAAGCCTTGGACTCTTGATTTTGGCTCACGTCATGGTCTCATGGTTCATGTGATCAAGTCCCACATGGGGCTCTGCACTGACAGCATGGAGTTTGCTTGGGATTCTCTCTTTCCATCTCTCTCTCTGTCCCTTCACCCTCCATCAAAATAAATAAATAAGCCTAAAAAAATAAAGGGTAATAACAATGATATGAAAGAAAGAAGGAAGTGAGACATTTAGACATTTTGGGAAAAATCTGAGGAACAGAAAAAAAATCAGATATGGTTAGGGCAGCCTAAGCATGGGAAGAATTATAAACATTGAGGTCAGAGAGTTATCCAGGAGCAGAACTTGTATGGTCGTTTAGGCAATGATAAGGACTTGGACGGAGCAAAGTGAAGATAAATTGGATGATTTTGAGTAAAGAAATGACATAAGTTGATCTCTAAGATGGTCGCATGTGTAGAATATGGGACGTAGGGGGAAAAGATGGAATTTAGGGGTCCGTTATCACACACTAATACAGAGGAGCAGTGATGATTGGTTTGCACTCGGGTGGTAGGTTAGTGAAAAGTAATCAGATTTTGGATATCTTTCTCAGGAAAGCTGAGAAGAGTGTTGATGGATTTTGTGTGGATGGACATAGAAAACAGATATCAAAATAGATATTGTGGGATTTGTTAAATAGCCAATAGCAATGTAGAACAGGCAATTTGGATACATGCCTAGCGTGTAAAGGGGAAATAAGAATGGGAAGTATAAAATGAGGTATCCACAGCATAGGACTGGTATAAAAATCCATGAGACTATATGAGGTCTCTTAGGGAGTGAGGGAAGAGAACGAAAAGAACAGGGCTAAGAACTGAGCCCTGGGACTTTCTAATATTTTGAGTTGGTCAAGTTCAGAGGAACCATAAAATATTAAGGAAAAGTGCTTGTGAACATGAGAAGTGGGGAGAGTGTCTTCTAAGGACTATCAGAGGCAAAGAAGGGGCTGATTAAATAATGCTATTAGTTCTTATAAGATAAAACAGAGTTGAGGATTGCATGTGGTGATGTGAAGATGATAATGACCTTGATAAGGTGGTCCCTACTGTTCAGGTGCCACCACCACCTTATCAAGTAATGCTTCACGTCCCAGGTTTCCTTCGCCCCAACCTCCATCAGGGAGAGTCTTATAATGTGATGTTACTACATAGTTAAGTGTTTATCGATCCCCAACTCACTGCCATGTGGTCACGTGCAATGAAGTGATTTACTTCCAGCATCTCATTTGAAGAGCTACTGTCAAGAGTTACACTGGTACCACTGTCTTAGCCTGAGGTCCACCTGAAAAATTTGAGACTGAGGTACAGATTTACTTTGGGACAATGATGCCAGGGAACAGAAGTGAATGATCGACCAGTGAGATTGAAGCAAAGCAAGGAGAAGATAAACCCAATAAAAAAGATGTATTTTATATATATCTGCTCACTGCTTGAAAACAAACCTTTCTCCCCTCCTTACTAAGAGATGAGAACTAGAATTATCCATCTGAAACAATGAGAGGAGCACTCATTGATGTGTGTGTGTGTGTGTGTGTGTGTGTGTGAGAGAGAGAGAGAGAGAGAGAGAGAGAGAGAAGCATTAACTCTCTCAGACTTCTAGGCTATGCTTCTGTGATGGCAGAGTATCTGTAGCAGCATCTCAGATTGTGTCTTCAGAGAAGTGAGTGTTTTAGGGTAAACGTAGTCAAAATTTGGATGGGGGTAAAGCAAAGATAATGTCAGTGGGTGGACCAAGGTGTGTCTCTGGCACCTTCTGTGAGAAACTGATGATTTAAATGAGATATGAATAAGATTAAAGAGTTAACTTCCAGGAATACAGTGGGGGGCATCTGTGTGCATGTGTGTGAGTTTGGATTCATGAGTAGAGAATTAGAATGCCAGGTAGATGGAAATAGCATGTGTAAAGACCAAGAAATAGAAGAATATGCACTATGTGAGGACTTGAAGGAAAGCCAGAGTGGTTAAGATGCACAAAGAAGGGGAAAAATAACACTAGAATAGGCTAGAAATGTAGGAAGAAGACTAATTCCACAGAGTCCTCTAGGCCTTGTGAATGATTTGGCTCTTTGTCCTAAGAACAATAGACATGCGGTAGATTTTACACAGGAAGAATAGAGAATTACATTTAATTTTGGAAGATAGCTCTAGTTGTAATGTGGGAATATATGAAAGGGGATTAAGACCAAAGGCAGTAAAACACGTTAGATATTTTTAGTAATCTCAGGTAGTTTGCGCTGGCATTTTGTAGCTAAGAAATGAAGGAAAATAAATAGTTTCAAGAGACTTCAGAGCAAAAATGAGAGAACTTGGCTATATATAGGATATGCGGCATGAAAAAGACAGATATGAAAGATGTCTCCCAAAAAGATGTGCATGCCATTTACTAACTGGGAACCAGTGGAGGGAGGCTCAGTCCAGGTTGGGATATGCGGTTCGTTGGCTTGGCTTTTAATATGTTCAATCTGCTTAACCTTGAGCTATATGAGTAGAAACGTAAAACCGTGTTGTCTGTGAGAAACTGGAGCTTATTTAGTTTTAGATGCCTACTTTATAAATAATTTTCTGAGGTTTGTATGGTTAATGAACTACGAGGGGTACTATTTATTAAAAAAATAAAGAGGCTGCTAACCTTTCAAAATTTAACGTCAAAAAACACCTGTAGCAGAGGCAGCCCGTGTCCCTTACATTCCTCTCCCATCTTTCATGGGTAGTGAGTATTGGCCCTTTGTCATTTATAGCTCCCCTCTTCTGCAGATAATTGGCTGAGCCACAGTTCCCCACCCCACACCCAAAACACAGTATAGAGCCCCTGGCAGGTGGTTAATACTGGCTGAGGCTAGACTTCTTCATTAAAAGGACATCTTTGTTTAACTTTTTCCACCATCCTGTCCTGCTTTTCTCTCCTGTGTACAGAGCACTTGAACAAGAATCCTCACATCAGGTTCTGAGTCTAGGGAATTTGACCTAAGATACATTCAAGTAGTTGTTTTTGTCTTTTTGCTTTTTTTTTTTTTTTTTTTGATTTTCTGAAAGGATTTAAGCAAATTGTTTTTTTTACTAAGTTCTTCCTAACAGAAATCTGTGGTTCAACTCTAGGCAAAAACAAACTGACCTTATTTTTTGGTGGAAACCCAGTTCTTAATTTCCCTAGCAAATGTCCAGTGTGTGTCTCATATATCCATTGTGTAAAGGTTCTTAATCAATTTGAAAAAACAATGAACTGATGGTCACCCATCAGAGAAAACAACTGTGAAATGACAACCAGTCGTTATGGTTGAATGTTTTAATTGACTTACTTTATTAAGAAACATGCCAGTTATCAGTCCTGCCATATCAGAAAATTACAAAATCTGTTTTTGGAATATTATTTCAAGAATACATCACTTGGGCACTTGGGTGGCTCAGTTAGTTACGTGCCCGACTCTTGATCCCAGGTCAGGTCATGATCTTACAGTTGGTGAAATCGAGCCCCATGTTGAGCTCTGTGCTGTGAGCACAGAGCCTGCTTGGGGTACTCTTTCTCCCTCTCTCTTTGGCCCTCCCCCCTCAAAATAAATAAAGGCAAAATAAAAAAATAAAGAATACATCACTTGTTTATGCATGTTAATGAAGTATCATTTAAAGGATACATAACCTGTTTAATGTGTGTTACCTAAAAATGAGTTTTCTGGTTAAATCATTTTAAGAAGTACAAAGTTTACAAATGTAACCAGATTTTTTCATGGCAGGACTTCTCATAGGCATTCATATATCAATATAAATTATGAAAATTTAGAGGAACAGATAGTATGTGAAGACTCCCAGTATGAGTTAAGAAAGCAACGTTTTTATCACAGAGCATCTTAGTGACAAGTAATCTTGGGATACTATTCTAGAGCTTCCTAACTAGAACTCTCTAATGTCACCAGAAATTTATTATACCCAGTCTAACCCCCTCACAGCTTCCAGTGCCTTCAGAGTTTATAATTAAATGTCATTTTTTTCAGTGTTTATCAGTTTGATAGAAGTAATATCATTTAGAAAGTGCTTTTATTTCTACTGCAAACCCTGCTGAAAATGTCATCTATCACATTACTCATATCTTCTTTTTTAAATTTTGTAATGTTTATTTATTTTTGAGAGAGAGACAGAGAGAGAGAGAGCAAGCAGGGGAGGAGCAGAGAGAGGGAGGGAGACACAGACTCTGAAGCAGGCTCCAGGCTCCAAGCTGTCAGCACAGAGCCGGATGAGGGGCTCGAACTCACAAACCATGAGATCATGGCCTGAGCTGAAGTCGGATGCTTAATTAACTGAGCTACCCAGGCACCCCACATTACTCATATCTTTTTATATCAAGACCCAAGCAGCAATTTCTTCTCAAATTTGATGTTAGAAACATGTTTATGGTTATAAGATGAGCTCCTTTCTGGCTTTGTTTTGAGTGAATTCAGGGCTAAGTACAACATTAAATTGTTCGAACAAGCTCATTTTAGGAGTCTCATAACATTGCAGTATTTAATTATTTTTGCCCTTTTGTAATGTTTATTTGTCCTGCGTCATACTGTATTTGTAAAAGCTACTTCTTTAAAAGCAAAAGAAATAGTCTTCATTTATTTTAAAGGAGTGGTAATAAAAGAGTATACACCTTTAAAAAGTAACTATTTCTTAAATATATAACCTGAGCAATGAAATGGTACAATAGAGAGATCTGGTTATTTTATTGGGTTCTGCAGAATATGATAAAAACAAAACTATTATTTTTTTATTTTTTAGCCTGAGTGATATGAAGAACATTTTTATTGATATCCAACTGTCCTTTAGCTTCCTTACCTTTGAGGGGAAGCAAATCTGAGATGAATTTCCACTAGACAAATGGTTATTATGATGCAAAATATGGTTTGCTATGACTGCGGGGACATGATTCATTGTGTTTTCCTAGTTTGAATTCACAGGGGAATGTTGAACATCTCTGAATATAAACATGGAACACTTCCATAACATCTGCTACTAATTTCTGCCAGCTGAAAAGTGATAATGATGATGAATATTTTTGTTGATGGTGTGAATACATTGGTCTAACTAAACTAACTTGCCGACTATGGTGTCTAATTGAAAACACATGATTTGTAATATCACCTGGTTGGCTTTATGTGTAGTTACATTTTAAATGGTTTCAATATGTTTAAACTTTACGATTTGTACTTTTTAAAGTTAATAAAACACTACAAATGGGAACTATGTTAGAGTGTCTTATGCAAACAGTTACATTCAGTTATTAACTCACCACCGTATATTGTAAAAGCACAATTTGACTGAGAGATGCACACTTACAGCATGAAGCAGCAGCTATGGAGATGGGAAAGATTAAAAGTCACTCAACTAACACACCTAAAATGCTGTTCTATAATTCATTATTTTATAAGGAACAGATGAACGTATCTTTTAAAAAAAGTTTATATATTTTGAGAGAGAGAAAGAGATTGAGGGAGAGAGCAGGGGAAAGGCAGAGAGAGAGAGAGAGAGGGAGAGAGAGAGTCTCAAGAAGGTTCCATGCTGTCAGCGCACAGCCCAACATAGGGCTTGATCTCGCGAACCATAAGCTCATGACCGGAGCCAAAAACAAGAGTCAGATACTTAATGGATTGAGCCACCCAGGTGCCCCGATGAACATATCTTGAGAGTGGGTCTGCATAAGCAAAGTCTTGAAGAGGCTAAAATGAAAGCCTTCACAAAATAAATTGAATATATTTAAATATAGAACTTTTTTTAACAGGATTTCTATGACACAGTAAACTCAGCAGCTTAGTGTGTCTCATCTGATAACCAAATATTTGATCTTTGGAATCTGGTGTAAGAAACACTATAACAATTTACGCTTGGTTTTGAACCTGCAAACTGCAGAAAAAAAGGGCTACTTCCTCATGTACCTTTGTATTTGAGAAACCTGGCAAAACTTTTATAACTTTTTAACTAGAATAAATTGAATGATGGGATGTTTGCCTAATAGGTTTCTGCAAATCCTCAGGACTGGAATATTAATCCATTTTAAGGGTTCATTACGTACTTGCCTGGTAAAAGGCTTTGATTCAAGTCCTTGTAATTTATTATTTAACCAACATGCAATTCTTATTAAATCTCAATTAACTGCATATTTAGGTTTATTTTACAGTTTGGCTGACAAATTGAGACAGACACTATTATCCACAACAAATGCTTTATGTCTAATTTTGCAAAATTAATATAAATGAAGAGGTATTCATGACAGAGTGACAGATGGAAAATGGTAAACCTTAAAAGGTGATGATTCTGCTTTTCAGCAAACTTTTTTCGGAGGCTCCATTAAAGCCCAGAATAAATTTCCTTCGCTAATTATTGAAGTGGGAGCATAACAATTTTCTATGCTCTCTGATTTATTTTGAATATGAAACCTGCATAGTTTTTTTTTTTTTTTTTTTTTTTTTTTTTACTAGTTGTCAATAGAAAAAGTAACGTAAATGGGGCATATGAGTGACTCATTCGGTTGAGCATCTGATGCTTGATTTCGGCTGAGGTCACGATCCCAGGGTTGTGGGATCGAGCCCAGCGTCTGGCTCCACACTGAGCTTGGAGCTTGCCTAAGACTCTCTCTCTCTCTGTCTCTCTCTCTCTCTCTGTCTCTCTCCCTCTCTTTCCCTCTCCCTCTCCCTCTTCCCCACTCCCATGCACTCTCTCTCTCTCTAAAGTAATAAAAAACAAATCTGATGTAAAAAGTAAAGACGTCCGTATTATACACCTGAAGAGTCCTTCTGACAGTGATTCTGTAAGAAGCACTTGTGTAGTTTGAGATCTGTTGCTCTACAAGTTTGTAGATAATGATAATTTTTCCTGCGTCATCTCACAGCTCACGTAATTTCCCAGCACGCACACTTTGTATTGACTGAGGGAATCTTTGGATGCTTCCAAATACAAATTGCTGGTCGCACCCTCTATGACTTTCCTCACGCCATATATCACTGTGTCAGTAATTCTTCTCTTCAGTGGCATGTGCTCAGAACTTTGTGTTTGACATGGTCTGGAACTCAGTAATTTCACGAGCAAGTCTATGTTGAGTAGCTTCACTAATTTTTCGCTGTCTTCTTCTGATCACCCTCCCTTAGTCTCTTTGCACATATGTGTTTAGCCTACCTTCTGTTATTTGATACTTATTCATAGATTAAGTCGTCTCTCATCCTTCATTTTTTATATGTAGGCACGCAATGAAAGTTCCTCAGAAGATCATCTATTCTGTTTGGGCTCAGTCAGATGGGTTTAAATCTTTTTTTTTTTAGATTTATTTATTTATTTTGAGATAGAGAGGTGGGAGTACAAGTGGGGGATGGGCAGAGAGAGAGAGAGAGAGAGAGAGAGAGAGAGAATCCCAAGCAGGCTCCACACTGTCAACACAGAGCCCAACATGGGGCTTGAACTCACAAACTGTGAGATCATGATCTGAGTCAAAATCAAGAGTTGGCTGCTTCAGTGACTGAACCACCCAGGTGCCCTTGGATGGGTTTAAATCCTAAATCATGAGTTTATTTGCAGTAAGCCTTGTTTAATTTTTGTAACTTCTATGAAACTAGGAACGCATATGTGGAAAAGAGATTCTGGTTGCTATCTCTTGATTTTTCTATGTCCCTGGCCCACACATTTGCAAATAGCAAATAAAACCTTCCCAAATAACTCTAATTTCATAGTGCCATTGTGTGCGTATGTGTGTGTGCTGAGACGCTGATCTGCATATTCCCCTACATAATTCAGAGCACCAATACTCAAAGTGGGGTCTATGGACCTGTGTCCTCAAACGGGCCACTACCATCTATAAAGCCAGAAGTACCAGAAGAAACACCATTTAGAAACTTTTCAGCAATTTGACACTGTAATGACACTCAGACATGTCATTATTCTTCTAGCGGTTGTTTTTCATTGTGTCCATCCACGATTGTTAAGAAAGCATAACAAATAGAGTAAAACTGGCTTTCCTAAAGGTAACGAGAGAAGCGTGAACACAGTGAATTCAGTGTTATTGAAGTGGCCAGTGAATTCTTCAACATCTTCTGTGACAAGGTGGTGTCTCACCTACCTGGAACAAGCATGTCAAGAGCATACGCGTGGTGGAGAGACACCCTGAGAAAGCAAACGGGTACGGTATCACAAGCGTATGTTTAATGAACACGGGCTTTTGGGTACTATTGGTAGGCACAAAGAGCCAGGGTTTGGTCATTTGTGCTCCACTTTTAAAGAAAGAAAGGAGGGGCGCCTGGGTGGCTCGGTCGGTTAAGCATCCGACTTCGGCTCAGGTCATGATCTCATGGTTGGTGAGTTCAAGCCCCGCGTCGGGCTCTGTGCTGACAGCTCAGAGCCTGGAGCCTGTTTCAGATTCTGTGTCTCCCTCTCTCTCTGCCCCTCCTCATGCTCTGTCTCTCTCTGTCTCAAAAATAAATAAACGTTAAAAAAAAATTTAAAGAAAGAAAGGAGACAGAGAAAGGAGAAAGCCCTGAATAGAGAAATCTAAGCTCACTAAAATACATATTTATTTTATAACTTCAGTTTTGCCAACTTTCCACATCTAAAGTGCCGATTTTAAAATGCTTTATTCAACAAACGTTTATTAATTCAGTAAAATATGCAAGACACTCTAGTAAGTCGTAACAATGGAGTAGTAAGTATGAGGACAGAGTATGTGTGTCAGCTTGACTGGCAATGGGCTCCCCAGATCAAACATCCTATCTGGGCGGGTCTGTGACATGTTTCCAGATGAGATCATCACTTTAATTGATGATTTTCGTCAAGGACATTGACTTTCCCGGCGTGGGCATCAGTGAATCCACTGAGAGCTTGAATAGAACAACGGGCAGGGGCAAGGAAAAAACTTTGCCCCATTTCGCTTCCCACCTGCCTGATTGAGTGGGGACATGTTACCTCATCTTCTCTGGCCCTTAGACTGGGATTTAAACCATTGGTTCCCCTGGTTTTCAAGCCTTTGGACTCAGAGTGAATTACATGATTGGTTTTTCTGGGTCTCCAGCTTATAGAGGGAATGAATATAGAGAAAATTTTCAAGCCTCATAATTATGTGAAAACCCTGTCTAATACAATAAGATAAAATCATATTCTTTCCCACCAGTTTTAATGGCTGACCATAAAGTGAATGATAAATAGCTTAATAAGTCTTTCTTTTGGAGGGAGTGTGTGTAAGTAACAGGAAAGAGGGAAGAGGAGGGAAGAAAGAGAACAAGTACTCTGGCAGTCAGATTCTAGAAGGAGATATTTATTTATCTGTACTAACATTCTAATAAGAGGATAACTCAAAATCAATATCCGAATGATATTTTTCCTCCTCACCAGAAGATTCCTCCACTTAATATTTGATTATAGAAGAAAAAAGATGTAATGGTAAAATACTGCCAACAATGTACCCTGAATATACGTTTGCATTTCTAGATCTTTCCATGTAGTATATAGTAAGGATCGAATTCCTGGGTCATAGGTTTTTGTGTGTGTTTGTCTTTGAGAGATAATCCCAGCAGGGTATGAGAGTAGTACTTGCTCCAAATCCTTGCCCAAACTGTGAGTTTTCTCTTTACTTTTAGTCAATCTGGAGAGAATTGTAGATGTATATGATCGTGGCGTTAATTAGTAACTAATGATGGTGGACAACTTCTTATACCTTATGGCCATTAAGGTATCTTTTCTGGTTACATGTCTCTCCAAAATTTTGTTCATGTTTGCTGGGTTATTTTACTGATCAGTAACATTCCTTAGAGGATTCCAGGTGCACTTTCTTTATTTCATATCGGTATTACAAAGAACTTCTAATATCATGATTGCAAAGAACTTGGCTTGCATTTTAACTCCATTAGGTCTTTTGATAGAAACATTTTTAATGATTATATTAAGTCATTAGTATATTTTCTTACATTTTTACCAGGAAGCTGTATTGTCTTGTATTTCACACATTGTCCACATTCCCTCTTGCACTATTTTTTGTATGAGGTTCAAGGCAGGTGATTAACTTACTTTGGATGATACCGGTGTTTATTCTCTCATCTATTTGCATTACAAAGCTTTCTTCTTTAAGCATCACTTCAGCTTATCTGGTGTGGTGCCTGTCTTTCATTGTTTTGTTCTATTATTTTATAATTCTTAACTGCATCATGTTTTAGAGTGATAATTGTAATTCACTTGTCAGTTCACTCTATAGTGGGGTAAAAGCAACAATAAGATACGGTGCATGATTTAAGTTTTGATTTCTTGGTGATGTCTTCTCAGGGTGGTTGTTACCTACTCAGCAGCGATGGGAGACACTCTCCTGATTCTGCTGTTCCAATTCCCACACTAATTGCTTAACCTCTGGGTTAATGACAGTTTTAGTTATCGCTTAGCACAAATCCAGGAGAGAGAGAGGTCAACCAGTTTGTTTGTTTCCAGATGGGCCCTCTGCCACTTCTTGTATGAATTGGGCTCGTCTTCCAGCTTGCTTAAGTGCCAAGAACTTTATTCTCAATGCATTTTCTCCCTAATTCACTTGTTCCATTATATCTTTCAAATTTTGAATATCTGAATATCTGATCCTATTTCCTATATATCCTTTTGATACTGTCTTAAGTTTCCCTGTGTTGCTTTAAATGTATTTGCTTTCTTGACATTTGTTTTGTTATTTCATGAAATTTTTGGTGATAGTCATCATGGCAATGTTACTTGGTCTCTACCTAGTCCAATCTTCTCTGATAATTTTTTTTGTATTTTTTTGTTCTTTATTTGAATACACACACACACACACACACACACGTATACATCAGCATACACAACGCACATATATTTACTTACATGTATATGCATTATATATGTACACACACATATATTGTGTATATGTACACTTATACACACAGGCGTACATTGGGGTATACACAGATAAGTTTAAATTGACATTTAGAAAACTATGTACAGTAGGTCAATTTATGTTGTGGACTAAACTTTTCTTTTTTAAAATTTTTTTAACGTTTTTTATTATTAAGAGACAGAGCATGAACAGGGGAGGGGAAGAGACAGAGGGAGACACAGAATTGGAAGCAGGCTCCAGGCTCTGAGCTGTCAGCACAGAGCCTGATGCAGGGCTCGAACTCACAAACCGCAAGATCATGACCTGAGCCAAATTCGGACGCTTAACTGACTGAGCCACCCAGGCGCCCCTAAACTTTTCAAATAAAATGTTTTTCAAATAAACTAGTTCATTTTGTACTCTCTGGGTGTTTTGAAATAGTACTAGCAGACTGAGTAAATATCTGCCATTCTATCACTAACTGGGCGAGAAAATTCTTAAATCAATGTGAACTGAAATTGATTCAGTCAGAAAATAAGTGAAAAGCATCTCATTGGCTCATCTATATATACCCATTCTGCAGTCCTTCCCTATGTTTAATAATTGACATGATTGATATCAACATGTGTTAATGAGAGCAATGTTAGCTTAGATATAATTAATTCATAACATATAATGCCTATTATAGGTATAAGTTGTCTTTCCTACTTCAGCTGATTATTTTTAAAAATCCTTGGAAAGACTAGCTGCTATTAGGACAGCTGAAGCTAATCCTTAGTGTGAGAAATAATTATTCAAAGCGCTCTCAGCAGGTCACTTGTGTCATCCTTCACCTAGCTATCTATTTTTAGGACAATTCACACCATTATAACGGGGACAATTAAAACAAAACTCTTTTCAAATAGTATAATTCAAAGTAATGGTGCGCTGAGTGCTGAAATCGTCACAATTTATGTATTTAGTGATGTACAACTGAGAGTCAGCAGATACATTATTTTCAATTCGTCTAGTTTGTTATCAGTGCAATTAATAGGGCAGCAACTTACTGAATATTGAATATGCAAGCAGTTTTAGTAAAAACTGTAATTTAAGTGTCTATTAACCGATAGCCTCGTTTCTACATCTCTGTTCTTATGTAGCCATCATCACATTTCTCATGTGATGAATTTTTAAATTGACTGTATAGAACGTAATATTACCATTAAAATAAATATATTTACTATCAATATCTAATGACTTAATATGTTTAGTTGAAACAAACAAGTCGATCTGAAGGTAGTACTCTAATGTGACAAGTACAATAGGACTATGGAAAAACAAAGGTGTTATAGAATTAAGGTATAATAGTCTTTTTGGTACACTATATTTTTATGATAAAAAGAACACTTTGAATGAGACATATATCTAACAGAAAAGTATTAACTGTGTCTTACCTGTCAACGAAATGCATTCTAGAGCATCTGGTAAATTCGATGGATGGTAGCATAACAGTAGCATAATTACGGAGACCTGTAACTGGTGAAGGGAAGCAAAAGGGTCGCATGTATTGAATCAAAGTCCTGACCAAAATGATCAGTGGAATAGCGCACCAATATTTTTATAGAATAAAATAATTTGAGAGACTGAAGTAATTTCAAAAACAAATATTTATGTGACAGAGGCTGGCCAGAAGTAGTGAATTCACTTCCTCTTGCACGACATACCAAATAAATGAAATGCCCCACCCATTGCCATATTGATTAATTCTTTTTATTTTTTTTTTTACTTTTTTTAACGTTTATTTATTTTTGAGACAGGGAGAGACAGCATGAATGGGGGAGGGGCAGAGAGAGAGGGAGACACAGAATCTGAAACAGGCTCCAGGCTCTGAGCTGTCAGCACAGAGCCTGATGCGGGGCTCGAACTGACGGATCGCCAAATCATGACCTGAGCCGAAGTCGGACGCTTAACCGACTGAGCCACCCAGGCGCCCCGATTAATTCTTTTTAATGGAAAGTGAGCAACAGTGATAGATCATTTCCTAGCCAAGGTAGTTAAAAGCCTTAAAAGCCCCTATATATTCTCTCTCTCTCTTGTTCTCTCTCTCTCCCTCTCCCCCTCTCTGCCTCTCTCTCTTTCTTTCTCTGTCTCTTCTGCTTGCTGTCTGTATGCAAATGATCCACAGAAGCCACTAAACAAAGAGTCTGCGTCACTGCCTGACTGAATACAGCAGAGGTCCTCAACCAGTTTCTGTTCATTGTGAGCAGTGGACTCACCTTAACTCATGCAATTTGTGTTTACCTTATGTATTAAGCATCAATCCTTTTGAAACACCCCTAGTTAATTTTTATTCGGTTTCTGTTCTTGGGCAGGGAATTCACAAGTTTTATTTACATCTTACCAGCACCTGATATACTTTACTATTGCTGGCTTTTTGAAATAATTTTACCCTCTGAATTTCAGGCTTTGCAGGCTTCTTTGCTGGCATCCCACTCTTTCTGAAATATTACAGTACTTAGGGATAGTCCTTAGCCCTCCTTGAGGTCTTTATTTCTGCCTTGGATGTTTTGTTTCAGGTCTGTGGCTTTAATCTACATCTAAGATCCCTCTGTCTTTCCTTCTATGTTCAATTCTTTTTTTTTTTTTTTTTAATGTTTATTTATTGTGAGAGAGAGAGTGAGAGACAGAAAGAACAGGGAAGGGGCAGAGAGAGAGGGAGAGAGACAGAATCCCAAGCAGGCTCTGCGTTGCCAGCACAGAGCCCAATGTGGAGCTCAAACCCAAGAACCCTAAGGTCATGACCTGAGCCGAAACCAAAAGTTGATGCTTAACCAGCTGAGCCACCCAGTTGCCCCCACTTCTTAACATCTCCACTTGATCCTTAAGATGTTGTAAATTTAACATACTGAAATGGAATCCTTATTTGTCCCTAGAAAATGTTTCTCTCTCTAGTCTTCTCCATCCAGTTTATGGCATTAGCAGTCATCCAGTTATTTAGCACAAAACGCAAGGCATTGGCTTTGAACTCTCTCTTTCCTTAATGTCCTACTTTTGATCCATTTGGATCTTTCTCCAAAATATATCCTGTCACTTCGCACTCTCTCCACAGCTGCCTGTGGTAACATCACCTCTTATCTGGATTTAAGAACTCTAAGCAGGGAAGTTACATCATCTGATTTATAATTTTAAAAGGCAATAATTTTCTCACTAGTCTTTCTTTTCTGCTCTTGACCCTCTTAGGCAATAGCAAGCATGACCTTTAAAGCAGAAATCAAATCATGTAAATCCCATGCTTTAAAAATCTCCGGGTCATTCTTACTGTTTTTATAAAATCTCAATTCATACCATGGCATTAATCTTAATCTTCTAACACTAACACCCAGACTCATACAAAGTTGTGAAACACTGTCAAGACCAGTAGATGAAATCATTAAGTTTTAATATGTCTTCAAAATCTAAAATAATGGCTCATAGTTTATCAACTAGATGGAATTTAACACACACAAAAAAATCTGAGTCAAGTAATGAGCCAACTAATAGTTCTGTTTTATAGGTTGGTATAGCCTGTAAATTTGATAAATCTTTTTTTCTGCATTCACAGTGATGTGGGTTTTTAGTTCCATGCTGGTTCATATTCAATTATGCTTTATAATAGGCTTATTATTTCTCCCTGGAATACGGCAATTAGCTTCTCTACCTGTGTGCCTTACTTCCACTCTTGGCTTGTGATCCTTTTTCTACATAGAAGCCAGAGTGACAATTCAAAATTATAAATCAGATCATGTCACTTCCTTGCTTGGAACTGTAAAAATCTTTTCATCACCATTTGTGGGAAACACAGTAAAACAAATAAAAATCTTTACTGTGGCTTAAAGACACTGCTTGCTTTGATTTCTGGTTACTTTGCCGATGTCTTTTCATATCTTTCTGTTTCGCTCTTGTTCAATAGACTCCATCCATACTGTCCTCAGTGTTCGTGGACCGCACCAGGATCTTTTCTGGATTATATTTTGTAAGGCTTTTCTTACTGCTTAGAAAACAATTCCTCATATCTCTACATAGCTGGCTTCTCTTTCTCATTCTTGTTCCTGTTCAGACAGGACCTTTACGAGAGGCTTTTCTCAGTAACCCATGAAAAATTACCCTCTATCTGATCAGTCTTCATTACATTACCTGTATAACTTATCAGAACCTGAAATAACTGTGTCTATATTCATCCACTTGTTCATTTTATCCATTTGGATTAAATCCACTGGAATTGAAGCTCTCGTTCACTGCAGGGCCTCCCAGCTCCTGGTAGAAAACCTCACATAGAGTAATCAATCAATACATACACATCGGCTGGTTGCTTGGTTGCATGTCTGACTTTGGCCTTGATAAAAATCTCTGTGGAAGAATGGAATTAATTTGACTCATCTTGCTCTCACATATGACATTCAACAGAGCTATTTAGAGACAGCATGCATTTACTAAATATTTTGTCACACTATACACAAGTCAGGAGTAAGAAAAAAAAAATCAACAGCAAGGGCCACATTGAGATTAATTCACTAACACACTCCTTCAGTGTTGAATCTACTGTGATATCCTCTTTATTTTTAAAGAGGCTATATAATTATCCAAATAGGAGCAGATTTCAAAGTTCTCACTCAAGTAGAGAGTTGTTCTGTCTGTGGCAAAAGATTTCTTAACCCAGGCAGCATATTAGATTCATCTGAAGAACTATAAAATATATTAATATTTAGACCCCACTCCAGACCAATGGCATATAAATTCTTGGAGCTTGGGTATGGGTACTGGTAGTTAAAGAAAAAACAATCTAAGTGTATTGAATAATCAGAATTGTAAACCGTTGGCTGTAGACAGTTGTGATTTTTTTTTCTTTTATCGTGGATTCAATGTGTATTAATGATTACACCTTCTCTAAGTGTTCAAAGAAGTGTTTGAATATTATTTTCTTTTATTAATTCTAAGCCTCTGTATTTACTCATCTATGTGTCTATTTTTTTCTGACCTCTCCTAAGAAAATTCTTATATGCATGCAAAAAAAGATTTTCCCAAGCCTTTATTATAATTCTTATGAATAGAGAATTTTATTGTTAAGAATACTACATTGCATCAAGATAAGTCAAATATTTGTTTTTTCTTATTATCTGCAGTTATAGAATTACAAGATGTATCTGAAATTGATTTACTAAGACAAATCTTTCAAATCTATGAAAAGAAAAAAAATGGGGCACCTGGGTGGCTCAGTCGGTTAGGCATCTGACCAGCTCAGGTCACGATTTCGTGGTTTGTGGGTTTGAGCCCCGCATCGGGCTCTGTGCTGACAGCTCAGAGCCTGGAGCCTGCTTCAGATTCTGTGTCTCCCTCTCTCTCTGCTCCTCCCATGCTCATGCTCTGTCTCGCGCTGTCTCTCAATAATAAATAAACATTAAAAAAAAATTGAAAAGAAAAAATGTCTAGCAAATCTAAGACAGATCTCTCAAATCTATGAAAAGAAAAAAAAAATGCCTAAGCAAAAATGCTTAATGGTTCACAGCATGGGCTTTCTGGATGCCCCTCATAAAATAAATACAATATATACACATATATATATATAGGCTCTCACATTTTACAGTATATATAATCCATGATTGTATATCAGGTAAATCCATGCAGGTTACTTAAAATGTAATGCCTAGGGTTTACCTAAGTTCTACCACTAAGTCAGTAATACCTAAAATGGGCCTAGGTATTTTGAATATATTTAACCTTTTATTATACAGAATTTTGAATTTATTTAAAAGGAGTGAAACTGGAAAATGCACCCTCATATACTCATTACCTATCCCTAACAATCACCAAGCCATTATCAATTCTGCCTTATCTATAACCTCACTTAATTCCCCCTTCCTGGAATATTTTGAAGCAACGTCAAACATCATATTGTTTTTTCCACAAATACTTTGGTATGTATCTGCCCCCCCCACACCTTTTTATAAAGTTTGTATAAGTCAAGGTTAAAGTAAGAAAGGTCTATAGTCTCTTATGATTCTTTTGATCTGTAAGTGCCCCTCTTTTTTTTTTTTTTTTTTTTTTTTTTTTTTTAATCTGTTAATGAAACTAGACTGATTGTCCCATAGAGTTTCAACTCTCTGGATTTTGCTGATTTTTTATGAGGCAAAAAATATGTTTTTGTTTTCTTCATATATGAAGAATATGGAAGGTGTTGTATTCTTTCACCAGGAGTAATAAAATGACTGCTATTACTTCTCTTTTTATAAGGTTAACATTTGTTGACAATTGATTTTCTAGGCAAGTATAATTAGAAAAGTGTTGCTTCTGTATGTGTCTAGTTAAGAAATGTAAGGAAGATGGTAAATGTCTTAAGTAGTGGAGATGTCATAACCAACAAAAGGAAGAAGTTAGTTGAGTATGTTTTATATCTGGTATATCATTGGTAATTAACAACAACAAAAAAGAAAGAAAGAAAGAAAGAAAGAAAGAAAGAAAGAAAGAAAGAAAGACAAAAAGAGATTTTTGTGTGTGTCAAAGAGTAGGGGGAGCAATTTTTTTTTTTTATTTAATGCTTGCAATTTTATTTCAGTTCAAACACTTTAACATTTGAATTGCTGTAACTATGAACTTTCACTGATGTGAAGGATATAAGTCAATATTTTGCAAACTTGTCTGGTCATTACAAAATTATATATGCCTTGACTCAGAGATTCCTGGGACACCCTACGGAAATAGATAATCATAGCATTGGGAGATGGTCTGGAAATCTACATTTGGAGCCATTTTCCCAGAGGATTTTTATGAAGCAGTTAAATTAGAAAACAATGGAATATACTTTTTTTTTTTTTAAAGCCCAGCATCTACTTATTAATCAAAAAAGACAATGTGTTTACTTGCTTTGAATTTTACAATGGCCATTTCCACTCCTGTATCATGGCAGAATATTTTTAAAAATACGTGTAGTAGGAGATGATTATTGGAACCATGTTCATAATGAAGAAGCTACATTTTAGGGAGGTGAATTGACTCCTTCAGTGGAGGCTCTCTGTCTCCCAATTCCTCGGAATTGGATTGATACAACAAGTTCAATAACTTAAACTACAGCAAGCTTCCCTACATTTAATTTGCCCCAGGTAGTAACATCAATTCTTCAGAAACCCAATTCCATAATGTTGATTATTTTATAATTGTATCTACAACTAATAAAAATGTTATGGTCATTACTAACAATTAGGGTGATTTTCACGATGGACAAAATGCTTCCTACCAAGCACTCCCCATGTTACAGCTCTTAATTCCAATTATATGGTGTTTGTATATCAGTCTTCACGCAGCTGATGCTTCCTTTGTAGCCACATTATCTCACCTGTGGTTAATATTTCAGTGTGATATCTCGTCAGGCGTCAGGGGTTCATTTCATTTTTTTTCGAAGGAAATGCGTATTTCAAGTGAATTGCTTGAAAATGTTAGTAGAAGAACCCTATATGAGATAATATTAACTGTTTTAAGTGTCAGCTTAATTTGGAGGAGAACACGGCGGTTCCTGATTTCAGCAAATAGAAGCACTTTATTTCTTGGAACGGCGCAACCATGGTGTGACTGCCTTGACACCGTGAGCTTAACTTTGACAGCATCTAGATTCAGAGCTGCAGATGACACGCTTAATTAAAAGAGGAGACTGGACCTTAACAGAAAATACCCTACACTTTTCATTCTCATGAAATTAAATCTTGAAGGTCTCACTAATGACCAATGCCCTTTTTAGTCTTTCTCTTTAAAAAGTGGAATCCATTTTAGTGATATTCCCAAAATGCAAATCAAACGAATGGAAACAGATAATGAGATTTCTTGCAATTCTAGCTTGCCCTTTAATTTTCTAGGTAGTAAGAAACTGCACGCTGTATGTTCCAAAGGCTCTTCATTAATGTTTAATACTGATTCTTATGACACTGTCAAAATACTTATGAAAATATAACCAAATGTCATATCTAGAAGGAGAGTGATTTCAGTTGGTCTCGAGGCAACACAGAGCATGTAAATAAGTTACTATTGAACCATTAAATATAGAAGGTATCGAAATTAACTTTAGGGCAATTATATTGTTTGCTTTAAAAAGTTTTACTTTCATGTCTTATTTCCTGTGTTTTATTTTTGCTTCCAAGCTGTACTACAATCATATTTGTTGTCAAAACTAAAAAGAAACTGCATGTTCAATTCTTAAATGACGATAAAAATTCTCTTGGGAAAATGTTCCGTGATAAATAGATTTATCATGCTTTTTAATGCATATTTTTGAAAATGGGTGCTATTCTTCAATAATCAGAATTTATTCCTGTCCTATCCGGAAGTCGTTGGTTAATGTTTAGTGAGGGCTTGAAAAATATTGCCATGCCATCTACTAAATTGTCTATCCTTTCCCCCTTTCTGATTATGCTATATTAAATTATGCCAGCTGTCAGGAAATTATAACCCACTACCTGTTTTTATAAATAAAGTATTACTGGAGCACAGAGGTACTTATTTCTTTATATAGTGCATGTAGTTGCTTCTGTGTAACAAGGCAGGATTAGGTAGTTGTGAAAAAGACTGTATATTTGTCTACCCTTTGCTGACTTATGAATAATATATATGGGGAGAGAGAGAAAGTAGGCGGTAGAAAGGGAGGGGAGTAGGGGTAAATAGATATGATACTGAGGTCAGAAAACACATGCACGCACACGTATTTATACGAATCATTTTTCATCATCTATTCTGTTTCATTCATCTAGAACATGTTTTGAAATTTTTACGGCAAGTCTTATTTGTTTATTTGTAGCCTCTCTTTAACATGGTTACATATAATTGTTTATATATTAATATTATATCCTGAAGTATTTATTTATGTACTTTCCAAAATTTTCTTTCTCCTTTACTCTCTCATTAGTTCCTCCATTAGTGTTCATTTTAGTGCATCAGATAACACTAAGCAAAACCAAAGGCTGAAGAAAGCATGTTTTTACAAATTATGGAAGCAACCCAAGTATCCATTAGTGGACGAGTGGATAAAGAAGCTGTGGTATATATACACACTGGAATATTGCTGAGCCATAAAAAGAATAAAATCTTGCCATTTGCAGCAACATGGACGGATCTAAGGGGTATAATGCCAAATGAAATAAGTCGGTCAGAGAGAGACAGACACCATACGATTTCACTCCTCTGTTGCTTTCAGGAAAAAAAGCAAATGAACAAATTAGACAAAGAGGTAAACCAGAAAAACAGACTCTTCACTCTAGAGAACAATAAAGGTTACCAGAGGGGAGATGGGTGGAGGGATGGGTGAAACAGGGGAAGGAGATTAAGAGTACACTAAGGAATCTCCTCCTGAAATCATTGTTGCACTATATGCTAACTAATTTGGATGTAAATTTAAGAAAAATAAAAAATAAAGCAAGTTAAAAAAATAAAATAAAAAACAAATTAAATTAGGTAAAAAAAAAAAAGAGTACATTTACTTTGATGAGCATAGAATTGTTGAATCACTGTCTTATACATCTGAAACTAATGTAACACTGTATGTCAACTATACTGGCATTAAAATTAAAATTAAAAAAAAAAGAAAGCATTGCTTTAGCACGAGATAGAAATATTTACAGTAGTTTCTCGATTCTTCAAACTAGAGAACAGAGGATTAAAGAAAGGAGGAAGATATGGAGATGAACCTTTCATTTAGGAAAGGGAATGGGGCACCTGGGTGGCTCAGTCGGTTGAGTTTCCGACTTCGGCTCAGGTCATGATCTCGCGGTCCCGGGAATTCAAGACCCGCGTCGGGCTCTGTGCTGACAGCTCAGAGCCTGGAGCCTGTTTCAGATTCTGTGTCTCCCTCTCTCTCTGACCCTCCCTCGTTCATACTTTGTCTCTCTCTGTCTCAAAAATAAATAAACGTTAAAATTTTTTTTTTGTTTTAAAAAGGAAGAAAATCCCCAAGCACAGATAGAAAAGTGTCAGCTTCCAGCTCTTCTAATATGTGAACATCCACAGGAAAGACTACTCTAGTCTGAGTTCAATTCAACTGACTATCCTGGACATCTGTATATGGGGACATCCACTGAACAGGGCATTTAAAATCTGGACACCTTGAATGAAGATGTAGACATTGAGAGAAACTCTCTGCCCCAAACGGGAATCCTGTACAGAAACTGAGGTATATTTCCCAATATGCTAATATACCACTGGGCACACTGAAAGAATAACAAATATTTTCATTATATTATTATTTCATGTAAAGTATATTTAAACAAATTTATTGTGGATTAGTATTTTCTACAATAATTTAGTTAAGTATAATTCAATTGTGTTTAGTTATAATAAAATTATAATTTCAAAGTAATGATTTAAAAAACTCCTAGCCTGTACTTCATGAAAACTTATATGAAGCCTTCAAATATTTATTTAAAAGTTTGAATACAATCTTCTCTCCAGAAAAGTAGATCATGTGGTTATTTATCATTTTCTCTCAGGATGCTCAAAAATCAATGTGCATCAGAATCATCTGTGGAGCTTGTCAACATCCCCAGAGATTCTTCATCAATAATTTCTGATTTTAGGGGAACGGTAAAATAACATCCCTTTCTTTCCTCCTAAGTTCAAGTACATAGGAGATACTTGTAGAAGTTAGACAGATGGGGATGAAAATATTTTTAGCTTATAGTGGTATTGAAAATACAACTTTTGGTTTTTAGCTTAGTGGGTTTATTCACACTCTACTCCTGAATTGGACACTTGTCCCCAGTCACTGCAGTGTGGACATCTCAGGGCTCTGCAGGAGAGGAAGCCTCTCTCGTCACCATTCATGCTTCTCATCAACAGGCTGGCTTCAGATGAAACACTGGTGAGCCAATCAGGTCCTCCCTTCTCCCAAACCAATAAATCAGATAAATCTAATTTCCTCCCAAGAAGAAGACGATGCAAGGAGGGACTGGTAATGTTACCTTTCATTTTAATAACTTTCACGTGCAGAAATTAGGATGTAGGAAGAGAAAACACCTCCATTGCCACGTATTCTTTAGAGTGTTTTATACCTACTCTGATTTAAATCAAAAGTTGTCTTTGATGATAAAAAAAAAAAAACCTGCATATACTGGCTTGTATATTCAGATTTGCCTACGAAAATGTTGCACTGTATTCCTGTGATTAACAAAAGATTTCACCTTGACTATTAGCGGTTGTGCTAAAGCAAAGTATTTTTGTTTACCCTAAGGGAGTGAAACTATAGTGGGTTGTTTTTATATTAGTGCTTTGTTTGTTTATAATCTCTAAAGTCCTTTGAACAGAAATCAATATGAGGCATAATATTTTTAATAAGAAGAGAAAGCAGGGAAAAAAATCAGTGGAAAAATTAACTTTTAGGAGAGAATTTATTATCATCCAATAAATAGAACTTCAAAAATTACAGCATGAATTCATTTGAATTCCCCCAGAGGTAAATACCGAGACCAGGATTCTAGGGCCAATAGTTTGTTAAGGAAATGGGAAAAAGGAAGAAAGGGAAGATAGCCAGTAAATGATGTCAGTGTCTGTTGTGAGCTTCTGGAACCTCTTCACTGGAAAGAAGCTCTAGGAGCCGGTATGGGACATGCACCTTACAGTTTTCCCACCGAACGGCCAAGTGCATATGGTGAGATATGTGTGCACCGACTCCAGTCAGCCACTCCTAGAGCCTGCTTATTCCCTAGAACATCTGTCCTGCCACAGGGACACCAAAGCTGGCTCCAGCAGCAGGAGAAAATCCTCAGGCAACAGAATGCAGAGGGCGAAAATGGAAAATCAAGCTGATTTTACCTGACCCGGTAAGATGCCAGAACTTTAAAAGAAAGCTTTCTGTTTCACGATAGGGTGTTTGCTCTATAGTTTGTGAAAATACGCCTTGTCAGATCTAGGAAATTACTTTCTATTCCTAGTTTTGTGTTCTTACAAGAAGATGTTGACTTTATCAACCACCTTATTTGTATCTACTGAAAAAAAATGATTTTTCTTCTTTAACCTTTTGATGAGATTGATTTTTGAATATTAAACAGAACACATATTCCTGGAATAAATTGAACATAAACATAAGTGAACATGTTCATCTGTTATTCATTCAACATCTTTTTGAAGTTAGGATTTTTGCTTCAATGTCCAGTAGGAGAGACACTAGTAACTTTCTGTTCTTTTCATAGTCCATTTTGCATCAGAGTGATACTGGATTCGTAATACAAGTCAGTCATTCTTCCCAATTTTTCAATTCTTTGAAAACTTTTCTGTAAGATCAACTGTAATTGTTTCTTACATTGCTTTACTCTTCAGTAAAGCATTTGGAAAATTTGACATACCAATGCTCAGGAGTTCTTTCTTTTTGTGTTACATGCGATAGTCTGTTTTCTAGGGAGTCTTCCATTTAATCTAAAGTTTCTAAACAAATAAAATTTTATTTATTTTTTGTTATATCTGCAAAATTTGTTGTAATCCCCTATTTATTCTTGACCTTGATATTCCCCATTTAGGGCTTTTCTCACAGGTGATTCATCAATCTCCCTAGAAAGTAATTAATTTTTTTACATTTTTCAAAAATTTATTTTTTTTCTTTTTTTTACACTGTTTAAACATTTATTCATTTTTGAGAGACAGAGAGAGTCAGAGTGCAAACATGGGTGGTGCAGAGAGAGAAGAAGACACAGAATCCAAAGCAGGTTCCAGACTCTGAGCTGTGAGCACAGCACTGAGCCGAACTCAGATGTTTAACTACTGAGCCACCCAGGCACCCCTCTTTTTTATTTTCTTTATTGTATGTTTCTATTTTATATTATTAATTTCTGATCCATGTAAATTTCATTCCTTGTATTTTCTTTGGAGTTCATTTGCTGTTTCTTTTCTGACTTTTAATATGGATGCTCTTTACTGTACATAATACTTTCTTACATAGAAACTTTAAGCTATATTATTTCCTCTGGTACTGCTTTGGCTGCTTCTGATACATTTTTACAAATTTTAAAATACGATACTAAGAAAAGTTTCAAATACCTGTGAAGCAGGGAAATAGTAAAATTATACCATCCCCCGCATAGACAAATTCCAGCATAAAATACTATCAGTGATTAATAATGACAACCTTGTTTTACAACTATCCTCTTTCCTCCATCATTTAATATTTTAGGAAGATTTAATTTTATGTTTAATGCTATGTCTGTGTCTATGTTTATTCTATTCTATTCTATTCTATTCTATTCTATTCTATTTATTCTATTCAAGTTGTAATGGACTACATGTGTGTATCTCCCCCAAATGTATGTGTTAAAACCCTAAACACTAATATGATGATATTTAAACATGGGGCCTTTGAGAGTAAAATTAGGCTTAGATGAGGTTATGATGGTGAAGCCTCTACGAGAGGATTAGTGTTTTTGTAAAATGAGAAAGCAAAGCTTGCTCTCCCCTCCACGTAAAGACACAGTGAGAAGACAGCTATCTGCCAACCAGAAAGACGGTCTTATTAGAAGCTGCCCTTACTGGCACCCTGATCTGAAACTTGGCAGCCTCTGGAATTATTAAAAATAAGTTTCTGTGTTTTAAGCTACCCAGTCTATGGTGACAAATAAAATTAGTTACACATTCCATTTTGTGTCAAGCTGGCTTCTCCTGTTCTTTCAAAGAGACGTCCATATACATATTTGTCATAGAAGGGTTATGTGATCTTTGAAAAGCTATTTTCCAAGGGCCACTTTTCTTACTTCTATACTAAAGATGAGAGCAATAACTATTTTATATACAGATGTTAGGGATACAGATAATTTATTTAAAACGTTAAATGAGATAATGCATTGGAATAAAATCTGGCATAGCATTTGCTAGAAGTTTTTGGTAATGATATTGCTGTGATTTTTGTGTTGTTATTCCTTTGGTACACACATATATATGTATATATTAATTCATATATATTAATATATATACATATATTTCCAATATATATGTATATATTCATTCCAGCTATATACAAATATATATATTTATACAAATATATATATATATACAAATTTATATATATACATATGTGTTTGTATAAAGCTGGAATTCAAAAGAACATTTAAAATTATTTGTCTGTAATTAAAAATTACCAGGTAAATACTACCTAGAAGAACATACAACCATGTTTTGTGCTTTTAAACCAAAATTTACATGATCATTACTCGTGTATACAAAATGTGAATTTCTAAGGGATTTTTTTAATGCTTCCTGTAACCTGTATCCTATCTTTTAGATGTTGAATAATTCTTTTTTTCCAGATTTTTTTTTAAATTTTTTTTTTCAACGTTTATTTATTTTTGGGACAGAGAGAGACAGAGCATGAATGGGGGAGGGGCAGAGAGAGAGGGAGACACAGAATCGGAAACAGGCTCCAGGCTCTGAGCCATTAGCCCAGAGCCTGATGCGGGGCTCGAACTCACGGACCGCGAGATCGTGACCTGGCTGAAGTCGGACGCTTAACCCACTGCGCCACCCAGGCGCCCCTCCAGATTTTATTTTTTATTATTTTTTATTTTCTTTATTTTTTAATTATATTTTTATTTTATTTTTCTTTTTTTAATATGAAATGTATTGTCAAATTGGTTTCCATACAACACCCAGTTCTCATCCCAACAGGTGCCCTCCTCAATGCCCCTCACCCACTCTCCCCTCCCTCCCACCCCCCCATCAACCACAGAATAAACTTAAACAAGACCCACATTAATTAATTTTCTACAAGGAGAATTTAGATACTATGAAGGCTATTGAATAATTTGTCTTTTTAAGGAAACTTGGTCTGTTAGCTTTAAACTATTTTTTTCTGCTCATTGTTTATTTGTATGTTTGTATGTTTTAATTATGAACAATACTTGTGTATTGAGTAAATGCTATTTTGAATGAACAGCATACGATGTAAAGAAAACCCAAGATAACAGTCAAGTAAACAAAACAAATGGTAAAACTGTGAGAATTTAAGGATCTCTGGGAAAAAAAGAAATAACTTCAGATAAACTAAATTGCTTTTTTCCTTTTTCTTTTTTAAAAATGTTTATTTATTTTGAGAGAGAGAGCTTACACATCCATGAGTGGGAGAAGGGCAGAGAGAGAATCCCAAGCAGGCTCCACAATGCCAGCCAGCACAGAGCCCAATGTGAGGCTCGATTCCACAAAATGTGAGAGCATGCCCTGAGCTGAAATCCAGTCAGGCACTGAACTAAGACACCCAGGAACCCCCTACAATGCTTATTTTTGAGTGATTCAGAATTAAAATTCTGCTGAGCTTATCCGAGCTCATTACCAAGGTATGCTGTCAAAGATAGCACTATTTTTCATTCTTTTTTGCCCCCTACTGAAAATTTTGATTAGGATATTTTAAACTGTGTCATTGCTGGAAGCTTCACTGGTGGAAGTTGAAGCTTCCTGCTTTATTTATACATTGAAGTAACTCAAAGACGATGTGGAAAGTAGAGGAAGAAAGCAAATGCTAAACTGCTTCTTTATCAATACATTTTTTTCAGTTTCTCTGCAACTGATGATGATTCATCCAACGTTCTCCAGTCTGTTTTGTTGTTCTTTTATTATGACATCCTCAGGGGCGCCTGGGTGGCGCAGTCGGTTAAGCGTCCGACTTCAGCCAGGTCACGATCTCGCGGTCTGTGAGTTCGAGCCCCGCGTCAGGCTCTGGGCTGATGGCTCAGAGCCTAGAGCCTGTTTCCAATTCTGTGTCTCCCTCTCACTCTGCCCCTCCTCTGTTCATGCTCTGTCTCTCTCTGTCCCAAAAATAAATAAACGTTGAAAAAAAAATTTATTATGACATCCTCTTTCTATAACCAAATATTAAGTAGAGAAAAAAAAAATGTATATTAAGGGAAAAGGTCACTTGGATTTGGGGGGATATTTGGTTATCCTAGTCTTAAAATGTCGCAGATAATTGTCTTTTTTTTTTTCTGTGAACCAATTGTTAGAAAGAGCTGTAAAATTCTGCATCTGGTACCAACATGGAAGGTACCAACATGGTTCCACACCACCACCAATTCAATTTAATTCGATTTTGACCCTCTTCTGACCTGGTGGTAGTGTCAGTTTTCACAGGTTACGGGCTCAGTCCAACAAGACTGTCACTCATTCCCCACCCCCGCCCCCTTCAGAGGCCAGTGACAAGTTCACACTGTCATTTGTGTTTTTGGCTGACTGGGTATATATTGGAGTTTCCAATGACCTTCTCCCTTTTTCGATTCAATTAATTTACTACGGTGGCTCACAGAACTCAGAGAAACATTTTAGTTACTAGATTACTAGTTATTATAAAAGGATATAACCAATAACTGAGTGAAACCAGATGGAAGAGATTTGTGGGGCAAGGCATGGGGACAGGGTGCAAAGCTTCCATGCCCTACCCTGATGCCACTCTCCTAGCACCTCCGTGTGTTGAACAACATGCTAACTGAACCCATCGTGTTGGACTCTTATGGAGGTTTTATTATTTGGCGTGGTGAGTTAAATCATTGGCTCTTGGCAACTGCCCCACTAACACCTAAAAGCTTGTTCATACTGCTTCCTCATCGTATGCCTGAGGTAGCATCAATTAGCATTCTTTCATTGTGGTTTTGGTCATTTGGTGTCTGTAGTGATTTTGCTCCCCGTGAACTGAACAAATACACTGAAAGTTAATATGAAGAAACTGGGACACCTGGGTGGCTCAGTCTGTTAAGTGTCCAACTCTTGATTTCACCTCAGATCATGATCTCATGATCGTGAGATCCATTCCTGTGTTGGGCTCTGCACTGATAGCGTGGAGCCTGTTTGGGATTCTCTCTCCTCTCTCTCTGCCCCTTCCCCATTCATGGCATGTATGCTCTCCCTATCTCTCAAAATTTTTCAATAGACATTTAAAAAAAAAGATAATATGGAGAAATATCAAATGATCGCTTTCAGAACTGTGGACTGACTCATTATGTCAATGCTTCTCGAGCTCCCTATGGTGAGGATATTTTACTTCTTCTTTTTCCCAATCGATAGTTAGATGGCATTCTATAATATGCTAAAAAAATGAACTACAAAAAAAAACATAACAAAACAAAGACATCTTCCAGTATATGTGATTCCCTGTTGCAACAGGTCAAATTCCTATTAAAAAATAAGTAATTGGTCTCAGCCAACTTGGAAAAGTTGTTTTTAACTTTGGGTAAAGACTTTTTTTTTTTTGAGAATTCTTCTTGTTCGTTTTTGTAACGAGCGAAAAGAAGAATAAAAGCAGTGATTATAGAGCCTGCGTTCTTGGCCTTTGAAGAAAATATAAGCAAGAGTCTTTTTTCTCTCCCCGTTTCTCAGAGGTATAATTAACAGCAACAACAAAAAGATATATTTAAAGTGTATAAGGTGATGATTTGATAGACATATCCCCTATGAAATATTTATTACAATTAAGTTAATTAACCCATCTGCCACTTCACATAGTTATCTTTTGTGTGTGTGGTTAGAACGTGTAAATGTACTCTCTTAACGAATTTTAACTATGCAACACACACTATTAACTATAGTCACCAATGCTGCACCTTAGATCCTCAGAAGGTATTCATCTAATAACTGAAAGTTTGTATCATTTCATTATCATCTCCCATTTCCCATTTGCCCCATCTTCCAGGCTCTGGCAACTTCCATTCTGCTCTGTTTCTATAAACTGAACTTTTAAAAAATTCCACATATATATGATATCATACACTATTTGCCTTTGTCTAGCATATTTTACTTACCACAATTCCCTTCTGCTTCATCGATGTTGTTGCAGATGTCAGGATTCCCTTCTTTTTTTAAATGCCTATTTATTTATTTTGAGAGAGAGAGAGAGTGTGTGTGCCATCAGAGGAGGGGCAGACAAAGTGGGAGAGAGAGAATCCCAAGTAGGCTCTGTATTACCAGCTCAGAGCCAGACGTTGGGCACAATCTCATGAACCTCATGAGATCATAACCTAAGCTGAAATCAAGAGTAGGACACTCAACTGACTGAGCCACCCAAGCACCCAGGATTCCCTTCTTCTTTATGACTAAATAATATTATATTCTATGTTGTGCATATATATATAATATAGTATAATATCATACTACATATAATATATGTATAATATTATATATAGTATAATGTAGTGTACATTTTATAGGTGAGGAAATTGTGTTTCAGAAATTTAAGAAACATTACCAAATTCATTAGAAGTGTTAATTTATAAAGTCAGGATGAAGAATCAGGTCTGAAACCACATATTTAGTAACTGGTGTATTATTTCTGTAAGGACAGGTTGTTTTGAGTGTTTAGCAACCAAGGACTTTTCAAGTGTCTAACATAGTGCTTGGTACCTAATAGTTGAGAGAAGAAGAAAGATGGGGAGAGGAAGAGAAGGAGGGAAAGCAGGAGAAGACATTATACCACATATTTTTAATGGCATTTTTACTTCATTCTCAATGTTGTGTAGCAAAGGTGTTCTTTTATATAGCTTAATATGCTAAATGTTGGAATCCTCGAATAATCATTTCATATCCTGGGTCTCCATGATGCATCATTCCTCCTATTTTCCTTTCAACTACATCCCACAGAGTAGTATTGTTTTATATATATTTTTTAATTTATTTATTTATTTTGAGAGAGAGAGAGAGTACAAGCAGGGGAGGGGTAGAGAGGGAGCGAGAATCCACAGTAGGCTCCGTGCTAAAAGCACGGAGACCAATGCAGGTCTTGATCCAATGGACTGTGAGATTATATCCTGAGTCTAAATCAAGCATCAGACATGCAACAGACTGAGCCACCCAGGCACCCCCATAGAATAGTATTCTTGAAATCATCTAATTAAAAAAAAAAAACTTTTTTGGTGAATAGGTGAGAGATTATTGTGATATTTCTATTGTCAATAGTGGAATATTTTTAGTGGATATTTTCCATTTCTGTCCTTTGTGCAAGCAAGTCAGATTTAGATGCTTAAAAGAGCTTGTTTTTATTTGCTATTGCCAGATGTTTTCTATTTCAGTGATAAGAGTCTTTTTCCATGCATATTACAAACCACATTGATTTTGAGCCATAATAGAGATGAAAATGAATATGTAAAACAAATAAAATATGCCTCATTTCTATATTGCATATTCTTTTTATTCTGATTATACATTTAGCACATATCCATTGTGAAAAATGCGGAGAAGTAAGAACAATAAAAATAACTGTGCTTATCATTCTAAAATATTTTATTCGACATTTCTTGCCAAATGCCAAGAGTAAATTATTATAGAGTAAACATAGAGTAGTTTCTTATCATTCCAATGAATATTAATTTTCTGAGCACCTGGATGGCCAATGTTATGATTGACCCTTGGATTACCACAGAATTCTGGTCTTTAGGTATTGTTGTGTAGTATAAAATTGTTGAAATTTTCTTATCTCAACTTAAAGAATATCAAAAGGGAGAATATTTATTCAGGAACATTGATTTTTCAAAGAGTGGCTTTGCAAGTCTTGAACAACAGTTAACAAGAGTCACTGCCAGTCCTATTCTGTTGATTCCCCAGAAGACACTGGGTCATTGTGATTTCGTGTTGATTCTGTAAAACTAGTGTAATAGTACCATGGCACGGTTGTGAGGATTAAAGTGATTTCTACCTAAAGTGTTAAGGAAAACATGTTGTATTTTTTAAGATAAAAACTAAGAACTTAAATGGCATTAATTATAAGTTTCCAAAAAGAAACTTTACTTCAATTGATATAAATGGTTATGATTAAATGAATTTTTTTTTTTTTTTTTGAGAAACAGCACACATGCATGCAAGAAGGGGAGGGGCAGAGGGAGGGAGACAGAGAATCCCAAGCAGGCTCTGTGCTAACAGCACAACATGGGGCTCAATCTCACTAACTGTGAGAACATGACCTGAGCTGAAATCAAGAGTTGGACACTTAACTGACTGAGCCACCAAGGCGCCCATGATTCAGTAAGTGTTGAGTGACTGAATGTACAAATGCACGATGATGACAGTATGTACCAGTAGAGCTTTGACCTACATCTTCTACAACAAGTAGCCTGGGAAGCCCAGTCAGAACTTCTAAGCAACCAACCTGGGAAGCCCAACCACAACCTCTACAGCAACTGACCTTGAACTGGCCAGCGACTGCCAGCTTCCCCACATCTAACTCAAGACTAACCTGAGAAAGCCAAATACATTCTCCAAATCAGTCACCTAAGCAGTCTCACTTCTAGTTATCCCACCTCCAGCTTCTTCCTGCCAACAAAATCCAATCAAAGCATACCAGATAGGATAATTTATTGAAGATAGGAGTTGATTGGCAATTATAGTTTATTTTCTCATTTGGGTGATTTGATTAGCTTGTTTCAAGAGTGCTAAACAATAGACATAAAAACATTAAATTCCATCACCTACTTTATCATAGTCATGGTCTCAATCATGCATAAGACTCTCATCTCATATTTCATAAAGAAAACTATTGGCTGTTTCTAATATGGTTGAAGTTGGATTGATACATTATGAACAGTTGAATGTCCATGATGACATTTTTTTTCTTTCATCTAATACACTTTAATACTGTATTGTTTGCTTCATCCCAACATGACTAGTCTCTTTTTACTGATTTTTATGAGGTGGCATTTCCTAGATCATGATTATCATGCTGATACTGGAATTTCACTACTTTAAGGGGGCCCACCCCCATCACCAGAAGAGTTCCAGGTTTTGCTTTGCTTTTTTCTTTGTTTTTAATAATAAAATATACTGTATTGCAAACCATTTCATGATTACATCTTAGACTTATTTCACAAAAGAGTAATTCCTGTATCAAAATTAAGTTTATTTATTTTATTTTATTTTATTTTATTTTATTTTATTTTATTCCAGGAGAGTTACCATACCATGTTGTATTAGTTTTCGGTGGACAATATAGTGATTCAACAATTCTACATATTACTCAGTGCTCATCATGACAAGCACACTCCTTAATTTCCATCACCTATTTAACCCAACCTCCACTCACCTCTTCGCTCATAATCATCTGTTTCTTCTCTGTAGTTAAGAATCTGGGTTTTTTTTGGTTTGTCTTTTGTTTTTTCTTCGTTCATTTATTTTGTTTCTCACATTCCACATATGAGTGAAGTCATATGGCATGTGTCTTTCTCTGACTGAACTATTTTGCTTAGCATAATACTCTCTAGCTCCACCCATGTCATTGCCAAGTGACAAGATTTCATTCTTTTTAAAGGCTGAGTAATATTCCATTGTGTGTGTGTGTATGTGTGTGTGTGTGTGTGTATGACATCTTTTTATTTTAAAATTTTTAATATTTATTTATTATTTTTGAGAGAGAGAGAGAGAGAGAGAGCATGAGCAGGGGAGGGGCAGAGAGAGGGAGACACGGAATCTGAAGTAGGTTCCAGGCCTTGAACTGTCCACACAGAAGCAGGGCTTGAAATCATGCTTAACTGACAGAGCCACCCAGGTGCCCCTATACCACATCTTCTTTATCCTTTCATCTATCAATGGATACTGGGGTTGCTTCTATGATCTGGCTATTATAAATAATGCTACAATAAACATAGGGGTGCATATATTCTTTTGCGTTAGAGTTTTTGTATTCTTTGAGTAAATATTCAATAGTGAGATTACTGGATTGTAGGGTAGTTTTATTTTTAATTTTCTGAAGAACCACCACTGTTTTCCACAGAGACTACACCAGTTTGCATTCCCACCAACAGGGCAGGAGGTTTTCTTTCTCCACATCCTTACCAACACTTGTTATTTTTTGTGTTTTTTTATTTTAGCCATTCTAAATGTGAGATGAGTAAATTTCACTTTTAAGAAAATTTCCAGGTGATGCCTGTGTGGCTCAGTTGGTTAAGTGACCAACTCTTGTTTTCAGCTTATGTCACGATTTCATGGTTTGTAAGTTTAAGCCTCGGTGCAGAGCCTGCTTCGAGTTCTCTCACTCTCTTTGTGCCCCTTCTGCATGCTCACTCTCTCAAAATAAATAAAGAAGCTTAAAATAAAATCTCTGAGAGTGGCCTTCAATGCTGAGAACATGAATTTGAAAACATGTCAGCTAGAGCTTAACAATAGAGATGCTTTCTCCTAAAAGGAAATACAACTTGAATGGTGGTTACACAAGTGTTCGATAATTGAAGTAAATATATTTAAAGAAGGAAAAACAAACTGCACGTATATTACTATAGCAGTATATTTAAAACATATTTTTCTGGCCATGAATTTAAGTGAGATAACATGCAAAAAAGCTTTTGCTTTGATTCTTATGCACTCTTAGATAAAACTGATATAAACTTGAGGGCACACCATTATAAGATTCATAAAATGTAGACTTTTCATTTCATTGTTAGGTGCTTACACTTTATTATTCAGTGCCTGGAAGTGCCTACACTTTCTGAGGAACAAAGTTTCATGAAAATTGCACTGAAATTATTTCGAAGTATGAATGTGAAGATGCATGCCAAGGCATTCATTGATAGTAGTAAATAATTCTTGGCTAACTCAATTGTTTTCTAGCATTTCCTGATTTACCAGAATGCTTTGGTTAACCACCTCAGGTTGACAGGTTATGGTGTCACCGATTCACTCTACAAGGAGAAAGTTAACATTTGATTGTGTTATAAAGTTATGTCTCTTTCAACATTCTCATGAGGAAAAGCAGTTTTATTTCTAATTTGTAGACTATTCTGCATCTTTGGTATTTCTTCCATGGGGTTTTAGAAGTAAGTTAGCATTGTGAGTCCTGAAATACAACCATTAACTCCTCTCTTTATTAGCCTATTTTGCATCTCCATAGAGTTGGTCAGAAACATACACATGCAGCCTTCAGCATGCTATTGAGTGTAGGTGGTATTACTTGCTAATTTAATGCAAATTTCAGACTCAATAGGAACCTTGCCTCCATACGGTCTAGGGAGTCACAGAACCAATGGGTAGATAAGAGACAAACCCAATGCTCTCCCAGTTATGCCAGGGCCTAACATGTCAATTCTGTTTGACAAATACATCATTTGAGTAAATATATGTTCTGATGTCCCAAGTTGTGCAAAGAATGACCATACAATTCTAAAAAACTGTCCGTAAAAGGATCTGTCTCAGTGGAAGTGTCATTCTGAAAGGTTGTAGCTGCCAATAATGCTAGAGAAACTCCACCCCTATGTGGAATGTGCTCATTTACCTCTTTTAGAAAGATGGGGTGGGTGTTGAGTTTGTAATATGAGGTTTCCAAGAAATGGAAGTTCAGCATGAACTTTGTCTGCAGGCTGCATGTGAATATCTGGCTGGAATATATATTATTGGCTTCATGGCTCTCAGAAGTTCATGGAGGAAGAGTGGATGTAGTTACTAGTGGGGAGAAACCTGTTAAATTTTGATTCTAAAAAATCTAGTAATTGATAATATAAATGAAAATACCAGTGAAAGTTTAAATACATGAGGTTCATGGATTTACCAAATAAGTAAACTGTTTTTTTTGTTGTCTGACTATGATAATTAAAAACTTATTGGGGCACGTGGGTGGCTTAGTCAGTTGAGCGTCAGCTTTGGCCCAAGTCATGATCCCTCACTTTGTGGGTTCGAGCCCCGCATCAGGCTCTGTGCTGACAGCTCAGAGCCTGGAACCTGCTTCAGCTTCTGTGTCTCCCTCTCCCTCTGCCCCTCCCCCACTCTGTCTCTCTGTCTTCCAAAAATAAATAAACATTAAAACAATAAATAAATAAATAAATAAATAAATACCTATTAATTAAAGATATACAATTTATATATGTGGTCTTTCTCAACCTCTCTGTGTTTTTTTTCTGTCACAGTCCATCTCTATGTCTTTATATATCCATGTGTGTGTGTTATCTATAATTTCTTTCTTTTTTTGGTGGGGAGGCAGAAAACAGATCAGATCACCTACACTAGAACTCAGAAATCGTCACTAGTTTAAGTACTTCCTTTCCTGTATATCCTTTTCTCTTTTTGTCTGCCTAATTATACATACATGGAGAAAAGTCTATAGTTCAGTGTATCTAGTTATCATTTAATCGATCATCAACATTTAAGGATGTTATACTTTCTGCCTGGTACTATTCTAAGCATTTTGCATGGACTAACTCATTATATACCCAAAAGAGTAACTGACAACAGGGCTATTATTAAATGCACAGATAGTTGAATCACAAAGATAGAAGTGGTAAAAATGGAATTCAAAGCCAGGGAGTCTGACTCTAGAACATAAACTCTTGACTGCTATATTATTTTACTTTGCAATTCTGTGCTCTGTATTTTTCCACATAATAAAATATATTTTGCTGTTAGCTGCTGGTAATGGTTGCCTAATATTTTATGAAATCTGATATTATTTATATATGGGAGGGGATGAATTTAACATTACTTCCTGTTAATTCACATAAAGTTTTTAACTTTCTATTTTTTAGTAGAGAAAACAGAGTGGGATTAAAATTGTTTTTTTTTTTTCACAATGAATTTGGGTTTTTAGGAATGGTCACTAGGATTTTTTTTGTATTATTAAGTTCATCTTATGAATTTAAAAAAATTCTACTGTAAAAGTTCCTTGATGAACTAAAGACATGTTGCCTTCAAGTTTTTCTTGCCTTTTCATTGTAGAAGGTGGCTATCATCTTGGAATGACCTTATCTGTGAGAAGTGCAGATTCTGAAACTACAATTGTTTTAATGGCAAATCTCAAATGCATCTGCTATTGAAGTCACTGTCTTTGTGCATAAATAATACAAGGTATTTTCAAGATGAGAAAATTCTCACTTTGTTGTTGTTTCCATGTTCAATGCCCATAAACTATGCTTAGCAAAAAAAAATTACACTGATCTGTCTCAAGCTTAAAATGTTTGGTTGAACTATTTCATCACCCATAAGATCTTAAATCCATGCTAATCATTTCCATTTTTCAAATTTTTTAATGTGTGTTTATTTTTGAGAGAGAGACAGCACAAGCAAGGGAAAGGCAGAGAGAGAAGGAGACACAGAATCCGAAGCAGGCTCCAGGCTCTGAGCTGTCAGCACAGAGCCGGACATGAGGCTCGAACCCACAAACCGCGAGGTCATGACCTGAGCAGAAGTCAGATGCTTAACAAGCTGAGCCACCCAGGATCCCCTAATAATTTCAAATTTTGATCACAGTTCTCATTTAGATTATCACTGTTTTTTTTTTTCCTATGCTATGGCAAAAACCCATAAAGTGTTTTAATAAGAAAGAAATATACTTGCCTAAATATGATACCCAAGTTACTTGTCCACTTGTGTATTTATACACAATATATATAATATAATATACGTTGCACGTTTCCATCTTCCCCAAAATTTATGTTGAAAACTAACCCCCAGTGTAATTGTTTTAGGAGGTGGGGCATTTGGAAGCTGATTAAGTCATGAGGATGGAGCACTTACGAATGAGATGAACACATTTATAAAGACACTTCCCTTGCCCATTACATTTTGTGTAGCTGCAGTGAGAGGACATTTCTCTATGAATCAGGAAGCAGGCTCTCACCAAACACCAAATCTTGGATTTTCCAGGCTCTGGAACTGTGAGAAATAAATGTTGTTTTAGCCACCCAGGCTATGGCATTTTGTTATAGTAAGCCCAGATATACTAAGAAATTATCAATATCTATCTATATTTATATATTTTTAAAATATATATATTTAGATATATGTAAGTATATATATCTAAATATTCTAAAAATTATCGATATCTATCTATATTTATATTTTTTGAAATATATATATTTAGATATATGTAAGTATATTTATCTAAATATATATTTGTTAGAATATTGATAAGTCTAATTCTACATTCCATCTATAATTGTATCTATAGATGGATATAGATAGATACATATGTGCATATAAACATATATAGTAACTGGATAAATGAGAAATTGCTAGAACTTTTTATTGTAATATCATTAGACTAAAGAACAAATTTATAGCATTGTAATAACATTTTCCATAGCATAGAACTTTTGAGATATACATATATATATTTTTTTTCTTTTTTAAAAGAAATGATTGTGAGGTGCCTGGGTGGCTCAGTCAGCTAAGCGTCTGACTCTTGATTTTGGCTTAGGTAATGATCTAATGGTCTGTGAGTTCAAGCCTGGTGTCGGGCTCTAGGCTGACAGCTCTCGAGTCTGCTTGGGATTATGTGCCTCCCTCTCTCTCTCCCCCTCCCCAGCTCGCTCTCTGTCTCTCTCTCAAAATAAATACATAAACATTAAAAAAAGGAGAGAGAGATGATTGTATTAGAAAAGGAAAGTGATTTATACAACCAGATTTAATCATCAGAATCAATTCCATTGCCATACGAGGTGTAACTCAAATTGACTCACATAAATAAGGGAATGTATTGGCTTATATAAAAGAAAAATACAAGGGTAGATTTGATTCCAGGAGTGGCCAGATTACCAGGGTCAAACTAGGTTGTAAAGATTCGGCCCATTCCCATCTCCCCACCCGCATGTGGGTGCTTTCTTGTCTGTGCTTTCATTTAGGTTAGCTTCACTGTCAAGCAGCAATTCTCCAAACTTAGTTGCCCTGACAGGTCCTTTACTGACTTTATAGCTAGTGATTTCACTAGAAAGAGATAGTTTCATTCCAACAACTTTCAACAAGTGCTGGGATTGAGTCTCATTTATTCTTGGGGTCATTGTCAAATGCCTGAAACAGCCAAATGAAATGCACTGTATTGGCCAAGTTATGTATCTCACTAGAGCTGACATGGGATCACCCCCATGGATGGAGATGAGGATTTGTTTTCAAAGAAAAGTTGGTTCAAAGACAGCAGAATGAAAGCCTTGCAGGCAAAATTCGATACACTTGACATAACATATAAAAGGGGGGAATAGCTTTATGATATAAGAAGAATAACTTGAGCATGAGGTTTGACTGAAATTGAAGGCCAACTTGTGTGTTGAAAATGGCAGAATCTGTAAAACTGTTATTTAGAAGTAACAAGCAGATTAATTTCTACCAAAATGTTCTACCATTTGGAGAATATGATCAGAAGGATCATTTAGTAGGATTATGATTAGGAAAGAAAAATTTTGAAGACCTTGACAGGCTCTGAGGGAAATAATGCTCAGCTTGATAATATACCTAGTTTTCCATATTAAAGGACTTTCTACAAGGCTACTTACATTTATTGTTTTCAAATTTTAATGTTTTTATTTATTTTTGAGAGAGAGAGAGAGAGAGAGACAGAAAGAGACAGAGAGAGAGGGAGACACAGAATCCAAAGCAGGCTCCAGACTCTGAGCTGTCAGCACAGGGCCTGATGTGGGGCTTGAACTAATGAACCACGAGACCATGACCTGAGCTGAAGTCAGGCACTTAACTGACTGAGCCACCCAAGCGCCCCTCTACAAGGCTACTTTTAAAGTGTTTTATTTCTATCTCAAAAAAGAAACTGGTTTACCATTTCCCTTCCAAAGTTTATACTTATTAATGCGTATGACTGAGTGAAGTCTTTGCTAAGTGCTTTTTATAGAAGATAAAGGAGATTTGTTATGAAAGACTAGTGGAAGTTTTACGGCAAATGGTCATGGTTTGGGGTCTGTATGGCAACGTGTAGCCCGGTGGGTAAGAGGAACTTCCTCAAATTTGTGTGTAACCCAGGACTGGTGAAGAAGCTCAATGTCTGGAGGATCATGAAGCAAAGGTCCAGGGCACATCACTTGTGGACCAGACAGTGAGCAACATCATCAGGGGAACATGAGGAAACTTCATTTGACTCAGGAGAAAGCAGAATATAGAAGAAGCTACTTAGTAAGATTTCATTCAACGTGGATAGAACTAGAATGTATTATGCCAAGTGAAATAAGTCAGTCAGAGAGGGACAAATACCATATGATTTCACTCATGTGTGGGGCGTAAGAAGCAAAACAGACGAACATATGGGAAGCAGGGGAAGAGGAGAGAGGGAGACAAAGCACAAGAGACCCTTAACAATAGAGAACAAGCCGAGGGTTGATGGAAAGAGGAGGGAGGGGAGATGGGCTAGATATGAGTGATGAGTATGAAGGAGGGCACTTGTGATGAGCACTGGGTGTTGTATGTAAGTGATGAATCCCTGAATTCTACTCCTGAAACCATTTCTGCATTATATGTTAGCTAACTAAAATTAAAAAGAAAAAAGAAGAAGCTACTTGGTGAGTACATTGATAATTAGGTATATGAATACATACAGATCCCTTGAAAGACTTATGAGAAGGGTGGATTATGTTTCAGTAAATGAAAGATCATGCAGCCAAAGATGAAAATAGAATAAGACCTTGGGAGAAGCAACATGCCTGTAATTTCATTGATTAGAATTCACCGGTGTGTTATGGTAATATTTATATTGGTATGCAATATAGATTTCAAAAAGATATTTGTTGATATCTTGACCATACACGATCAAGTTTTGCTACAAATACAATCCACTCCTCAAAAAAAAAAAAAAAAATCACTTCCAAATTGTGACTATATTTACTTGGATAAAGATACTAAGATTTAGAAGTAAATGTTAAGCTTTTGGAGCATGGAGGTTCCTCAAAGAGTTAAAAATAGAAAGAACTACCATACAACCCAGCAATTATACTGGTAGGTATTTACCCAAAGGGTATAAAAATACCGATTCAAAGGGGCGCATGCCCCCTGATGTTTGTAGCAGAATTCTCAACCACAATCAAATTATGTAAAGGGCCCATATGTCCATTGACTAATGAATGGATGAAAAAGATGTGGTATGCACATACAATGGAAAACTGTTCAGTCATCCAAAAGAATGAAATATTGTCATAAAAAACGAGGGGGAGGCAAACCATAAGATACCTGTAGAGAACAAACTGAGGGTTGTTGGAAGGAGGTAGGTGGGGAAAAGGCTAGATGTGTGATGGGTAGTAATGAGGGCACTTGTTGCGATGAGCACTGGGTGTTGTACTTGCGATGACTCACTAAATTCTACTCCTGAAATTAATACTACTATATGTTAACTCACTAGAATTTAATTAAAAACCTGAAGCATAAGAACCCAATGAAAGAAAATTAAAAACAAGGAAAAAGTTGTGTCACACTAAAGAGTGGTGATCCTCTTTTATATCTGCACAAAAAAGCATTTATGTCTGAAATATTAAAAATCGAAAATTAATGGGAAATTAATTAAAATTAATTGAGTAAATATTTATACAATATATAAATTAAATAATTTATATAATTTAATTAATTAATTATATATTTATATAATTGCTTAACATTTTTTTCAGTTTATTTATTTTGAGAGAGAGTGAAAGCGCATATTTGAATGTGGTGAGGGGCAGAAGAGACGACAGAAGGAATTCCAAGAAGGCTCTGCGTGTTGTCAGTGCAAAGCCCCATGTGGCGCTCAAACCCATGAACCACGGGATCACGACCCGAGCCAAAATCAAAAGTCAGACTCTTAACCGACTGAACGACCCAGTCACACCCCTATAATTGTTTCAATTATAAGATTTCCCATTATAATAATTTTGAAAATTTTATTGGATATCCACTTTAAATTTACATAATGTATGTAGTCGAATATTTGGTAACACCTAGTTTAGGGTTATAAAGTTATTTTTGAATAAAATAAATAATAAAAGACTTCCTATTAAAATTTTTTTAATTGAGGGGCGCCTGGGTGGCGCAGTCGGTTAAGCGTCCGACTTCAGCCAGGTCACGATCTCGCGCTCCGTGAGTTCGAGCCCCGCGTGGGGCTCTGGGCTGATGGCTCAGAGCCTGGAGCCTGTTTCTGATTCTGTGTCTCCCTCTCTCTCTGCCCCTCGCCCGTTCATACTCTGTCTCTCTCTGTCCCAAAAATAAATATGCGTTGAAAAAAAAATTTAAAAAAAAATTTTTTTTAATTGATTAATTAATTTATTTTGAGAGGGACAGAAAGAACGCAAGCAGGAGAGGGGTGGGCAGAGAAAGAGAGAGAGGATCCCAAGCAGGTTCTGCAGGGTCAGCACCAGAGCCTGATGTCAGCCTTGAATTCACAAAACCGTGAGATCATGACTTGAAACGAAATCAAGAGACAGATGCTTAACCAACTGAGCCACCCAAGTGCCCCAAAAGTCTTCTTATTTTTAAAAAATGTTTTATTTTTGAGGGAAAAGAGGGGCAGACAGAGGGGGGAACAGAGGGTCTGAAGCCGTGGTGACAGCAGCGAGCCCGATGCGGGGCTTGCGCTCACAAACCATGAGATCATGACCTGAGCCAAAGTCGGAAGCTTAACTGCCTGAGCCACCCAAGTGCCCCAAAAGTTTTCCTCTTTTTTTCAAATTACTCAGTTTACTTCAATACTTAATAAATGTCATCATATCTTAGATGGGGGATGATGAATTTTTATGTTGTTTACAAACAAAAGCTTTGAGGTTTGTAGTTATTACTGAATTATAGTTTAGAGTTACATAAATTTGGGGATAACCAAATTCCAAAAGTGCTTCCCGGGGTTCATTAAATTACAATTTTTGCTGTTAGGTAATTTGGTCAGGCATATGGGCCATCTGTTGAATTGAATACAGGCTGTATAATCTGCTTGGACCATCTTTTTGTTGTATATAGTTTATCTCATTTATTTAATTACTACATGCTTCCAGATTTTTGTGGTTTGCAATATGTTCCCTCAACGAAGTTCTGTCCATATTGCATTCTTATTCATTGAGAAGCAACTGACATTTCTTGTTGATTAACAGTCTGCTTTGCTTATCATTTAGTGGTAGAATGATAGCACCAGCACTGGTTTATTTCTCTTTTTGCAAACTTTATTATGTGTTTATTATTGGTAAGAAATGTATGCATTTCATTAAAATTATTTAATGTTTTCTTTCTTCCCTTGTTCAGAAAATCTGAGCATCTTATGGATATTAGCATAGTTTCTCTTCACTTTTGTCATATTCTGAAATATTTTAAAGTTGGAAATGTTTGAAAATGTGGAATTCTCACCTTCTCTGTCTCTCTCAGAAAAAGTTATGATTACTCTGATATTCAACAGCTATTACAAATTATACCTGATCCTTCATCTTTCACCTTTTTATTATTATAGTCATCATCTAGAGATCTTTCAGATTATCCGCCTAATCCATATAGATTCCTATTTTCTAGTTTTCCGTGAAGAGCTGAGATTGTATCTGCTTGCTTTTCTTACTTGAATGCATTCATGTAATGTGGAAAATGAACCATCATCATTTCCTTTATATGGTATCAGCACATTAATTTCTAAAAGTTCTGTAAGTTAAAGCATGTTGCATTGCATGCATTTAGATGAATAGAAAAAACAAATTCAACTATTTGCTTGTCTGGTTGTCCTTTTAGTATAGTACAATACAGTGTTCTTTATCTCATAATTTTTTTGTGAAACCATTAAAATCTCTGTATTGCTTTACATGTACAGAAGCACTTCTCAGGCATCATAGAATCCCTCTAGTTTACTGTACTAAATTGCTTAAATTTTAATATGTGTTTAAAGTATTTGGAACTGACACTGTGCATTTAATATTATACCCTATGGGAAATCATGCTACTGATTATTCCTCCCAACACATTTTTTTTTTTTTTGGTTTACTTCTATATAATTGATTGTCATAATTCTACCATGTTAAGAATTCATTTGATCTCGTGTCTTTAAATTTGGATCATGTTGACTTTCAATTTTTAAAACATCAAGAGACTTCTGCTGCAGAACAACACTTCCACAAGCACAGGCATAAAAGCTGAATAACAGCTGGTTGAGGCATTTGGGAACAAACTCAAGGCGGAAAAGCCATGAGGTTTCAAGATCACAGAGAGCGAAAAGCGCATGCACATTAGAGCAAGCCTCATATCTTCTGCTGCTTTTCCCGTTTAGGCATGTGCTAATTACTAAGCCACGCTTGGCAAGAGTTATGTATGTGTATTTTGTATATTTTTTCTTTATGTACATTGCCTTCAATAGAAAAATGAATATATTAATCACATTACTCATTCATCTCAGTAAGTTATATACTGGGACTATTAATTTTAATATTTAATTTTATTATTCTTTTTGCTTTTCATCTGTATGATGCCTTATGTGATGGGTGGCTCTTTTATAAATAAGAAAATTGTGCTTTCTACGTAATTAACTGCTGTATTAATATGACAAAGCATAGAGAGCCAAGTGAGAACTTGTTCATAATTATTTGTTCTTTTTACTTTTAATACATTTATTGAAAATCATCTCAATAACAAGGAATATTTGTTTACTTATTTTACTGCAATTACAAAGAAAATTTACCAAATATGCGTTGTTCCTTATAGGTAAGCAATACTAATTCATGTAGTTCTCAAAGTTGACTCAGAGGACACAAAAATAGAAAGTTTTTGAAAATCAGTTTACAGTTATAAGAATTAGTTGTTCATGAAGACGAAACTACTTACGTTTTGCCTGGTATAATAGATCTAGATGGAAAGTAGATATAATAAAGCATAAATCCCATAAAACTATCTAGAAAAGGTATTATAATATGCACATCCATTTGTATTTAATAATTATGCTTGTGTTTGCATGGCTTTTATGATTTATGAAGCCTTGGTCAAATTACCCAAATTAGCTTCCATAATTATGGAAAGAGGTTAATAATGACAACCCGGTAGCATCCAGTGTCTAATAAAGTATTCAATAAATATTAACATTTCTGTAATAAAAAAATGTATTTTCTTCTTATTCAATTATTTTTAGGACTATATTTAAAGTATGATAAAATAATTAAAAATTGACAGTACTATATAGTATTTTAAGCATCAAGTAGATATTTATAAAAAATAATCTATTATTTGAAATTTCAAATAACCTTTCATATCAGAAATTTATATTTAATTTTATAAACAATTAGCACCTAGAAAGAAATTTAGAGATCTTCCAATCTAACTCTCTCATTTTGTAGATGACATAACTGAGATGTGTAGATATTAAGTGTATTTTCCAGAATCACAAAGACTATTACTGACAAGTCTAAAATTAAATTTCATATTACTTTGTTTCTGTTCAGCATTTGGCTTCATAGCTGACTGTCTCTTAATTTATTCTCACCATTAGGAAAGGAATTGAGGTAGAAATTGTGATCATAGTGCCTTACTTATCAACTCTAAGTAAATGTCAGTTAAGTTATAACTCACTATGATCATTCTAATTTTCAATCTCTTTTTTAAAGACTTCATTTCTACATTTTTATTGCCAATGTCCATTTTTCTATTTTGGTAATTTTTGTTGTATCCGTTTAAGATTTTTTAAAACAGGAATATAATTTTCTCAAATATTTTAATACTTGTTATTGCCAACAGAGCTGAAATAGATTCAAAATGACTGTAAGGGTATATATATATATATATATATATGCGCTAGTAATGAACCGACCCAGATGAAAAATGTCCACTAAGTTGTGGAATATGAAAAATGAAAGAAATGTATGCATAAGTAGAATGTACTAAAAGAGGCAAAACTCAACAAGGGAGCCATTTGCATCACTAAAACTCAAAAAAATTACCAAATATGTCCAAAGAGTAGTGCAAGGTGGAGATGAAAGCAGAAGGATTAGTTGAAATTGTAAGAAGAATCCGTGAGATCCCTTAGGTCCCCTTTCCCAGTTTTCATTTTTCTTAGCCTGGTGAACAGCCCCCACGCAACAGGAAACAAGAGGTTTACTCTTTAGCGAAAGTAGCAGGAGGCAAAGAGACTCCCCATTAGGATACCAGGAAAAAAAAGAAAAAAGGTAGGGGAAATTAATGATAGTTCAGCTATCTGAGCATTGCCATTGAGAAATTCTTCCCAAGCTCCACCCTTTCCCTGGTCCCGGATAAGGAAAGCTCATCTGAGAATTTAATATAATTGGACAAGGAATTATTTGATTATGTTTCGAGGTGAAACATGTGCTGTTATCAGGGAATAATGTCATAGTAGCTTTTACATTGCTTTGGTCTGACTTAACTGATTCCGGAAATAAACCAAAAAAGATAATGAAATTGAGTGATTTGGCTAATAACCTTATATACGGTTTTCTGTGTTCTCTATAGTGATGACTGGATCTAACTAATTTCTGGTTTCAATTGAGCATGCTTGAATTCTGGCTTAGAAGTGGCTGTGATTTCTGATTATATAAATATAATTTGTTTTTAAATGAATTTGTCTACATTGAGGTGCTCAGATATGAACCCTGCAAAGACTGAAATGTTCTTGCACGCTTGTTGTCCCATCAAAAATATCCAACAATTGATAATTCATAAAAGCAGCATGAAAACCTTGTGCTTCCAAAGTTGAAATGACCGTCACTAAAAATTTAATAACAAATCACTATTCCTCAACCAGCTCTTCCAGTTTGGATTGATCATGTCCACAGATGATGATGGTTTATTTTCTAGCTCAAAATGAAGAATGTTCAGGTCTGAGAGCTGAGGCCATTATTGTTCACGTCCTTTTGATCCAGGAAATTCTTGCCCAAAAAGGCAAAAATAAGGCTGTAACTTTCAACATACTGCATTATTTAAAAAAAAAAAAAAGTGATGAAACGAATTTATCTAACCAAATTGTTCATCCGGGCAATTCGATATTAATCAAGCAATTCATTTACTTACTAAAAATTACTTCAAGGCCTATGTCTTGCTGTGTCCAATAATACTAAACTATTATGTCACAAACTTTACCCGATCTCAATAAATAATCTTTTTAAAGGACAACTTGATCTCAGATTCCAAAACCATGAATAAGCATTCATCCATAATTTCCCCCTGCAAGTCTCTCTTTAAACTGTAGTGTTTTCCTTTACTGGGCATGTTTAATAAACTTTGCACTGTTAACAGATTAGTGCACCAGTCTTTCGAGAGAGTGAGCTTTCAGCAGGGATTTCTTTCCCCAACTCAGCAGTCTGGTTATATATAAAGTTGAAGTTCAAACATACCTGAAATATAAGCCAGAACTTTCATTTCTCCTAACAAATCATTTTTAATTCACTGAGAGCCATGGTAGAGAGATGAATTTAGCTATATTTTATTATGGAGATAGTTTATTTGATCTCTTTACAGTAGGTTTATTTCAGTTCCCCACCTTTGGTGTTCTTGAAGATTCCTTAAGATAAGAATGTGGTGTGATCATTCAATAATTACCACATGAAATGTTAAACATTTACGACTCTAGATCTGATATCAGAAAGACTTCTGTTTTATTCACATCTATGGAAAGCCCACACTGTGCGTGATATGCGGTTGCACTCCATAATATTTGTTGAATTAATGAAAATATTAACTGATTCATGGCTTGTAGAATTCCCTTCACTTCTGGCACCTGTGGATTTAATTCAATTTCTTCCAGAGGTAAATATCCCATCAATATAAACTACATTATATGAATTACATTTTATCCACCACCTGTAGGTGTTTATAGTGCAAGAGTTTCTGTTTCAATCTCATTGGCCTTCTCATAATATCAAATACTAGCTCCTTCAATGCATCCAGTCAAAATTCTGGAAAGGAAGCTGGTGAGAGGAGAAAACAGCCTAAAGGAACGATTTAAACCTGCAGGGACTGTTTAAATTTCTGAATGGTACAACACTTTACCTTTGATTTTAATAAGTTTATATACTCTGTTCCCAAGCAGATGGTGAAGCTTATGAAGAAGGTGAAATGTGCTCTAGAGAAATAAAGATGGTACATCCCAATATAGTGTTAATAAGTTACTGACCTAACACTATAGGTCTTACACAGAGACTCTCTCAGATTCACTTTTGTGTGTCAGAAATCTTGTTATAAAATAAATACTAATTATTCATCCTATATGTTCAGTGATCAAGATTTTTTTTCTTGCAGAACCAGATAAAATATTTATCTTATTAGTGAGTCTAGGCATAGAGACAATTGTTTGGGGTTCCTCAAACAGGATGATCTTCTTTTCTTACCCTCTTCATTCCTTCTCCCTACTAGAAGATAATTTTCTATTAAGGGGTATATCAGTTTAATGCTATGATAGAAGGACAGTATTGTTAGGAGGTGTCTTATTTATCTTATAAATGTTCCACTTTGAAAAATCTAAACAGATTAATTGTACCAGCTTAGTAGGACTTTGACCACAAAGATACATTGCCTTGCCTCTAATTTTCTGACCCCAGCCTTGATCACTGAAAGGGGAGAAGATAAGAGGAAGGATTCCAAGAATAGTTTATCAATGTATATGAAAAGTCGACCTGAAACATAAAAACTATTTTTTTTAATTTCCTTTTGTGCTGTGAATGTGTGTTTGGTAATCCACAATTACACTGCACATACACATTCTTTGAGACGTTGAATTTGTATTTCAATTCAAAATTTGAGAACCTGCTGTGTATTTAGTGTGACATTGATTTCAATTCCCATCTTTTCTGTTATGCACAGGCTTTAAATTTGTACCTCATGATTCACTTATTATCTGGGATCAATGGTGGTTGTTCTACTTCTGCTAGAATACATGTGGCAGATTGTTTTCCTTGACCCTATAAACCTTAACTGATAGCAGTACAAAGGAACAATCAGGAAATGTTGAATGTCTGGGACAGGATAATAAAATGATTTATACAAATGATGAGCCAAAATGAGAAAAGGGGGCACGAGTGAAGATAATAAGGATGACCAAATCCACATCCATTGTGTTGTTTAATATAGTTAGGTACCTATGGATATTAACTCTTACACCTCAAACAAAATAAGTCTTATTATTGATTGTCTTTTTATTTCTGGAATATTGGGTATTATAAGAATTTTAAATACAAACTGTAAGCCAGTGATTATTTTTTAAAAGGCATTATAACTAATTTCATTTCTTATAATCCTTATCTATAAATGCCAATGTTCTTGTACTTTCTTGTAATCCTGCAAGACAGTCTAAGTGCTTATTTACGCATATCCTATGCACAGTTAAATTAATTTATAAATCTAACTTCTGATTTTTTGCAATAAAACCAGTGCACGGTGTATCCAATTGAGCTATTTTTACAGCACAAAATGATCAAAACTTCCATTATTTAGGGCGCCTGGGTAGCCCAGTCAAACATCAGACTTTTGATTTAGGCTCAGGTCATCGTCTCACAGTCGTGTGATCAAGGCCCATGTTGGGCTCCACGCTGAGTGTGAAGCCTGCTTAAGATTCTCTCTCTCTCTCTCTCTCTCTCTCTCTCTCTCTCCTTCCTCTGCCCCTTTTCTCAGCCCATGCTCTCTCTCTCTCTCTCTCTCTCTTTACAATAAACAATGATGCCATTATTTATCCAACAATCAAATTGAGAGCTAACAAAAATTTGCTGACTTCCTCTAATAATTTAAATCATCTATGGTACATAGATAACAATAAAAAAAGAATCCTGAGGTCTGTTATGACACACCACTATTTTTAACAAACTTATATAACATCATTTTAAGATGTATAGCTCCAAGTTATACTCTGACTGCGAGAAGCTAGAAACCATTAAAAGCAAGTGACTTTCTGCCTCATGCTGAGTATGACTTTTTAAAATTAATTCAGAGTACCTTCAGATGCCAAGAAGAAAAAGTTTAACCACTAAATCTCTCTCCAGATCTGTCTATTTTCTTAACAAATAGCCAGGCAACATGTGGTTTGAGGAACCTCACAATCTCCCCATAATCTCTAGAAACTAGCTGCGTCAAAGTTGCTTGAAATTAATTATCCAGATACGTTTCACCTAAGCATCTCCAAAACAAAATTCTTGTAGTCCTATGTCCCTTTATTATTAGATGCCTTTCACTAATTCACATACCAGTGTCTAGAATTAATTTATATCTATTGAGTAACATATGTACAAGTTGTTCTCTGCCTTTCTAATATCCAATCTGAATGTAAAGTGTCTTACCTTTCGACAACACTGATGTATATAATGTTCATTTGGATTCCAATCTTCAGCAAAGTTATTATTTGTACATTCTTTCACTATTCAAATACCCTGCAGTCAATTATCCCCCTATCTATGGACACATTCCATTAACACCATTTATGTCTTAAGTGAAAAATATTAAAAATAAATTATTTTATTTGGACATAAAATTAGGCTGATTATGACCAATTTTTATGTTTTAATCATTTAAAAAAATGGTTTTCTTAATGTTTGAGTCTTTTAAGACTACGAAAGCAATTGACAAGAAATAGGCACATTAAAAGGCCTTATGTTAACACTTATTGACATAAATTATGATACTCTATTTACATTTTGTCAGGAGAATAATAAATCATTCATGTCCAGCTCTCATTTCAATATAATGGCATAAAGATCAAGGCGAGTTATGAAAGCAATTATCAAAAACTCACCATTTAGGTAATATAGAGTTCAAATATTTATGCTAATTAACATTACTACTACAAAAATCCCTATTAACAAAATTATTAACCATATAATTATTCTTATTGAGGCCTAACTCTTATGTGGTTTTCAATAATAATGAGAGGATAGAACGCAATAAAAACTCCCTTTCTCTGGGAAATAGATTAATTAATTGTTAAGGTTTTAAAAAGAAAAGAATGAACAGAGACTACTGAGATCAAAAAAAATCCAGGAAGAAAGCTGATACCAGGTAGTACGTAATAAGACTATTTTGTTCCATTTATCTTGTGACTATTTCCATGCCTGTATGATGCTCTTTTGATTCATATACCTTTGTAATATAATTTAAAATCAGAAAGCGTGAGGGCACCTGGGTGGCTCAGTTGGTTAAGTGTCCGACTGTTGACTTCAGCTCAGGTCATGATCTTACGGTTCGTGAGCTCAAGCCCCATGTCATGTTCTGCACTGATAGCGTGGAGCCTGCTTGGGATTCTATCTCTCTGTCTCTCTCTCTCTCTCTGTGTCCCACTTCCACCATCAGAAATAAATAAATAAGCATTTAAAATCAGAAAGTGTGATTTCTTAGCTTTGTTCTATCTCAAGATAGAATAGCTTTGGCCATTCAGAGTCTTTTGTTGTTCCATACAGATTTTAAGATTGCTTTTTGGGCTTCTTTAAAGAATGTCATTGGAATTTTGGAAGGGAATGCATTGAATTTGTAGGTGGCTTTCAGTAGTATGGACAATTTGACAATATTCACTCTCCTGTCACTCCATAAAGATGGCTAGACATGGCTGTCAGAGCCAGGGATCCAGGGAGGGGGCAGCTCCATTCTTCATGTAGCTGCCTCAAATGGTGGGATGCCAGGTATGTGCACACGCTTGTTCCAGGGAGAAACCTGTGACTTTTTTTGCTCTCGTTATTGAGGGAGCTGAATGAAGAAGGAGCTGTCCACAGGATTCCCCAGTATCCACGAAAGATTTCAGCAAGCCCCAGGTGAAGTTTGGCCCTTAGGCAGCAGCTTTTAAAGTATACAGATAAAACCCTTTCAGGGAAAAACTTGGAAATTGGTATTTTGCCTGTTCCCTTTGTGTTGAACCCTGGGTGGATCGCTGTTTGAGAACGACTCCTTTATTTCCTATGGTCTTGTAGAACTCGCGGATGGAAGTTGTGTTGGATATTAGAGCCTGATGATCTGGGGACCAGTCCCTCATGCAATAACTATAAAAGCTGGGGCACAGACATGTGTACAAGCTGTTTCCCATGAGATATTGGTGACTTGGAGAGGGTTTGAGAAAGAAGTCAGTGGAGGTGACTGCAGGCTTTCCCAGTCTCCTGGGAACATTGTAGCAGGCTCCTAGTTATGTATGAAATTAGAAGCCTGGTCTTCAAGCAGCAGCTTTTAAAGTATGTATATAAACCCTTTCAAGGAAACAATAATAAATGAGTCTTTTTACTTGCCCCCTCTGCATTGAGCCCTGGGTGATGTATTTTTTTCTTGCTTGCCTGTTAAGAAGAACTTCCTTGTTTTCTATAGTTTTGTGGGTCTAATGGATGCAAGCCTCTTTGGCTTTCAGAGCCTGGTGTTCTGAGGGCCTATCTTTCAGGTGGGAATCTCTAACGTTGGGGCACTGGAGGCGAAATAGAGACCCCAAAAGTAAACCCACATATATATGGTCAGTTAATTTATTTAAAAAGGAGCTAAGAATATACAATGTGGAAAGGATAGTTTCTTAAAATAAATAATGTTGGGAAAACTGAACAGCTATACGCAAAAGAGAGAAACTAGACTTTACCTTCCACCATAAGTAAAAGTCAACTCAGAGTGGGGCGCCTGGGTGGCTCAGTTGGTTGGGCGTCCCACTTCAGCTCAGGTCATGATCTCGCCAATCCTGAGTTCGAGCCCATATAGGGCACTGTGCTGACAGCTCAGAGCCTGGAGCCTGTTTCAGATTCCGTGTCTCCCTCTCTCTTTCTCTGCCCCTCCCCTGCTTGCGCTCTGTCTCTCTATCTCAAGAATAAATAAACATTAAAAAAAATGAAAAAAAAAATCAACTCAAAGTGGATGAAAACTTGAAGAGAAGACATTAAACTTCAAAACTGCTAGAGGAAAACATAAGAGGTAAGCTCCTTGACATTGGTCTTCGCAATAAGTTTTTGGAGTTGACATAAAAGCAAAAGAAACAAGAGCAAAAATCAACAAGTGGGAGTACATCAAACTGAAAAGCTGGTGTGCTGCAAAGGAAAATCATAAAGTGAAAGGCAACATATAAAATGGAAGAATATATTCACAAACTATATATCCATTATGGGGACAACATCCAACATGTATAAGGAACTTACAAAACTCAGTACTAAAGAAGCAAACAATCCAATTTTAAAAGGGACAAAGGATTTGAATAGATATTTCTTAAAAGAAGACACACAAAGCAACATCACCAATCAGTAGCGAAAAATACAAATGAAAACCACAGTGAGATATTTACTCACACCTGTAAATGCTGATGGTGACGTGGAAAAAAGGGAATCTTTATACCTTCCCTGAAGTAATGTCAATTGGTAGAGTCACTATGAAAAACAGTATGAGGTTTCTTTAAAAAATTAAAAATAGGGTGCCTAGGTGGCTTAGTCAGTTAAGCATCCTATTCTTGGTTTCGGCTTAGGTCATGATCTCATGGTTTCTGAAATTGAGCCCCACACTGGGCTCCATGCTGACAGTGTGGAGCCTGCTTGGGATTCTTTCTGTCTCCTTCTCTCTCTGACCCTCCCCCCACTTGCACTCTTTCTTTCTGTCTCTCAAAAAAAAAAATGAATAAACTTTAAAATAAAATAAATTAAAAATTAAAAATTAAAAATAAATCTACCATATGATCCAACTATCCCACTCTAGTTTTATATCCAAAGGAAACTAAATCATTTTCTCAAAGAAGTATCTTTACTCTCATGTTCATTGAAACATTATTTATAATAACCAAAGTATGGCTCTGTGTCCACTGATGGATAAATGGATTAAAAAATTGTGATGTGTCTATATGTATACATATGTGTATATACATATGTGCATGTATATATATATATGTATATATATATATATACACACACATATACAAACAAAAACTGAGTTTATTAACTTTTTAGGCAAGGGAATACATACCAATAAAGAATTCATACTATGGAATATTATTCAACCTTGAAAAGAATTAAATCCCTCCTTTTTTGTGGGTACGCTACACGGATGAAACTTCAGGGCTAAGCAAGGGAGCCAGAATTAGAAAAACAAACACTCCACTTATTTGTGGAATCTGACAGAAAAAAAATTCTAAAGTAAAAAAAAAAAAAAAAGGGACACAGAGAGTAGAACGGTGGTTGCCAGGAGCTTGGGGGTAGGGAAAATAGAGAAATGCTGGTAAAAGGTACAAACATAATTTATAACTTGAATAAAGTCTGAGAATCTAATATACAAATGGTCCAAGACTGGTAACACTGTATTGCATAATACAAATTTGCAAGGGAATGGAACATTAATGTTCTCACCAAAAAAAGAAACAAAACCAAAAACAAGGTAAATATGTGATGGATGTGCTAATCACACATTGTACACTTCAAATATCTTATGATTTTATTTTCAATTGTACTTCAAGAGTTGTAAAAAGTATCAGTATTGGCTCACTGATCGTGATGAATGTACCTGACTAATGCAAAGTGTTTGCAGTAGGATAAACCATCAACTGTGTGCAGGGGGCGGAGCTATGTATATGAGCTTCTCTGTATTGCCACTCAATTTTCCTGTAATAATTTTCCCATAAAATTGTTCTATAAAAATAAAATATATTAAAGACAATCAATATGAAAAAATAATGGAGAAATAATTATAGTGTAAGAAGATGTTTTGAAACTATTATTTTAAGATCCTGGAAAAGCTGCTGAGATTTTGAGAAAGAGAAAGCAAACAGTAGAAATAAGGTAGAGGAAACACAAATCTAAGGCAACAGCCACAGTACATGGCCTCCCAAGGGAGTCACCAGAGATACTCCAAATCTTGCAAAAATGATACAAAGATTAAAGATGGACGTGGGTAGTGAGAACCGTACTTATAAACTTTGCTGCAGGTGCAATCCACTCTCTTTCCTTCACAGAACTATCAGCACCTAATTGTGGCCTCCGCTTGTAGGTAAAGTCTAGAAAACATTTTAGAAAAAGTTGCACTCTACCTGAGAAATCTAAGGACGGATATTAATTCCTGGGAAAAGAAACAGAAAATCCTAAGAGAGCAAGGGGCTTAAGGAGGGATGGAGAAGAAAGAAGTAGAGAGAATGTCATTCCCCTAAAGTGAAATGAGCTGAAGTGTTCCTCCAATACTTTACCAGAGCAGTTTTGGGGATTTTAGTTGCCTGCTTCTGTCTGCTGCTTGATCCATACTCTCTCTGGGGTAGCCAGTCTATCAAGACTTGTATTGAGGAGAAAGCCTGTTATAGAAATATGCATGTCACGACCGCAGAGATATGTTGCATTAGGCACTGGAGGAATCGTACTTTCAGAAATCTGGATGGAAAAGGAATAAAAAATACATATTTTAAGAAAACCAGCAATATGAACAAAAAAGACTGAGCTGAACAAACAAAAATTAACTTTCAAAGAAATTATTATAAGACTAGAAAATAACCTTTGAAATTTATATTACGTATTCACAGAAATTGAGAAAATGTTTTATACGTAAAATGCAAAGAGACTACTATAAAAATGAGCAAAATAGGAGACAAGTTCTTGAAAATTAGATTATGACCACGATATGAAAAATTCACAGGATAAAATGAATAATAAACCGTTAAAAGAGGAATATAAAATGAATCATATGAGAAAAATTGAACACAGATGACAGTGTATAGATAACCAGTTGATAAATGATCAGCTAATATTTGGCAAGGTAGCTAAGAATACTCAATGGACAAAAGAGGGTCTCTTCAATAAATGGTGCTGGGAAAATTAGACATTTACATGCTAAAGAGTAAATCTAGAACCTTATCTTACATGGCTCACAAAAACTAACTTGAAATAAATTAAAGACTTAAATGTAAGACCTAAAATGGGGAAAAATCTTCTTGACATGGGTCTTTGCAATGATTTCTTGGATATGACACCTAAAGCAGAAGGGGCAAAATCATGACTGCCCTCAAACTCAAAACCTTCTACACAACAAAAGAAATGAGCAACAAAATAAAAAGGCAACCTATGGGAAAATATTTGCAAGCATACATCTGCTAAGGGTCTAATGTTCAAACTTTATAACGAACTCCTACAACTCTATAGCAAAATAACAAATAGCCAATTAAAAAATGGGCAAAGGACCCACATAGACATTTTGCCAAAGAAGATATTCGATTGGCCAAAAAGGTACATGAAAATGTGCTCAACATCACTAATCATTATGGAAACGCAAATCAAAATCATAATGACTTATACCTCACATCTGTTAAAAAGGCTATCATTATGAAGATAAAGGGTAACAAATGCTGGTGGGGATGTAAAGAAAAGGGAACACTTGTGCATTGTTGGTGGGAAGATAAACTGGTGCAGCCACTATGGGAGACAGTATGGACCTTCCTCAAAAAATTCAAAGTAAGACTATCATATGATCTAGCAATTTCACTGCTGAAATAAAATCATATCCTAGAGAGAGATGTGCACCATCATGCTCATTGAAGCATTATTTAAAGGAGCCAAGCCCTAAGTGTCCATCAGTGGATGAATGAATAAAGAACAATGTGTGTATGTACACACACACACACACACACACACACACACACAGGAATATTATTCAGCCACCAAAAAGAAGGAAATTCTGCTGTTTGTGACAACATGGACGGATCTTGAGGGCATAATGCTAAGTGAAAAAAGTCAGAAAAAATAAATATTGCATGATCTCACTATGATCTCACTTGTGGAATCGCAAAACACAAAAACAAAAACAACTCATAGAAACAGAAATCAGATCTGTGGTTGCCACAGTAGGGACGGGAGAAGGGGGAATTGGATAAAGGTGGTACAAACTTCCAGTTATAACATAAAAAAGGTCTAAAATTAATGTGCAACATGACGACTATATTTAACAACACTGTACTGTATATTTGAAACTTGCTAAGAGAGTACATTTACAAGTTCTTATCACAAGGGAAAAAATAAACCGATGTGAAGTAAGGTGTTGAGTAAGTTTATTGTGGTAAATTTTTTTGCAATATATACATGTATCAAATCATTATGCTGTACATCTTAAACTTATTAGATGTTATAGGTAAATTTTATCTCAATAAAACTGGTGGCGAAAAGAAAATCAGTTTATTATTTACTGCAAAAGAATTAAAGAAATAGAAGAAAAATCCGTAAAGCACTATATTAATATATCAAGACTTCCTTAAAATGAGAATAAATAAAATTGAATTGTCGGAAACAAACAGAAAATGGGAGAAAAATTCACAGAGCTGAAGAAATATACTGTCTTTGATTCAAATTATAAAACCATATGATAAATTAACAGAAGGCCCACCCGCCTGGGCGTTTCAGTCAGTTAAACACCAGACTCTTGATTTTGGTTCAGGTCATGATCTCACAGCCATGAGATTGAGCCCAGTGTGGGCTCTGAGCTGCTCATGGAGGCTGCTAGAAAGTCGCTCTCCTTCTCCCTCTTCCCCTCCCCCATTTGCACACTTGCACACATGCTTTTTCTCTTTAAAAAAAAAGACTCACCTACCACCTAGAATGTCAACTTTGTAAAATTTCAGAGCCAAAATGGAAAAAAAATAACATACTAAAAAAATCATACGTAGTTTTTAACATTTATATTTCATGTTATATAAACTCAACAAATATAAAGTTTAAATGGCTAACATTTAACAAATATAACAAAAATAGTAACATCTGGCATAAAATTTCTATTATTTTTAAAAGCCTAATATAAAAATCAAATGCGTGTGAGGCTAACATATCCCTTACTGTGATTCTTTTCTTTTTATGAATTTTAGTTGCCTTTAAAAACTGCACAAAGGCCAAACTCACATATGAAATCATATGGGATAACTTTCATAGCAGATTCCATTCTCAGCCCACATCCCAACCATTCTGATATGCTCCTCAGGATTTCTAGGACCAGCCTCTCTGGACCAGAGGTGATTTTTCTGGAATCAGTGGAAAAGTGCTGCAGGTCTGTCTGCTATTGTGGTGAATTAAGACCTTTGGTAACAGCTCTCAGTAAATGATTCCCGATAATCTGTATTTACCACAGATATGCTAAGAGAAAGAGAGAGAGAGAGAGAGAGAGAGAGAGAGAGAGAGAGAATTTGAGGGAGGCTCCAGGCTTCAAGCTCTTAGTTCAGAGCCAGACGCGGGGCTCCAACCGTGATATCATGACGTGAGCCTAAATTGGACACTCAACTGACTGAACTGGCGAGGTGCCCTGGATATGTGTTTAATAACATTTCCCAAAGTGTTCAGTCAGGATACTCTAGTTGCCTGTGGTAACAGCAGGCTTAATAATGCACTCTCACTGGCTATCTTCTCTTCTAGGTACCACTCCCTGGTTCCCCTCCTTGAGGTTCCTATATATACTAAGACTATTCAAATCTCTGCCTCGGGGTCTTTTGGAAGAATTCAAATTTAGACGGGATCCATTTTCAGAAAACTTGAAAAAATACAGCGATGCACCACTCTGTGTTTTGATGAACAACTAAAATAAGGGAGGTGGGTTAAGATGGCAGAGTAGTAGGGGGACCCCGGGCTTACCTCATCTCTCAAACACAGCTAGATCAACATCAAATAATTTTGCACCCCTAGGAAATCAACCAGATGATTAAGAGAACGATCTGAACAATTAGAGGCAGAGAGTGTGGCAGGGTTATTTTAACAAACAAATCAAAGCACACTTACTTAAGGGTCCATACACTCCCCACTGCAAGCAAGGGGAAACTCTGCACAGCACTGATCTGTGGGAAAAAGCAGCTAGAACACAACAGGAGAGTGCACACAGCATACACCAGAAGCACTTCCTGAAACACCAGGCACTGGACATTGTATGACCCCTCTTAACACAGCATTCCTTTCATGAGCAGGAAACACAACAAGCTTTCATAACACACAAAAGACAGAAACCTAGACAAAATGACAAGATGGAGGAATTCTCCCCAAAAGAAAGACCAAGAATTAAAAACAGCCAGGGATTTACTCAAAAAAGATATAATCTATATGAGCAAAAATGTATTTATTTATTTATTTATTTATTTATTTATTGCTTATTTATTTTTGAGAGAGAGATAGAGTCGAGCAGGGGAGGGGTAGAGAGATGGAGACACAGAATCCAAAGGGGCTCCAGGCTCCGAGCTGTCAGCACAGAGCCAGACATGGGACTTGAACCCACAAACTGTGAGATCATGACCTGAGCTGAAGTCGTACGCTTTACCGACTGAGCCACCCAGGCACCCTTATATGAGCAAGAATTTAAAACAACAGTCATAAAAATACTAGCTGGGCTTGCAAAAAAAACATAGAAGACACCAGTGAAACTCTTGCTGCAGAGGTAAAAGACCTAAAAACTAATCAGGCTGAAATAAGAAACACTATAACTGAGCTGCAAAACTGACTGATGTAATGGAAATGAAGATGGAAAAAGCAGAGGAATGAATAGTGATATAAAGATAAAATTATGGAAAATAATGAAACTGAAAGGAAGAGGGAAAGGGAACTATTAGATCACAAATATAGACTTAGGGAACTCAGTGGCTCCTAAAAGTGTGATAATATCCCTATCATAGGAGTTCCAAGAGAAGTGGGAAAAAGGGGCAGAAGGTTTATTTGAATATGATATAGTTAATAACTTCCCTAAAGAGAAGAAGGAAATAGGCCTTTAAGTCCCAGAGACATAGAGAATTCCCTTCAAAATCAATAAAAACAGGTCAGCACCAAGACATATCATAGTGAAACTTGCAAAACACAAAGATAAAAAGAGAATTCTGAAAGCAAATAGGGGAAAAAAATGTCCTTAACCTATAAGCATAGACACATAAAATTAGCCACAGACATGTCCGCAGAATGGCATGATACATTCAACATGCCAAATAGCAAAAATATGAAGCCAAAATACTTTATCCAGCAATGCTTCATTCAGAATAGAAGGAGGGAGAAAGAGTTTTCAAGACAAGAAAAACTAAAGGAGTTTGTGAACATTAAACTAGCTCTGCAAGAAATATTTAAGGGGACCCTTTGAGAGGGATAGAGAGACCCAAACCAACAAAGGATAGAAAGGAACAGAGGCAATCTACAGGAACAGTGACTACACAGGTAATATAATGGCACTAAATTCATATCTATCAACAATTACTTTAAATGTAAGTGGACTAAATGCTCCAATATAAATACATAGCTTACCATAATGGATTAAAACAAAACAAAACAAGGCCCATTCATATGCTGCTTATCAGAGACTCATTTTGGACCCAGAGAAATCTCCAGATTTAAAGTGAGGGAATGGAGAACAAATTATCATGCTAATGGGCATCAAAAAAAACCTAGAGTAGCTATACCTATATCAGACAATCTAGATTTTAAAACGAAGACTGTAATAAGTGATGTAGAAGGGCACTGTATCATAATAAAGGGGTCTATCCAAATAGAAGATCTAGCAATTGTAAATACTCATGCCCCCACTTGGAACACACAAATTTATAAAGCAATTAATAACAAACTTATTTATAATGATATTATAAACTCATTTATAATAATACAGTAATAATAGGGGACTTTAACGTCTCACTTCCAGCAATGGGCATATCATCTAAGCAGATCAACATGGAAACAATGGCTTTGCATGACACATTGGCCCAGATAGACTTAATAGGTATATTCAGAGCATTTCATCCTAAAACGGCAGAATACATATTTTTTGAGTGCACATGGAACATTCTTCAGAATAGATCACATACTGGGTCACAAATCAGGCCTCAACAAATATGAAAAGATTGAGATCAGAACGTGCATATTTTCAGACAACACTATGAAACTTGAAGTTAACCACAAGAAAAAGTTTAGAAAGAATTCCAATACATGGGGGTTAAAGAACATCCTATTAAAAAATGAATGGGTTAACCAGAAAATGACAGAATAAATTTAAAAAACACATGGAAGTAAATGAAAATGAAAACTCAACATTGTAAAAACTTTGTGATGCAGCAAAGGTGGTCATAAGAGGGAAGTGTATAGAAATGCAGTCCTTCTTCAAGTTGCAAAAAAAGTTCTCAAATACACAATCTAACCTTACACCTAAAGGATTTGGAAAGAGAACAGCAAATAAAGCCTAAAACCAATAGAGGAAGGGAAATAATAAAAATTAGAGCAGAAATAAATGATATTAAAAAATACCAGAACAGGTCAATGAAGTTAGGAGATGATTGTTTAAAAAATTAACAAAATTGATAAAACCCTAGCCAGTCTTATCAAAAAGAAAAGAGAAACTACTGAAATAGATAAAATCATGAAGGAAAGAGGAGAGGTCCCAACCAACACAGCGGAAATACAAACAATAATAAGAGAATATCATGAGCAATTGCCTGCCAACAAATTGGGAAATCTGGAAGTAATGGATAAATTCCTAGAAACATATAAAATACCAAACCGAAATAGGAAAAAATAGAAAACTTTAACAGACCCATAAACTGCAAATAAATTGAACCAGTAATCAAAACTCTCCCAACAAACAAGAGTCCAGGGACAAAAAGCTTCTAGGGGAATTCTACCAAACATTTAAAAAAGAGTTAATATCAATTCTTACAAAAGCGTTCCAAAAAATGGAAATGAGAGGAAAACTCCCAAACACATTCTATGAGGCCAACATTACATTGATTCCAAAAAGCGGGCAAAGACCCCACTAAAAAAGAGAATTACAGACAAATACCTCCGATGAACATGGATGTAAAAATTCCCAACATGATACTACCAAATCAAATCCAACAGTACATTAACAGAATTATTCACCATGATCAAGTGGGATTTGTTCCTGGGATGTATACCTGGTTCAATATTCACAAATCAATGTGATACACCACGTTCATGAAATAAAGAATAAGAAACATATGATCCTTTCAATAAATGCAGAAAAAACATTCAACAAATGGTGTTAGGAAAACTGGATGGTGACATGTGGAAGAAAGAAACCAGACGACTTTCTTACACCAGACACAGAAATAAATTGAAAATGGATGAAAGACATAAATGTGAGACAAGAAACCACCAAAATCCCACAGTAGAACCTAGGCAGCAACCACTTTGGCCTCAGTTGTAGCAACTTTTACTAGAAATGTCTCCAGAGGCAATGGAAACAAAAGCAAAAATGAAATAATGGTACTTCATCAAAATAACAAATTTTGCACAGCAAATAAAACGACCAGCAAAATTGAAAGGCAGCCTATGGAATGGGAGGAGATATTTGCAAATGACATATCAGATAAAGGGCTAGTATCCAAAATCTATAAAAACTTATCAAGCTCAACACCCAAAAACTAAATAATCCAGTCAAGAAATGAGCAGAAGACATGAACAGACATTTCTCCAAGGAAGACATACAAATGGCTAACAGACACATGAAAAAATGCTCAATATCACTCATCATCGGGGAACTACAAATCAAGACTACAATGAGATACCACCCCACACCTGTCAGAATGGCTAAAATTAACAACACAGGAAACAACAGATGCAGGCGAGGATGCAGGGAAAGGGGAACATTCTTCCAATGTTGGTAGGAATGCAAATTGGTGCAGCCACTCTGGAAACTGTATGGAGTTTCCTCAAAAAGTGAAAAACAGAGCTACCCTATGACCCAGCAATCGCACTACTAGTTTTATACTCACGGGATCCAAAAATACTGATTCAAAGGGGCTCATGCACCCCCAATGTTTATAGAAGCACTATCAACAATAGCCAAAATATAGAAAGATCCCAAATGTCCACTGACTGATGCTTGGATAAACAAGATGTGGTTTATATATACAATGGAATATTACTTAGCCCTCAAAAAGAAAGAAATCTTTCCATTTGCAAAGACGTGGGTGGAACTAGAGTGTATTTTGCTAAGTGAAATAAGTTCTCTCAGAGAAAGACAACTATCATATAATTTCACTCATATATGGAATTAAGAAAAAAAAACTGATGAGCACAGGGGAGGAGAAAAATAGAGACAGGGAAACAAACCATAAGAGACTCTTAAATGTAGAGAACAAACTGAGGGTTGATGGAAGGAGGAGGGTGGGGGATGGTCTAAATAAGTGATGGGCATTAAGGAGGGCACTTGTGATGAGCACTGGGTGTTATTTGTAAGTGATGAATCACTAAATTGGACTCCTGAAACCAAAACTACACTATATGTTAATTTACTTGAATTTAAATACAATATTGGAAGGAAAAAAAATAAAGTAATGGATCATTTCTTAGAATGAAATAACTTTATAAGTGGCATTAAAGTACCTGACTAGAATTTTAATGAAACTCTATATTTGGTCAAATATATATAATTTCAAATCCTTAGAGATCACACTTACAAGAAGATACTGGTTTAAGAATTAGATAGTATGTTGTTAACTCACTTGAGAAGTCTTTCCAGAGAAAGGCCTCTGAATTTTTCTTCGAATCTCAAAATTTTTTAAACATTTTTGATGGTAATCGGGCATTATTGGTATTTAAATAGTCCATTCAAATAACATAAATTTCACTCAAGAATTGTCCCATTTATTTGAATTGTCTTTGTTTTTGCTTGTAAGTTGTTAATTACGGTCAAGTTTTCTTTACAGAAATAGAACATAAGTCATGACAATTTTAAACATCTATGATACCTTAGTCATTATTTAAATTACATATACACTTGAGTTTGGTATCCTAAGTTTTCATAACAGAACTAATAAAATTCCCTGGTTGAATAATTTTCTGTCAAAATAATGATATATTCAGTTATGTTTCTGATCAGGCAAATGTATGTTAAATTCAAGAGAAGCATGAGTCATGAATGACTTGGTTTGTATTTGTTTTGGTTACAAACAGAATACAACATAATTACACATAAATTTCCCAAAGTATTTAACAGTAAAATTTTGACATGCATAACATTTCCCTGATATGATAACACTTAAAAGCTATCAATATTTAAACACACTTTAATTTGTGTCATTAAGGCTGATTGCATTCCTGTAAATTGCCTTTCCCCATAATTATAAAGGACTCAATTTATTCATCAGTATGTTAAACCATATATAATGTTTAAATTTGAAAAAAAAAAAAGACTCATTTATCAGGAAAAAAAAAAAAACATGAAGATGACTTAACCCAGATATCTAAAGTTACTGATAGAAGATTATCTTTTCTTCAACACTGTCATCTGGCTATGTATTTAGATGTTTGTCTGTTTTATTATTTCTTTAAGGTACTTCGGGAGCTTTTTAATGACAGGTTTTTCTCCATTTAAAGAAAAATTCTTATATTTTACTTCTTTATATATTGTTACCTATTTAATTTGTTTGGTCTTCACGGAAATAAATATAAACCTTTAATGAAAAATTAAAAAGATGATTGTACCTGGAGAAAAAAAGAAGTCTACATTCCTGGATGAGTAATCTGCATTTTACCTATGTATTTAAAGGACTCCTAGATATAAACCTCATAGGATTTTGAAGCAATGTGAGAAATACTTGAGTAACTTGGGGAGATTGTGTGTCTGAGAATACCCAGGAAAATGTAGGGAAAAAGCGTTGTTTAGCATATATCATTCTGTCAGTTGATTTTATATATATATATATATATATATATATATATATACACACACACATGTATTTATATATATGTATTTATATAAATATAAATAATATAAATAAAAATAAATATTTATTTATAAATATTTTATAATATATTTATAAATATAAATAAATGTAAATAATAAATATAAATATAAACATAATAAATATACATATATATATAATAAAGACACTGGATTTTTGTGTATATATATACACACACACATACACACACACACATATATATATATATAAACCTTTCTCTCTCTGTCCTCTTCCTCTCCTTTTCTCTTTTTATCTCTCTCTCTCCCTCCCTCCCTCTCTCAGTTGCCCTTAACTTGTGGCAGATATATTCTTTAAAGTCACTGCACACACCAAATTAATGAATAGTAAACCGTTGCTTCTAAGAAAAATTCAGGATTAGGTTCCTAGGAGTCCCTGGTTCCATGTTCGTCAGCCAATAAAAATTTAAGCTTGTTTTTTGTTTGTTTCTATTTAAAGATGCCCTACTTAATATATATCATTGATTCATTCACATTGAACTCACAAACAACAAATAACTCCTCACACAGGAACAAAACTTACTAACATATCTCTTCTCATGCTCAGAAGCACTAGACAGAACTTCAGTGCTGTGCTTGGGGCCATTTTTAAACAGCAAAATTGACAAAAAGTACAGAAATGTAAAATATGTCCACAAAATACACCATGAAAAGGACACTTGTTTGCAGAGATGAAACAAGGAGGTAGAAGTATCTCCTTGTTTCAACTAAACTGGGAATACACATGAGGGGCAATTCAAAATTTCCACAAATGACCACAAAAGCACCAAGAGTATTGACAATACATTTTTTTCTATCATATACATATTGCCCTGAAATGCAAATTTTCTGTGTGTAGGTCAAAACCAGTGGAATTTCAAGCAAGTTTATATGGTTCTTACAAATGTTTGTCTTTTCATTTTTGCAAAATGAAGAATACAACCATAAAATTAATAAAAAAAAACGTTTTAGTTGTCAAAAAATTCTCTCTTGAATTGACATCAAGTTTAGATAATATCTTTTCTATATCCTGTTGCAGTATTTGTTTGGTTTCTTATTCAAATCAGTTTGACAACCCAGAAGACAAATAGTTGAATAAGCATATTTTTAAATTATATCTATCTTAAAAATACTGATACATCATCATAGAAATACACATTGGAATTCAATAAAGAGGTACCTAAGAATTAAAAATAGCCCTACTTATTCTTTTTCCTATACCCTACTAAAAGTCCAATTTTGAGTGTCTTTTTATTTTTGTTCACCAAACACAATGTGCAATTTGGATTTTTTTTTATTATTGTTACTATTTTTTTTTTTTATTTTAGAGAGAAAGAGATCCAGGGAGAGGGGCAGAGGGAGGAAGAAAAAAGAGAATTTTCAGCAGGCTCCACACAGAGCATGGGAGGGAGGGAGGTATCTCATTTGAAACATATGTACTTTTCCAATGTCTTTGTAGACTTTATATCCACTCCCAAAGTCAAAGAAAAGAAATATGATATGTATGTAGTAACATCTCACTGTGATTTTATATATATATATATATATTTATTTATATATTATATTTATATACATTATATATAATTACAAATGAATCTCACAATCTTGCTAACCTATTTTCATTGTCTTTTTTAAAGTGTCTTTTTCTCATTTTTCTATTTCAAATTTATTCTGAGAAGTTTTTTTTTTTAATTTTTTTTTTAATGTTTATTTATTTTTGAGACAGAGACAGAGCATGAACGGGGGAGGGGCAGAGAGAGAGAGGGAGACACAGAATCCAATGCAGGCTCCAGGCTCTGAGCCGTCAGCACAGAGCCTGATGCGGGGCTTGAACCCACAAACCATGAGATCATGACCTGAGCCAAAGTCAGACGCTCAACCGACTGTCACCCAGGCACCCCTCTGAGAAGTTTTTTATACATTCTGGATTCTGGACATTTATTAGTTTTAGGAGTTTTTACTATCTTTTCCCATTCATTCCCTTTATGCAATCATTTGAGGAAAAGAAGTTCTCATTTTAATATAATTAAATTTACTAATTATTTTTTTCAAACAATGTTTTTTGTATCTTATTTAAGGCATTACCCTCAGGTCATGTTATTTCTATATTTTCTGGAAATGTATTAATTTACCTCTCACAATAGGTCTATTATTCACTGAAAATTGAATTTTGCTATGTTATTATATGAAATAGAGATTCAAATTAATTTTTTTCCATAGGAGGCATAATTTTTCTACACTCATTTTTTTAAAAGAACATTTTTTCTCCAATTATCCTGGGAAAGTATTTTTGACATGAATCTGACACTTCTGTACAAGTGGATCTGTTTCTGAAATCTCTAGGTTTTCATCTTCCTATTTGTATATTACTTCATTATTTCTACAATGCTTATCAAGTTTAGATTTATAAGTCTAGATAATTGTTTGGGCAAATTCTCCACTGTGTGCTTCTGTTATCTTTTCTTTAATAGGTTTTCATTTAAACTTTTTGCTAAATAGGTGATGGGTATTAAGGTACTTGTGATGAGAACAGGGTGTAGTAGGTAAGTGGCGAATCATAAATTCTACTCCGGATATTAATATTACACTATATGTTAACCAAATAGAATTTAAATAAAAATTTTGAAAACAGAACAAAACAAATAAGCATAGGTTAAAAACAAAGAAGTTAGAGAGAGGCAAACCTAGACGCCGACTCAGCTACAGAAAACAAACTTAGGGTTACCAGAAGAGAGGTAGATGGGGTCATGGGTTCAGTGGGCGGTGGGCATTAAAGAGGCCAGTTGTCCTGAGTGCAGGGTGTTTGTATTTCAGTGTTGAATCACTATGTCACATCCCTGAAACTAAAATTACACTGTATGTCAACCAACTGGAATTTCAACAAAAAACACACACAAAAGAAAAGGAAATAATTTGCTAGTCTTAGCCATATGCTATCCATTTAATTTTAGAACTGATGTATCAGGTCATATAATAATTTACTAAGCAGTGCATTTATATTTTTGTATCTGTTATATTTTAAAAAGCAATAGCTTTGAATAGGTAAGACAAAATTGCACAATAACTTTACAGGAAAAAAAATTAAAACTTCAGTGAGATACATTAAATAAATGAAGACACACTACTTGTTAGTGGGTGGGAATTATTAAATTACTTTAAAGTTGTACTTATTATAAGGCAAACACATTTGTAACAACCATCTTCATCAAGAAACAGAACTATTCTAGCGAGTCCAAAAGTCCCTCATGTGTCCAAACCCAATCCCAGCCACCTCTTTTCCATCTGTACAAAGTAAACAGTATTTCATTACGGTAAAAACTTGGTGTTTTTTGATAGTTTTGTCATACAAATGACATTACTAGTCAAACAATTTAGTGTCTCTCGCCTTTTTACTTTTTTTTAATGCTTTTCAAGTTTCTATTAATTTACAATCCCTCCCGTCCCTTTCTTTATTATACGATGTATCAGTTAAACAACCTGTACTCACCTGGAAGGTGATTTTCCATGGTCTGGATTTTGCATAACGTATAGGCATGCTGAAATTCAACATGTTCCTCATTCCCTTCTATTTGGTGCAGATTGCATGCTGGATACAGAAAGTTGATCAGATTCGAATTTGCTGCCTTTGGCAGGACTATCTCATTGCTCGCTTTCCTTCCTTCCTTCCTTCCTTCCTTCCTTCCTTCCTTCCTTCCTTCCTTCTTTTTTCTTTCTTTCTTTTCTTTCTTTCTTTCTTTCTTTCTTTCTTTCTTTCTTTCTTTCTTTCTTTCTTTCCTTCTTTCAATTTTTTAATGTTTATTTATTTCAGAGACAAAGCACAAGAGAGGGAGGGGCAGAGAGAGCCGAAGAGAGAATCTGAAGCAGGCTGCAGGCTCTGTGCTGTGAGCACAGAGCCTGACGGAGGGCTCAAACCATTGAACCATAAGATTATGACCTGAGCTGAAGTCGGACACTTAACCGAATGAGCCACCCAAGCGCCCCTCATTGTTCTCTTTTCACGTGGAGTTTCTGAGAATGCAAAAACTGCTGCCTTGGCTTTTGTCATCTTCTCATAATCTTGTTCCTATTGTGCATTTTATAAGACGTATCTAAAATGTGTCTTATTTTCAAAGACATAATTTATTTTTTGTCAATTTCTGTAGTATAGGTGACACACAGTTACGTTGGTTTCAAGTGTACAAGTGTAGCTATCATCTGTCACCATACAACGCTATTACAATACCGTTGACTATGTTCCCTATGTTGTGCCTTTTAGTCCCATGACTTATTCTTTGCATAACTAGAAGCCTGTACCCCCCACTCCCCTTCACCTATTTTGCCCATCCCTTCACCCAGAAGATACACTTTTAAATTCACTTTGTGCTTGTAATTTTTTTCACACATATAAAAATACTATTACAAATACCCATACTAAATTTGTATGGATTTTAATAGTTCTTATGATTTATTTGTTTCTTCACACACATGCCGGAGTCCAGCTCCAGCAGGTCCAGGGGTTCCCAAAGGATGAACGGTGTCGGTGAAAATAACAAATGGACACAGACAACAACAGTGTGTTCGACTGGCCGCTTTATTGTGGCAAACGTGGCTTATATTTGTTAGCAATTTCCTTGTAGCATGCATCATCTATGTTTCTCAGCTTTACTTAATTATAAAAATGTTCCTTTGTGGAATCACCCATTAAGGAACAGCATGGTTATTTTCTTGTAACGTTCCCTCCTGCCCTTTGCTTACTGGTTAATTTCTCCATACTATTTTCATTATGTATCTACCTTTATTTATAGTTTATAAAGCGTTTGCTTTGCTATTTTCATGAAAGGTCATCTATCTCTCAACACCTCAAGTGGAACGTTTACAGGGACATGACTTCTTAATTGTTCCTTTGAACCATTTGCAGTACAAGAAACAAAAGTATTCGCTTTGGTCTGGGGTGCTGGGAGGGAGCCAGGAGGGCCCTGGGAACCCAGGCCTTATGTGCTCCTAGAGAGACAATATATACCTAGGAACTAATGAACCATTCTTTACTTTAACCCACCAGGTCCAATCATCATCTGGAATGCCTCCTGGGGGCCAAGTGGGCCTAGGGGTTGGAGTCACTGGTATCCATAGACACATTCCTTTGTTGCCTGAGTGGGGATTTCGAACCCATTTGTCCCCTCCTTGGCTGGGAAATATATGGGGCTATCCTTCCTTTAGGTAGAGGAGTCTTCATAGGGGGTGGCAAGGGCTGGATGTAGGGCTGCATAATTTCCCTGTTGAGTCTTATTTCTTTCCCCAATGGTTCTTTTCCCGGGGTGCCTGTTGTGGGCAACTCCCCAACCGACAGATCCCCAGGTACTTTCATTGGTAAGGGGGCTTCCCTGACCAATGCTAAGGCCAAATTACATAAAAGCAGGAGTACAAGAAGCTTCACTTTCGGTGGGCCGCCATGCAGTCCCGATCCGTCCACCTCCAGGGCCCTGCCATCAGGCCGGTTGGATAGCTCGGCTTCCAGCACACATATAATATTACATCATCGGAAAATTAAGGTTTCTTTTTACCATTCCAGATATTTTTCCATTTATTTATTTTTCTTACCTTATTACATTGGTTAGACTTCCTATATGATACAGAAGTAAGAACATAGGACATTCTTTTTTTTTTTAATTTTTTTAATGTTTATTTATTTTTGAGAGAGACAGAGACAGAATGCGAGTGGGTTAGGGGCAGAGAGAGAGACACACATACACACACAGAATCCGAAGCAAGCTCCAGGCTCCGAGCTGTCAGCACAGAGCCCTACATGGGGCCCGAACCCACAAGCTATGAGATCATGACCTGAGCCAAAGTCGGACACTCAACTGACTGAACCACCCAGGCACCCCAGAACATGGGACATTTTTGCTTTTTTCCTATTTCGAAGTGCAGATTTCAATATTTCACCATAAAATACAGTAGTTTCTATAGATTTTATGTAGACACTCCATATTAGATCACAGAAATTTCCTTCTATTCCCAATGTGCTCAGAAACCTCTTTGTTATTTCACATTGATGCTTAATGTTTTCAAATAAATTTTTCAACCTTTCTGATAATTATGTTATATCTCTCCTTTACCTGCTTTCAAATAGTGGTTTTCAAATGTTAAAACAACCTAACATTCATGAGCTAAATGTAGCTTGATCATGATATAATATACTGTTTACAGACTGGTACATTTACATTGCTAATAACTTGTTTAGGATTTTTGCATATATGTTCATAAAAAAGATTAATTTGGTTTCCGTGGTGGCAAAACAGGTATCATGTAGAATTTTCTTTGTGTTACATTCTTGGATTCCTTGTTTTCCCCAATCTTTCATAAATTTTTAAATATATATATATATATTCAATTTTAGGTAATATTTTAAATGTATATTTCCCCATGTTAACAAATAATTTTACTTGAATTAAATTTCTAGACTTGAAACACTTTTTCTTCAGAACTTCAAAATTTTGGTCTTTTAGCTTTTAATGTTGCCAGTGAGATTTTTCATGCGAACTTTGATTTTTTTGGGATCTGAGATATTCAAGAGTGTGGGATAGTGTTTACACTTCTAGATACAGGTAATATTTTTACCAAACGAAAACATCACATTTTTTTCAGAACTTGGTTTCCTTTACAGTGAGAATATGTTTGGAAAGGGGTAAACAGAGACCTTCAATAATATCTGTAATTATTTCATAAAGATAGAAAAATGTTTTTAATATTTATTTTGAGAGCATGAATGGGGGAAGGGGTGAGAAAGGGAGAAAGAGAGGGAGAGAGGAGAATCCCAATCAAGCTCTGTGCTGTCAGCACAGAGCCCAACACGGGGCTCAATCTCATGTGGCACGAGATCATGACCTGAGCCAAAATCAAGAGTCAGACGCCTAATGGACTGAGCCACCCAGGTGCCCCGGGAAAGAAAAATATTTGAAACAAAGTAGGAACAAGTTAAGATATGTAAAATATAGTTTGTATTATTCTGTGTACTCTTCTGTATGTGGAACAAACTCACATACTTAGAAGTGTGTGTGTGTGTGTGTGTGTGTGTGTGTGTGTGTGTATCACATCCTTCATGACAGAAAAGTATATGGATTTCTTTGTATTTATTTTTTGAAACAATTATTTCACTTTGCAATTTTTTTCAAGTTTAGTTTAAATATAGTATGGCATATACATGAAGTAAATATTTTCAGGGGACTATATCAATTAATAAATGACTGTTGATGAGAGGAGAAATTAAATAAAATGGAAGAGGAGATAGAAATGGCACAAGTTAACATACAGAAGTATGTTTATATTCCATCAATTTTACTAGAATTTATTGACATTTAAAGTCTCACTACAAACAGAGGTGCCTGGGTGGCTCAGTGGGTTAAGCATCCAATTTCGGCTCAGGTCATGATCTCACGGTTGGTGAGTTTGGAGCCCTGGGTCTGGCTCTGTGCTGACAGCTCAGAGCCTGGAGCCTGCTTCGGATTCTGTCTCCCTCGCTCTCTGCCCCTCCTCCACTCGTACTCTGTCTCTCTCGTGAAAGTAAACAAACATTAAAAGCATTAAAAAAATAAAGTCTCACTGTTATTCATTAAATGTAAAATGTTTTCTGTATTGTGTATTCATTTGGTAGGATAAATTTTCACAAGTGATGTGTTCCCTGGATTTTTCTCTTTTAGTACCATAGATAAATGACAGAAATAAAAAATGCATAATCGTGAATAGAGTGAAAAAGGTTATTTTATTATTTATCTTTCAGTTTATCACCTATTTTACCTTGGTGCAGCTACAAACCATTCAAATTCAAACTATTCTTCTCGAACATGTTATGCAAAAATTAATGTACTTCTGGCATAAAATATAACAACAAGGATTTGTGCCACTGTAGTCATTAGATGTTTGGAGGAAAAGTTTAATTTAGCAAGTGGTCAAGTTTTCCAGTGACTATATTTCCATTAAAAATGCATTAATCTGCTGATTTATAATTATAATGATGTATATGGTTTCTCCATATATTCTGCTACTCGATGGACCCACACGATCTTATCACTACTCTTTTGTCATTTAGAGTTAGTTATTACTGGTCCTATCTTCACAATCCTTTTTTAGGGCTTCTATGTTGCCATGTCTGTGAAAGAATGGGACCAGTGGCCATCAATCTTTTTTTTCTTTCTTTCTTTCTTTCTTTCTTTCTTTCTTTCTTTCTTTCTTTCTTTCAAGCTTCTTTTATTTCTGTTTATTTTTAGAACATTATTAGTACCTTAATAAACACAACATTTCTATCTGTAAAATACTCTTATGTGAATATAGCTAAATGGTACTAATATTGGGCAAAAGAAAGACCACCACTAATGTAACCTGCTGAAAGAGTAATGACAATGGTGTGTTTTGTAAATCCTATTAACAGAAACTTCGATTCCTTGATATGACATTAGAAACCCTAAAAATCCCCACAGGTCAAATATCTGCTATTCTCCCTAAAATGCTATTGTGGTCTTTACAAGACTTCACTAGGTACATTTTATAAGTGGCCATTAATATAATATATTGACAAGTTTACACTTGTCACAATTTACACTTCACTATAATTTTAGCAACCAACCAAGTCGTTTATGCAGTAGCAAGATGAAAAGTGATTTAATGACATTGTAATCAATATTGAACTCATAAATAGATATGTGTATTTAAGACAATGATATGAAGTTTTTACTATGAGTTATTTACCATTCATTAACGTTTTTCTTTTAATCATTAGGACTGAGTCGTTTGCAGCATACAAATTTTGCCATGGTGTTAATGGTGGCATCATTAAAGATAGAATAAATGCATGCCTTTGAAGAAACTGAAAACAAATCACAAACGTTCTGAAAGTTATATGATTCAGAAAGATATCACTGCCACTACAAGCATATCAATCAACTATGAGAAGTTAAAATAAAAACATGAAGAAAATGAATAATTAATAGAGTACTTACTATTTTCTCTTTCTAAAATGTAATGAATATACAATTACATGGCTTAGAGAAAAGAAAGAAGTCAATCACGATATTTTGAATCTTTGGAAAATGCTGCAATAAATATTTTCATCACTGGTTGAATTAAGATCATATTGCATTCTTCTCCTATTGTAGTATATATACATCATTATATGCACATGTAGGCATTATTGAAAGCATTTAAATGGGGCTGTAAAATGAAGATGGCTTTATTTTATCAAAAGTCCCTGACTGCCTTTTAACCAGAAAAATGCTGAGTAATTCAGAAGGTTTCTCTTGAGTCGATGTTCTAGCAAAAAAAGAAGTTGAAGGAAGAAGACTCAGTCCATCAATAAAAGAAAAAAAAAATTGCTGTAAAGTGGCCACTACATAGTGAGCACTAAAGAAATTTGAGTTTCTCTTTCCATAAATCTTAGACACAACTATCAGACTAATAAAGTGTTTCTTAGTATTGAAACACTTTTTACGAGATAATGGTTATTATAACTATAGGCTTTGGGATAAAACTAAACTGCTTCCTAGGTATGTGATATTATTTTGTGGAGGGCTCACTAACTTTAGGTCTCAGTTTTCTCAGTTTAAACATTTATCATGAAAGTTTCTGTCAAAAACATGCTGTGAGAAGTAAATGCAATCATTAATATTTACCATTATCACATCATCATTGCTCCTGACACTTTCCTGATTTTAACTGAAAAAAAAAAATTGTCCTTAAAATACTGCCTTATTTATGGCACCCTCAAGAGAAGATTCTTCTTTTTATTTTGCAACCACTATTTGGAACTAGAGGCAAGGGACAACTTTTGTTTTATTCTCAAATACACTTTCATATAGTATTTTCTGCTTTTACTTTTTTTTCATTATCCAACCCTACAAAATATATATCATCTTTGACTAATATCTTATTTTCTTTCTTGTCGTCATACTATACCAGCATCCGTATTCCTTCTAGGCCTGGAATGTAGGTTATGATGGCCCAATCCCTGATGTCTCCTAATTGAACATGTAACTCTTACACACCATTGGAATTCGTCGCTGGATCCAATCTACTCCAAACCATATTGGTTGTCACATTGTCTCTCTTGCCCTATTTCACTTCTAAAGTCTTAAACATAAAATCCTAGACTATGTACCAAATTTCCTCTGGCCTGCTTCTTCATAGTCTCTCCCAGGATATCTACTCTCAAATTTGCATTATGACTTCTAATCCAGTGATGAAAAATAGTTTTTATCAATATTCTACCAATTGATAGTGGCTGGTTGGAGCACTACACTGAGAATCTTGAGCCTGAGGATAGGGCTCAGCAGGAAAGACTTGTGATCAATTATCAGCATTTAAAATAAAGCAGAAGTGCATGGTTGCACGTGTGCTAAGTAGATATAAGCCCTTCAACCTTTCCTATTCAGTGAAACTATTATCCTTTGTCTGAATACACATCTCTCATTACATAGTATATAGGTGAGAGGGTTATTGGCAACCAATGCTATTATTTTACAAGTTCCATCTGTCACTCTACCCCTTGGCCTTTAGTTCTACCCAGCAAATGGTCAATTTTCTGCTTACAAGCATTTAAACTTTGTGCAATAAATTACCAAGTGTATACATTGGTTAAATTATACACTCCACTTGAACCTAAGCCAGCTTGTGACTGTTTTGACTGATCATGTACCGAAAAGTTATGTTACGTGACTTCTGGAGCATGTCGTTAACTACAAGACTTACTGCACCTCACCTACTGTCTCTCTCTCTCTCTCTCTCTCTCTCTCTCTCTTTCCATCCCCCACCATCTCTTCTTCAATGCTTGTCCTTGAAACCAAATCATCATGTTATAAGGAAGTCCACAAAAGGAAAGTAAACATGTAGATGTTCCAGCTGACAGTCTCAGCTAAGATGTTACGGTTATAGATGGCATCAATCACTAGACATGGGTGTGAGCAAGCAGTTAAAGTTGTGGTGTGTGAGTTATTGAGTGGCTATTAAGCACTTGAAATGTGACTATTTCAAATTGAGATGCGCTTTAAGTGCCAGATAGACATTGAATGTCAAAGATTTAGCAGGACAAAAAAAGGGAAAGTATTTCATTAATTTTTAATGTTGATTACATGATGAAACAGATTAGGTTAAATAAAATATTACTGCATTACTTTTACCTATTTCTTTTTACTTTTTCTTTAGTGTGGAACTAAAACTTTTAAAATTACATACGTGGATTGTTATATATTTCCCGTGGACAATCCTGCTGTAGATGATTCTGGCTCTCAGCCTTTGAGATGTCCCAGCTGATGCCAAATTACTCTGCTGCCCTCTTTCCAAATGGCAGGTTTGTGAGTAAAATAAATGTTTTCATACCTTTTACTCACAAATCTGCAACGCGCCTCATTCTTCTTCCTCAGGAATGAGTGTCTTAGTTGTCTTTCAACATTACATTTTCTCTCTCTCTCTCTCTCTCTCTCTCACTCTCTCTCTTTTGAGAAAGAGTACAAGTGGGGCAGGGGCAGAGAGAGGGGGACAGAGGATCCAAGGTGGACGCTGTGTTGACAATAGCCAGCCCAATGTGGGGCTGGAACTCGCCAACTGCGAGATCATGACCTGAACCGAAGTTGGACACTCAACCAACTGAGCCACCCAGGTGCCCCAGCTCTATATTTTCTTGATTTAATTTGTTAATTTAAAGGCCCACCCTAAATTTTTCAGAACTTAAAATCTATTTTCCTAAAACCTTTGAGTAAATAGTTGCCCACACTAAAGGTAGTAATCACAGCTCCAAGTGGAAACATTTAGTTTTAGTATTTTGGTTATGTGATACAAAAAATATTTTCAGTAATGTTTTGTGTGTTTAACAAGAAAGATCACTGTTAAGCATAATGTGATTTGATTAAATTAAGAACAGTTTTAAAGACCATACGTGTTTATTTCAGTCAGACAACTAATTTTATCTTGAATAAAATGAATTTTTATTTTTGCTGTTAATTAAACTGTCAATGTATTGTATTGGGCAAATTTAAATTCCAGTTAGTTAACATAACAGTGTAACATTAGTTCAGATTTTAATACAAGCTAAGGTATCTGAATTGAAGGATAGAGACAAAAGCTTAAAGAAAGACCAAAGGACCTTTCTTTTGAAAGATAGAATATTACAATACAGAGGCAAAACCAAGAATTGATGTCTATTTTGCAATTAGAACATCTAATTAAAATGCAGTCAATAAATATACTCTGAAATACTTAGGAAGAGAATAGCAATTTGCTCACACTTGGGATTTAAAGACAGATATCAAACTTTTATGTGCATAAGTAGACAATACATCTGCTTATAAATCAAAAGTGAATTTTGACAGTTAATCCTGTTAACATTTGGATTATCGGTTAGAATGACCCTTTAACTTAGGGGTCACTTTGGGAATGCATCCAGGTCTTTTAGTATTTTACGAGTAAAATGTCAACATAAATTGCCCTCTTAAATGTGGAAATGCACAATGATAGATAATAAATGTACCCTAAGTGGATAGATTAACGTCATTAAGAGACCAGTGCTAAATTGAAGGTTCTTAATTTATTAAAGTTGGCTAGCTATATTTTTTGCAAAATTAGCTATTGGAAATGTTTGCTTTAGTAAACTTGAAGTCAGCAGAAAAGTGACTTATTCTATAGTTTGCAGAGTAAACTTAAATAAGTGGTATGCCTCTCAAATAAGTTACCATGTCATCCTGTCACTTGGAAAATATAAGTACTTAGTAAATATTACAAGTTAAAAGTAAGTTTGCAACATTTCACATTTTTAGTGACCAAATAATTTTAAATACTCAATTAGTACAGTGAAGAATAAAACGACGGTAAACTATCCACAAAAAATAAAGATATATTTGCTTTCCTATTCACTTCTCAATCCCAGGACTGGTTGTATTGTATTTGGAGCCTCAGAAGACACAGGACTGCAAATCTTGCTTCCCTCAAAGCTCAATCAGCGACTCATGAGCCGTAGTGGGAGATTTTAAAGCATCATGTGTTCAAAAACAAAAGCCACCTAGACCGACAACAAAGAAACACATGAAGAATCAGAACAAAATAATGACTTATCTATAAGTGTATATAGAATTATGTATATTAAAATGTCTAAAACTGTAGCAAAAAAAAGAATACCCATTGTTTTCTGGTTTTGAGGGGTTTTCAAAGTTTTTATTTAAATTCTAGTTAGCTAACTTGCAGTGTTATTGTAGTTTCACGTGTACCATATGGTGATTCAACACTTTTATACAACACCCAGTGCTCATTAAACAAATGTACTCCTTAATACCCATCAGCCAGCTAGCCCATCCCTGCACCAACCTCTCCTCTGGTAACCATCAGTTTCTTTATAGGAAAGAGTCTGTTTTTGGATTTTCCTTTCTCTCTGCCCTCTTTCCTTGGCTTATTTGTTTTGTTCTTAAATTGCACATATGAGTGAAATCATATGGTATTTGTACTCTGTAGCTCCATCCACATTGTGGCAAATAGCAAGAATTCATTCTTTTTATGACTGAGTAATATTCAGGTGTGTGGTGTGGCGGTGCTGGTGGTGGGGTGTGTGTGTGTGTGTGTGTGTACATACATATATATATACATATATATGTTTATATATATACATATATATATACATATATATGTTTATATATATATACATATATATATACATACACACATATGTGTATGTATATATATATATATATATATATATATATGATATCTTCTTCATCAATTCATTAGTCAACGGACATGGGTTGTGTCCATAATTTGGCTATTATAGATAATACTGCCATTAACATTAGGGTGCATATATTTTTCTGAATTACTATTTTTGTATTTTTGTTAGTACTTTGTAGTTTGAATTAGTATATTTGTAGTGCAATTGCTGGATTGTAGGGTAGTTCTATTCTTAACGTTTTGAGAAACCTCCCTTCTGTTTTCCAGAGTGGCTGCACCAGTTTGCATTCCCATCAACAGTGCATGAAGGTTCTTTTATCTCCACATCCTTCCCCACACCTGTCATTTCTTGTGTTGTTCATTTTAGACATTCTGACAGGTGTGAGGTGACATCTCATCACAGTTTCAATTTTCATCTCCCTGATGATGAGTAATGTTTAGTGTGTCTGTTGGCCATCTGTATGTCTTCTTTTTGGAAAAATGTCTATTCATGTCTTCTGCCCATTTTTTCACTGTATTATTTGTTTTGGGTGGTGTTGAGGTTTATGAGTTCTTTGTATACTTTGGATACTAACTCTTTATCAGATATGTCTTTTGGAAACATCTTCTCCCATTCCTAGGTTGCCTGATACTTGTATTGATTGTTTTCTTTGCTGTGCAGAAGCTTTTTATTTTGATGAAGTCCTAATAGCTTATTTTTGCCTTTGTTTCCCTTATCTCTATGGTCAGGAACAAAACAAGGATGTCTACCATCACCACTGTTATTTAACATAGTACTGGAAGTCCTAACCACGGTAGTCACACAACATAAAGAAATCGAAGACCTCCAAATTAGCAAAGAATAAGTAAAACCTTCACTATATGCAGATGACATGATACTCTATATTGGAGATCTGAAAGACCCCACCAAAAAAAGGCTAAAACTCATACATGAATTCAGTAAAGTCACAGGATACAAAATCAATGTACAGAAATCTGTTGCATTTCTATACACCAATATGGAAGCAGTAGAAAGAGAAATTAAGGAATCAATCCCACTTACAATTGCACCAAAAAACGTTAAGATCCCTAGGAATAAACCTAACCAAACAGGTGAAGGACCTGTACTCTGAAAATTGTAAAACACCGATGAAAGAAACTGAAGAGCACAGAAAGCAGTGGAAAGACATTCCATGCTCATGGACCAGAGGAACAAGTATTATTAAAATGTCTATACTACCTAAAGCAATCTACACATTTAATGCAATCCTTATCAAAATACCAACTGCATTTCTCACAGAGCTAGAACAAATAATCCTAAAATGTGTATGGAACTACAAAAGACCCTAAATAGCTAAAGTAACCTTGAAAAAGAAAAACAAAGCTGAAGGCATCACAATTCTGACTTCAAGTTATATTACGATGCTGTAGTGATGAAAACAGTATGGTACTGGCACAAAAATAAGCATGTAGATCAGTGGAAGGATGCCCATTGTTTTTATATAATCATGAAATAGTCACAAAGATTGATGATACCTTGGCTATCAAATTTTTTGAAAAATCTTGATAAATTCCCCAAATGAAGAAATCATGAACACTATTCTAATTATAATGTATTAAAGTTTTTGAAAAGAATAAAAAAATAAGTGAAATAACTAGTGACTTTGAGAATATTTATCTAATAATAAAGAATATTATATCATGAAAAACCAAAACCTTACTAATATGGCCTATGTGTCACTATGAAGAAACTGCATCAGCTTAAACTAGTTGTCATAAAAAAGGTAGAAAACAAAAGTATTTCTTAACACAGGTAAATGTGAAGCATATTAACCTTTTAAATGTGTGAGGATAGAAATTATAAAGCAGAAGCAAATGAACTTTAAGACAAGCTATGATATCTGATGAGATATATGTATGTGTATATATATATAAAAATTCTTAATATGTATGTGACAGTTTGGAATACAAACCTCATTTGGAACAAATATAGACTATAGACTGTTTGCATTCACTATATATGAAATACCATATACATTATAAATAATACATTTTATTCATATTTCTATATTTTATTCTTTACATGCATAAAAATATAAATATATTATATATTTATATATAAAATATAATTACAGAAAAGTAGATTTTCAAGATTATAAGTTGAAGATTACTACAGTTATATATTAATAAACTTGAAAAACCAACATAAATTTGTTGATTTTTTTTTTGGTAAGACATCAACACGTAGGATACTTAGGTAAAAAAAAAAAAAAAAAGAAGGATAGAAAAGTAAATCAAATATCTACTTCTGAAAATGACTGTCAAGTCCACAAAGTTTTATAAGCAAATATGTTAAATAATTAAATAATTTACTAAATATTTATTGATCCCCAATTATGTGCTCAAGGATACACTGGATGCTAGATTCGTAGAGAAGAGAGGGGGTTACATATTATCTGGTCTGATGGAGTTTACAGGTTATGGGAGGAGTGAAATATTTGAAAGAATAATCACAATAATCACAATTTCTAACAATGCTAGTAATTCTGAAAAAAACAAAGCAAAGAGATGAGATCCTTTAAGAAATGAATCTGGCTTAGAATAATGTTGGAAGTGTTCTGAAGTCTTGCCTAAAACGTGAGATTAGAACTGAGAGTGTATGATGAACAGATTTCGAAAGTATATGTGAAGATCAAGTATATGTGGAGAGAGAGCACACAAGAGAGAGTGCGCCTTAACATACCTGGTGTATGGCAAGTGCACATACATATCAGCTTTTGTTATTATTAGGTAATTTTTACCAATTATACTTAAAATGTTTGCTTTGTATGCATATCATTTTTTGATAAATATTTATTTAAATTCTGGAAGAATCATCCTATGAGGCAGGGAGGGAGACGAATTTTCTGCATTAATAATCAAATGGCAATGTGGCAATATACGTGAGTCTAGTTAAAAAAAAAAAAAAAACCAACAACTAAGCTTTGTATTTAACAATCTGTAGGCCAGGATCAAATATGAAGTGAGATACAGTTTTGGTACATCATGTTCATTTCTATTTTTAAAATCTCTTTTCAGTAATCCACATTTTGATACTTTTGGAAAATTCTTCCTTGCTTCCAATGGAATATTGATAGTAAAATTTTCATACAACATGATTTCAATTTGAAAATTATACCTCTCCTTTCATTTACAGGTCAGTTTGTTTTTGTTTCATTTTTTGGTGTGTACCCATTTACATGAGGAAATGATTAAATCAAAACATCAAGAAGAATTTCTTTTTATTTTTTTTCAACGTTTATTTATTTTTGGGACAGAGAGAGACAGAGCATGAACGGGCGAGGGGCAGAGAGAGAGGGAGACACAGAATCGGAAACAGGCTCCAGGCTCTGAGCCATCAGCCCAGAGCCCGACGCGGGGCTCGAACTCACGGACCGTGAGATCGTGACCTGGTTGAAGTCGGACGCTTAACCGACTGCGCCACCCAGGCACCCCAAAAATTTCTTTTTAAATTAGGTTTTAGACGTTCCCACCAAAGCATAGACAAATATTCCAGGAAAGGAAAGGCAGTGTGAAATAACAATTGGGTACTGTCTGTGTGACTTTGTATTTGAGTGAGTTTAAGAAAAATGGAGGCATATTGACAGAAGACAAATTACTTCGTAATTGCATCTAGAAATAGCTTCTTTTAATGTAGTAAACAAATGTCATCCTGACTAGACACATCAGAAAATAGTCTCAAATAGAATGAATAAAGTAAAAAACGGAAGAGTTGACATGTTTGAGAGAACTAGGCAATGACTGAGCATTTCTCTGAAACAATTTTTAAAAAGAAGTGAAAATAAGGCGAATGGAATTTCCCATTGTAGGAGGAAACCTCGGTGCTGCTCAAGATGGAGCAGCCCATTCTGTCTTTCAACAACTGCTTTCCAGATATTATCTCAGAGTTATGATTTATAAAATAACATTACAAATGATTTATACTGTAACTGAAGCTGGTTGTATATATTTAACTAGAGCGTCATTCTATTTTGCTCAAATGGAAGTAATTTCAATTTCCCATTATTATCATAGGCTATGCTGTATGCTATAATACATTAGTGCCAAGGGCCCACTCACAAGTTTCAGAAGAGTAATATATTTAGAACTATCACTTGTGTCCCATCCCTGAATATAGACAGGGGATGGGCTAGAGAATCCATTAAATCCAGAAACATTGAAAAAATACTTTTCTAATAAGTTCACCTAGACTACTAAAGTAAACTCATGTCTTTCCCTCTAGTCTTTTTTATGCACAGTTGTAAATTAGTCTTCATGGATAATTTTTTATTGCTGTTTATTTTTTTATTATTTTATTCTCTCTAACGCTAATTGTGTTTGGGCTAAAATCTGGATAGTTTTGTTTGGTAAACTTTCTGTGTCATGCACCAATGTAGAAAACAGCTGGACTGGCTAAAATCAAAGCAAAGCAAAGCAAAGCAAAGCAAAGCAAACAAAACAAAACAAAACAAAACAAAACAAAACAAAACAAAACAAA
>NW_024412404.1:6754493-6795970 GCF_014898765.1 Herpailurus yagouaroundi
AAACAAAACAAAACAAAACAAAACAAAACAAAACAAAACAAAACAAAAACAAAGACACTTGAAGCCATAAATACATGGAGGTAGGAACATTAAAGAGTATGGCTAGCATTCAGTCGTTGGTGGTAAGGCAGAAATGGAAATAGAGGCAGGAACAAGGTTAGATACCAACTACTGCAATAAGAAATGCCAGACTTTAGATGAAAAAAAAAATTCTTTGGATCAGCATATAGTCAAGGCTAAGGGGAGAAAATAAAGATGGAAAACAGAAAGAGAATATGGCCGACCTGAATTAATAATAACATGGGAGGTGGTTCATGCAGGTGTTACATTTGAAGGACAGAAGCTCTGATCCTCATTTTCTGTCTTAACAGAGGGTCTGTCTAAATCCTGCATCCCAGAACCATGATTAAAGAGTGTTCATACTCTATCCTTATATTTTAGATATAATTGATGCTTATCATTATATTAGTTCAAGTGTACAATATAGTGATTCAGTATCTGTATATATTTTGAAATGATCACCATAGTAAATCTAGTTAATATCCATCACCGTGCATAGTTATAGAATTTTCTTCTCTTGTGATGAGAACTTTTAAGATCTACCCTTGTAGCAACTTTCAAATATGTAATACAATATTAACTATAGTCACTATGCTGAACATGATATATTTATTTTATAACTGGAGGTTTGTAACTCTTGACCCCCTTCACCTTTATTCCTCATTTGGTTATCAAGTCTCACCATCTACTACTGCCTGTGTGAAATTCCACATTGACAAACTGGTCTGCTCTGTGCTCATGGAGTATACCTTGTAATTTTCCGTTTTCTTCTTGTATTTGTTTACACTAAATCTCACACGGATTTGTCTCTTTTCTGGTGTCTTCTCAGTTTATCCTATGGATCCTTTGACTCTCGGCTCAAATCCTAGTTCATTTGTGATTCCTCCCTGAAAGTACAGATCACACAGTTTCCTCCCTGGTCTCTAAAACTGAAGAGCTCATCATCTACACTATTCACTGTGTATGCCTGATATTGCTTACATTTTTGTTGTTATTTAACTTCTTTTAGATTATCTTTTTTGTCTAATTTTACTGTAGGCATTTGGAGGGCAGAAGCCACGATTTTGCTGTATACCACGTAAGGCATTACCAACGGTTCAATCAAATATCACAATTGGGCACTTAATGTGTGCCGGGCTCTATGCTAGGTTCTGGTGTTAGAAGAAGAGATGAAATCTGTGGGTGCTTTAAAGAAGCTTGAAGATTTTTCTGACAGGTGAAAAGATGTGTAATAATACCTAAATAGGAACACATGAAGTATGTCTTATGGGATTTGTGTTGGGGAAGAGGAGGTTGCCTACGTAAATTTAGGTCTAAACTGAGACCTTAGTAGGCAAAAGCAAAAAGAAAGAGTAAAGGACAAGCGTTCCAGCAGAAGATTGTTTTGAGAAAAATTCTGGCGGTTAGTCAGGGTGAAATTCGTTCGTTCACAGGATTTACACCATTTGTTGAGGAAAATTTGCTCAGCTGGTGGTTAGTGAGGAGAGTGATGAGCTGATTTGCTTTCTGGATGTTATTCCATTAATCAAGACCCAGGATTGACTTAAATATTTGTCATCAAGCCTAAAGTCTGACATCTGATATTCAGAGCCTGTGATAGATTGACTTCAAATTATGGCTTTTCCACCATAATCCACAATGGCCTCTTGTATTTCAGCTAGGAAAATATATTCACTATCTCCAGATTTGTCGCATATTTCTATACACCTTGCTTTTCTATAATTCCCTTCTCAGAATTTTGCTTATTTACATACTATTTGTTTTCAAGCCTAAAATATCCTCAAACAAATTTTAAGTTACTCACTGATTTTTACTCTTTTATTCAATGACTCATCAGTCACTGCTGTTTATTGATTACCTATTATGTGCAGTTAATGCATTGGGCTTTATGGAGCATATGTAAATAAATAGACTCTACTCATCAAAATATTTATTCTCCAGAGTAAAAAACATCATCTGGTCATAAATAACTACACAGGAAGGTAGATTGTGATATTTATCTATATAATTACTATAAATTTACTGCTTTGGGAGTTCTGAGGGAGGTAGACATTTTTGCAATTTGAAAGAATAGCCAGGGGGAATTACAGTGTTTTGTATGGTCCTTAGAAATCAGTTTTGGGGTGTGACTTTTTTCAATGAGTATTAAAAATGTATTTGCATATGCATTTAATTACTCTGCACTTTAAATGTGGAGGCTTCTTTTTTTTTTTAATTTTTTTTTTCAACGTTTATTTATTTTTGGGACAGAGTGAGACAGAGCATGAACGGGGGAGGGGCAGAGAGAGAGGGAGACACAGAATCGGAAACAGGCTCCAGGCTCTGAGCCATCAGCCCAGAGCCTGACGCGGGGCTCGAACTCACGGACCGCGAGATCGCGACCTGGCCGAAGTCGGACGCTTAACCGACTGTGCCACCCAGGCGGCCCATGGAGGCTTCTTTTTTAAACATCTTTTTATCTGTGTTCTTCTAAAAAGGGATATTTCTCATGCCTTCATTTCTGAGAGTCTAGTGCTGGTCATAAGGTAGCAAATGAATTAATATTTGCTAATTGGTTTATCATCTTTAGAAAAATAAATATTGAAAAGAAGAAAGTAAAGTTGTGATGAACCATACCATGCAGCCTTTGAAATTAGCATTATTCTTCCATTAAATGGGCTAGTGAGGTAAGTTACGCTGTCTCTCTACCATACTAAACATCACCAATTTAATAATTTGATAAAGAGTAATGTCATTTGGGGAGTGCAGGATTTAAAACTGGTGACGTTGCCAAAGAGAAAACAATAGGTACTTTTTTCAAATTAATAATTTTGCTTCTTCCTCATGTGGAATAGAAGAAAATAATGGGAAATATTCCAAGCAGTTGTTTAATGGAGCATACCCTCTTCACTCTTATTTTACTTACAACTGGCTTCGGTTTGTTTTTCTCGCGTTGGTGCTAGCAGGGAAAAGGAAACAACAGTTTAGCACGTCTGTGAAAGTCAGTGTGAATGGAAATCATGAGTTCCCAACTATTACAATGCAAGGAGATCTACTTGGGATTGAAATAACAACATCAAGTTCCAATCCCTTGGGAAAAATTACGCCAGGCAGACTGATTGAGTGGAAACTATCCAATAAACTGTGCATGGACTTTATAATCAGTGAACCGTATAAAAGAGACTCAATTTCCTGAATTGCATGTCAAGAACTAAATTTACATGATGTAGCCACTTGAAGTAAACATAACTAAGCATGCTAGTATATGAACCCCTTGGGAGCAAATGGAGTATCACTAAACAACTGCCTGACCTCCCAGCCAGTGTATTTTATGTGACTGAGTGAATATTACTGCTTAGTGGGGAGGGTGGGGGGAAGTAATGCCGCTTACATAATTATTGTCTTTCTTTAACAAAAATGTAATAGTTCCACTATTGCAAAAATATAATAGTTTCACGATTGCTAGCTGTGCCAGTTTGTACAATACGAGTTCCTAGAAAGCAGAAATAATAGTCTCCCAGTAATAGTAATGCTAGACTAAATAAATCAGATCACCTCCACCCCAGAGGACAACTAGAAAAGCCAGATAAGATATATTCGCATATCACTTTAAAAGCAAGAGACTACTAATAAATTCACCAAGTATTACCAGCTGTGATAGATTACTTGCGATGTCTGGACCATTTACAATGTGACTCTTTGGTGCTTCCCATCAGAAGGTGGAATCTTTCTCCTGCCCCCTTATCTACGCTGGTCTTGGCACTTGCTTTGGCCAAGGCGATCTGACAGAAGTGGCGGTTTTCCAGTTCTGAATCTAAGTTTCAAAAGAGACTTCAAGCTTCCGTTCTGTCTCTTGGAACTCTGCCACCACGATTAGACCAAGGCCAGGCTATCCTGCCCGAGGATGCTATAACACATGGAACATCGCTGAGCGTGTCCAGGCAAGGACATCCTAAACCAACCAGCACTTTGTCACTCCTCCATAAATACAGGGGCACGCCCAGCCGAGAATAGCCACATCTGGCCCAGACGGAAACCATTCAAGCAATCCATTCATTCATCTGTGCGGAAAATACGTAGAATTGTTTTAACCACTAAATGACTTGAAATGCCACTGTATTTACTTTACACACCAGGCCAGAACCAGCTTTAACGAGGTTCAGAGAGCCGGATATTTGAGGTCAATTTCCCTTTCTCCTTATTTACGAATGCGTTTTCAAAAGCTTAAAGCAACAGTAACAAAAGCCTAAACCCAACTGTTGACTTAAACATCTCCAAAGTTGAAAAACCTCTGTGCATTTTCAGACAAAATTAAGGAAACTAAATATATATATATATATATATATATACTCAGCAGATGGCAGAACAAGAAGTAGTAAAAATTGTTCTCCCAGAAGAAGGGTAAAGCTCCCATTTGGATGTTGGAAATGCAGAGCATCAGGGTGGCTCAGTCCGGTAAGCATCCGACTTCTGCTCGGGTGATCTCATGAGAGATCCATGAGTCCATGCCTCTGCTTGGGATTCTCTTTCTCTCCCTCTCTCTGCCCCTCTTCTACTTGCTTTCTGTCTCTGTCTCTCTCTCTAAATAAATAAATCAACTTTTAAAACAATTATTAAAAAAATTTAAAAAATGAATGTTGGCAATGCAAGAGGAATAATCAGGAGGGCATAATGGGAACTTTATTTTTCTAAAGTCCTTGCATATTTTTGTAGAAGGTGTAAAAAGCTGATTGATATTTAGACCTTGATTAGTTATGAATCATTTTGAAATCTCCAGGGGAATCACTAATGATAGTAATCAATCAAAGAGTAGGTAAAAAATGAGAGAAACAAGAACAGGTAGAATCATTAAAAAGATAAAGCAATCCAAAAAGGGTTTGATCTATCTCAAAAATATTGATCTAAGAACAAATGTAAATGGATCAGAGTCCAATTATAAGTCAAAGATATCCCACTTTAAAAAAAAAACAAAACTTTGCTTTTTATAAGAAAGATATCTAAAATAAAAAGATATAAAGAGTTTAAAAATGCATATATAACAAAAATATCAATACATAGAAAGTTGATATGGCTATATTTATAATGCTAAATCAGACTTTAAGCTAAAAGCATTAATAGAGTTAAAAAGGAGTATTTTATAATGTAAAGTTTTAATCTACCTGGAAAACATATTCATTATTCATTCATAAGCACCTAATAACATAGGCTCAACATATAGCAGCAAAGTACAGATCTCTGTGTGTGTAGATACAGATGTAGACACAGATAGAGTAGATATATAGATGTATTACTATATCCAAAACTGCATAATATACACTCCTAGGCAAACAAGGAATATATCCAACAATTGACTATAATATATAAAAACAAAAAGAGGTAGAACAGATAAAATTGGTCTCTGGTATCATTCAATACATTTCCTCCTTTCTACAGAACTCAACACTCCAATCCCCAACTCCAGATAACTATTATATGCTCAAGTTCTCAAATTTTAATAATAGAGCCTTACAATGTACAAATTATATATGTATACACACACACACATGTACATATATATAAATTATTATTATAGAAAATTTGGAAAATATAGGAAAAGTTTCAAAACAATTTAAAAGCTTATGAGTCATCAGTAATCCCTCACTCTTCCTGATCTTGGAGTAAGGGAATGAGTGTGGATGTTGAAGTCAGACCTGAGTCCAAAAGATACCTCTGAGCTCCAGTAGTTGTATGACTTTGGGGAAAGGGACTTAACTTCCCTTAACTTCAATTTCCTCAGAGAATTAGAGTAATTGTACTATGTTGGTTTTAAATAATTTCAATTTCACAGGAGCACATTCAGAAATTAATTATCAGTGTACAAATAGGGTGTGTCATAAATTCAGATATGGAAATATAGTGGGATCTCAGAAAGGAGGAAAAGTGGTATCGAAGGGAATTTGAAAATACAGGAATAAACACCAACCATCTCCCACCTCCATTTTTCTTGTCATGTAAACCCTCATTTTTCTTTTTCGAGTTCTCAGATCAGATGACAAATGACCATGAAAGGTACCCTGGTTGACCCAAGTTTGGGCCAATGCTCGGCCTAAGTCCAATTCACTGTAAAGAAGAAAACAGGATGAGATTTTACAAAACGTCTGCACAATCGTAGCTGCTATGAAGGTGGGGAGGCTAATGAAGCAGGTCTGTACAAGCAGAGCATCCAGGACTTTGCAGTGCTACTGTCAACATTAAATGTATGTAAATATTTTAGTAATCATTCATAGTTATTGATGTTAATTATCAGAAACACTAAGATTCAACTATTGATTCCATTTTTGTATATTTACTTTAAGTCACTTATTTTATACAAGCACATATCTATACATACATATCACTTCTTTTATACTCACACTCATTTATATACAAAAATATTTGCAATAAGTAAAGAATATAGATTTAAGCTATGCATTTTTCGTTAAACATTGTATTGCAACCCTCCTTATGGATTGGTGTAAACTCTTTATAAACAACATTTTTGATTGACTGAGGTTTTATTCTTAATATACAAATGCTATAATTATTTCATTTACGTAAACAACCTTTCATCTTTAAAGTGAATTGGAGGCTTAGCCTGAACAGATTGAAAAGGCAGGCAGCCGTATTCTGAAATGGTAATGTGTGCAATTTGTTCCATTTTCACACAATGCTATCTCATTGATAATACGTTTTTGATGTGAGATAAAGTGCACAAAAGAGAATTAACATATATGCATATGAGTGTATCTTTCATAAACACAATATGCCAAATTTCAAATTCTCTTAACACTAATTGTTGGTAACATAATTTGGCAACTAATCAAGCCTTGTGACATTTGTGTATTTTGTGATATTTCTTGAACTACACTGTCATGGGGTGGGGAGGGATTCTTAATAAAGAGAAAAAACACATTTTCAAGAGTCTTCATTTATTTATTTCCTGGTATAGTATAAGCATTTGGAATGAAATTGGCTCTAGCAGATAAATCTTGTTTATATTCTTTGAAATTAGATGTTGTTTATTTCTTCCATGTTCATAAACATGATGACAAAGTTCGGTCCCTAAGATTATTGTTTTCATTTACTTATCCCCAAAACTTTATGAACTTCCTTTATGGAACAGGAGTTTGAGTACTTGCAAAAAATATTTCTTTCTGTTGTTGCTTTGATGTTAAGAAGAATTATACTGTAAACTTCTTAATGGCAGGAAGTGTATCTACTTGGCACAACTTTTAGGGTACTTTTGTAGACAATAGTTATCACCAAAGGGTTGCAAATAAGTTAATTTAATTCTTGAAGATACTGCAAGGTATTACCTCTTTTTCTGAAATCAAGAATCGTTATTAGGACAGCAATAAGTTCATTATGATGTCAAACATAGGAGACATTCTATTTTAGAAGCATATAATATTAAGCATGAATAATAATATACAATAATAAATGCAATCAATATAAAATAAAACAGACTATTTAGTATAAGTATTCTAATGTAGAAACATACATTTTATTATATGTCTAAATAAGAATGGTAAAATAGCATGAACACTTGTCCCAGGCAGTACATGAGACTAGTGATTGGTAATATATACCATATCAGAGGTTATTTTTGTTGTCGTTGTTTATTTATTTTGAGAGAGAGAGAGAGCTCACAAGCAGGGGAGGGGCAGAGAGAGAGAGGGAGAGAGAGAATTCTAAGGAGGCTTCACAAGCCAGCGCAGAGCCCGACGCAGGGCTCAAACTCATGAACCTGATCATGACCCGAGCTGAAATCAAAAGTCAGATGCTTAACTGACTGAGCCACACAGGCGCCCCTGTATATACCAGAGCTTTTGAACATTACTTCCAAGGCATGTTGGGCAGGTATGTGAGAAAAGGATGGAAATAAAAGGAATGCCCTGAGATGGTGCGTAGCATACAGACCGACTTATGTCCCAGCTTACGGCAATATAGTCCTACCGACAGGAATATATTTAGCATGAGCATGGTACATGTTGGTCAAAAGATACAGAAATCACAGAGACTGTTGGATCAGAATAGGTGACTTCGTCTTGAAAGGTATCAAAAAACAAAATGTCACTTCTGCTGCATTTTATAATCCATGAAAGACTAGTTGTTTCTGTGAAAATAATTAATTAATGACATTTTCCTAGTCAATTCACAGAGGTAAAATGATTACAAATCCTGTAGACCTTTTCAAAAGAATCAGAGAACTTATGCAAGTAAAATTAAAATATATCTTGGAAACTTTTTGAAGATTTAATTATGGAAGGTTTGGGATTTCAAACCAAACAGTTTAGTTGTTTATTCCAGAATAAAGAATCAGTCGAGGTATATATTAATAAATTACAAAGTCTAGAATTACAATTAATAATAATCAAATATATAAAGTAAGCATTTTAATACATTAAAATCTGTGATTATTTTTAATGATACTGTTTTTATATCCTTAAAATGAAATTTTCCTTATGAAAATATGACAAACCATGTCCCTATACTTATATCATTTATATACCGAATAGTTATAATTGCAAACGTAACCTTGTCTTAAATTTTAACAATTATTCAAATGCATTGTAAGTCAGTTATTTTACCTATAAAGTTTGACATTTCTAAAATATTTACTTTTCGCACTTTGTATGTAATGAAATATAATTGTGCAATATTTCATTATTCAAGAACAGACCAAACACAGGGCCACTTCAAATGAAAAAGGAAATAAAAAGAAGACTGCTAAAGATTTTGAAATAAATTGAAAATTTGTTAAGATTGAAAATCAAGTTTTGAATTTACAAACTACTTTTAAAATATCGTCAAGTTCGTAAGCAGAAAAGAAATGTAAATGTTATGAAGCAGAAATGAATCAGTAATGTAATCTGGTAGTGAAAGTTGGGTCATTAACTCTGACATCAAAGTTAATTTTCTTCGAAGGAAAGTATGGAAGTATCTCTGAGCTACTAAAATTTACAATGATGAGATCAGAGACACTACATGCTGAATATATAATAATTTGGAGTGGAGAAAGTCTCTTTTTTTGAAATTGACTTAAATAACATCTTTTTGTATCTCCTATACTCTGTTATTGTTCATGCTGTTCCCTTATCTGAAATTCTCTTCTACCTTTATTATCAAACTCTCATCTATACTTCAAGCACCCTGAAAAAACTACAAAGCCATCTCTGAAGCCACAATAACACTTGAATTCTCTTAAAAATTTTTTTGAAATGTTTACTTATTTTTGAGACAGAGAGAGACAGAATGAGAATGGGGAAGGGACAGAGGCAGACGGACACAACAGCATCTGAAACAGGCTACAGCACAGAGCCCGACACGGGGCTCCAACCCACAAACCCTGAGACCATGACCTGAGCTGAAGTCGGACGCTTAACTGACTGAGCCACCCAGGTGCCCCAAATCCTCTTTAAAAGGTATTTCCTGGAGTGCCTAGGTGGCTCAGTCGCTTAGGCGTCCAACTCTTGATTTTGGCTAGGGTCGTGGTCTCACAGCTTGTGAGATCAAGCCCCGTGTCAGGCTCTGCGATGACAGCAGGGAACCTGCTTGGAATTTTCTCTCTCCCTCTCTCTCGGTCCCCTCTCCACTCACACACATGTTCTCTGTCTCTCAAAATAAATAAATAAACATGGGGGAAAAAAAGTACTTCAAGATAAGGTTTATTTCCTTCTACCTAATACTTCTGTAGTAATAATTATAAGCTTTTTATGTTTTTTTTTAGCACTCAGTAAGTGTTAGATAAATTGAATTGATTGATCCAGTTAGCCAATCTGGGAATCTGGGGTATGGACACTCTTACCTGGAAGCTTTCTATGCTTCTCCTAATACATGTTTAACTACAGCAAGGCTTTGATGGTGTCCCCAAATGCAGAATCAGTTCTATCATTAATACGTTTGTGATCATGTGATCCAAAAAGGTTACTTACATCACTTTCTGCCTTACACTGCATGCCCTTGTACATGTAATTACAGTATAGGAATTCTAGAAAAAAAAGTTGGATAAAGTATTAACATATTTCTGGAGGTATATGGGAGGTATATCTGTATCTATATATCTACATATAGTATATGTTTCATGTACATATAAATATACAATACTATAAATAAATATATACTAGCATATAATAAATGAAATGAATAAATATATAAATTATGCCTGTCTATAAATTAGAGCATGAATAGGTGATTCTTAGTTTTAATGAGTCCAGTCAAAGAGGTCCTAAAAAGGCATCTGAATCCAAAAAGTGTATTTATCAGGTGACTAATGGGTTAACATGCTTTATGTATTTTATTTCTAGCAAAAGATCGATAGAGAAATATACATGTATAAGTGTGTATATGTGTTAAAAACTGTATAATGCAGCATTTATTAAAATACTTTTAAAAATCTTTTCCTTTCCTCCCTGTGTGAGAGGAATTAATTTTCTGAAGTCCAGTTTCGTCTTTTTACATGTATAGAGGTATCTTTGTGTTTTCACCTTTTCTCCCTTAAATATAGGAGACAAAAAGTTATTGACTACTAATCCATATAAGTTGTATAATAATTTTTGCTGTAAAGCTTGTGTCAATGAACTACTCACTTTTTTCCCCTTTAAATGTAATACATAGTTGGTTTGAAAGAAGGTAATTGAATGAGTTTGCTTTGCCAGTGGTTTTGGTATAACATATGTTGGGTTCCTACTACAGGTGCTTCTTTTTATAGCTCATCCTGAGGAAGCCTGTTCTCTCCTTATCTGTGAATTTCAGTGACTGTACTTGCTATATTGTCCCAGTGTGATGTGTGGATCAGTGGTCAAGCCAACTCAGGGTCCCCATCACTCCTCATAAGATTTTATAACCTTGGTGGTTGGAATTACTTTATGATTCTGTGCCCCAATGCTCTGGGGGTTTGGAAGGGGAGACAGGAGACACAAAAACATGATGCGTCTCTACTATGTTGGTTTCCATAGCAACAGTGGAATTGTTCTTATTAAGTTATGACTTGGCTCAAACTGATTCTTGAGACTGTTTTTTCTTGAGAAATGTGAAGTAATCCGCATTACATGGAGCTGCACATACCTGATTATTTCATTCTTTTTTTTTTCCTGGGAGAAGAGTTCTTTTATTCATTTGTGCTTTGCCATATTGGCTGACAAGACCTCTATTTAATTGGAGATTCTTTTTGTGGATGACAGCAATATCCATCTGGCAAACATCATTCCATGATTCAGTGTCTTTTTTTGAAATAAATAAATCGGGTATAATATTAATAATCACACAGAAACCTGGCAATAAGTCAAAGGAAACTCTTGTCCTCAGTAATGCTTTAGCCCAGAAGTGACACTTCTGTTTGTAAACACTTCAATAAGGCTAATCACATAGCTTTGCCTAACTTCAGAAGGCAGACGAATGAAAGATAGTACACAGACTATTTAGTGAACATTACTATATTTATAAAAAAATGAAATTAATTTTGAGGAGTTATGTAGGATTACTTGCCTTACCAATTATTGGGACTTAGGAGGCTACAATACTAAAACTGATTAGTAAAGATGGAATATAATAGATATTCCAAAAAAATAAGGAAAATTAACATGTGGAGAAAAATACATTAAAATCTAATATGGTAAAGATGATGTTGCTGGGCAAGGGGGAAAGGATTATGTTTTCAATAAATGGTGCTGGATAAATTGCATATTTATACTGAAAAAAAAAAACAAAAAAATCCCACCATCTATACCTCACATACACAATGAAGTCAACTTTAGGTAAATTGAGGATCTACATGTATAGGTAACATGGTAAATCTTTTAAAAGAAAACATAGGCAAATCTTCTCAAGAATTTGGAGTGTTCAAAGTTTCTTGCAAAGGAAAACAACGTTTCCAAATATTTAAGAAAAAATGAATAAATTATACCACATTAAAGTTCACAACTTCACTTTTTAAAAATATAATTTAGAGAGTGAAAAAGGCAAACCACAGTGTAGGAAAAACATTTTGCAATAAACATATCTACAAATGACTCACATCCATTATATATTTATAGATTTCTACAACAGAGAGAAGGAAGAGAGCCCAATAAGGAAAGAGAAAAAGGACTTACTTGAATAGGCACTTTGTGAAGGAAGATAACCAAAAAGGCCACTTATACATACTAAAAGATGCTCAACTTAATTAGTAAGGAAACGGAAATCAAAATCACAATGAGACACTACTACATACCCAGCAAAATGGATAAAATGAAGATATGCCAAGTCAGCCCAGAAGCAGGTGTGGATTAATTGGAATACTTATGTAAGCTGGTAAACTTATTTAAAAGACACAAAAACTCTTTACTAATATCATCTGACGTAACCACATTCAGATCCACGGAACTAGGATTCTAGTCCTTTATAGAAACTCTGTAGAAATGTGTTTATATATTTACCAAAGTACGTTTTCAGTACTGCTCATAACAGCACTACTCTTAAAAGCTCCAAGCTGGAAACAAAGTAAACGTTCATCATATGTAGCGTAGGTCAGGGGTCAGCTTTTTTTTTTTTCTTGTAGGAGGCCAGAGAGTAAATTATTTAGTACATAGGCAGGACCTATGGTCTCTGTCACAACTTTTCCACTTCTCCATAGTGTGAAAGTAATCACAGAAAGTACATAAATGACTGTGTCTGAGTTTCAATAAAACTTTAGGGACAGACAAACAAAGGGACAGGCCAAATTTGGCCTATGGGGCACAGTGGCATATATAAACAACCTCTGGTCTATTTTTAACAATGGAATGTTACTGACCAATGATAATGAACACACTGTAACTACTTGAATCCACATGGATGAAGCTTACATATTTTTGAGTACTAGAAACCCACCACATAAATATACAAATTATAGAATTCCACTTATAAATTGATCCTCTGTGGTGTTAAAACTCAGAAGAGTGGTCACCTTTGTTTGGGTGTGGGGGTGGGCAGGGGTGGTGTAGTGACCTAAGAAAAATATAAACATGGGAGATGGAAGAGACCTCTGGTGAGCTGTTTGAACTGGCTTCTGGTTAAATGTGCGTATTCACTATGTGGAAATTCATCGAGCTGTGCATTTATGATCAGTGTAAGCTGCTGTATCTACATTATACTTCAGTAAATACTATTTTATCAATTCCATAGGAAAAAGATGGTCCTAGGAAAATTGATTAACATATCTACTTAATCTAACATTAGTAAGAATTTGTGTTTCTGATATGCTAACGTAAGTATATTCTATGTTAGAGAGATAATGGGGTTAAATTACATTTAAATGGAGACCATAGAACTATTTTTTATGAAAAATTAAAGAATATTCAGTCACATGGGCATAAATAAAAGCTGAAATGTAATTTTTCTTTTATATATTAATACATAGTAGGATAGTATTGAATTAATACATAAAGATTTGGGTTTTAATTTCGACTCAAAATGATAATCTGGGTGTTTTGGAGTTCTTAATATTAAAATAAGGATTCTTTTTATTGATATTTTTCTTTTTAAAAATCATGTGGAATTAAAAGTTACAGGTGGGAAAATGCAGAACATCAAAAACTTTATTGCTAAAAGAATATGTGGCAAAGATATACACCATAACATTGCTTAAATTTTATAATATATTAAAATATGGTGCATCCTAATATCCCCAAATAGTAAATTGGTTAAGTAAATGACACTATTCCATTTGAATAAATATGATGGAAACACTAAATTAAGGTTTGGAAATTTAAAAATAAACTATAAGTTAGATTTAAAGCTCAAATTGATTTGAAAATTTTTAAATAATTTTTTAAATCACAGTTTTAAGTTTATTTTATTTATTTTGAGAAAGATAGAGACAGTGTGTGTACAGGAAGGGCAGAGAGAGAGGGAGAGACAGAATCCCAGGCAGGCTCTGTGATGTCAGTGCAGAGCCAGAAACGGGCTTGAACTCATGAAACTGTGAGATCATGACCTAAGCTGAAACCAAGAGTCCAAAGCTTAACCAACTAAGCTACACAGGTACCCCTAAATAATTCATGCTCATTAAAAAAAAAAAAAAAACACTAAACAAACCTGCTAAGGAAATAGTCCAGAATTATAAACAAACACACAAACAAATAAATAAATAAAAATAAAAGATTATGTGTGCCTAATGAAACCATTTATTTTTGCTTCTACTCTTTGGATTGTTTCCAATTTCTATAACGATTATGCATTACCTTTATAATTTTAGTTTTTTTTCAACGTTTTTTATTTATTTTTGGGACAGAGAGAGACAGAGCATGAACGGGGGAGGGGCAGAGAGAGAGGGAGACAGAGAATTGGAAACAGGCTCCAGGCTCCGAGCCATCAGCCCAGAGCCTGACGCGGGGCTCGAACTCACGGACCGCGAGATCGTGACCTGGCTGAAGTCAGACGCTTAACCGACTGCGCCACCCAGGCGCCCCTATAGTTTTAAAATACACTGTTAAGTATGTATTCCTTCATTCCTGTCATTTTATTCTCTTATCTATATTTAGAATTTAAATCTATTTATCACAGCCACATTATGTAGGAGAATTCAAACCAGTAAATATTTATTAAATACCTCTGTGTTAGTGCAACACAGAATGTAAGGGTACCCACTATAAATATGTCCCATCACAAAATATTTTACATAGCAATTCAAGTAAGTTACAAGTTAAATGAGGGGCTTGAGGAACATGTCAGAAAATGCATTTTATATTTTACCAAGCCTAGCATCAAATACAGGTTTTATTTTCCTTTCATATAAATCTCAAATTGTAACTTACTTAATCATAAAATTATTTTAAGAAAGTATTTTGAGAGATCAATTATTTTCTGCAAGATTATGTAAACTTCCATGTTTTACTAGTGATAGTTAACATTAGGTGGCACTGTTTTCCTTTTTCAAAGAAAAAAAAAAAAAAAAAAAGAACTGCATTTTTGTTCCATGCCAGCCCATAATAGAATCTTAAAAATTTACAAAGAAGGGCATTTCATTACAATGTGGCAGATGTTTTAGAAATGTATTGTCCACCAAAAATTTTATATACTACATGCCGTATTCTCAGTAATATATATTATAAAAGGAGGAATATGAAACCATGTAGCAGGTTATGAATCAAGCTTCCAATGAGTATATTTTAAATTGTATTTCTATATGTTTATTCTGGTTTGCCCTCACAAGGTTTTATACACTTCACAAAACTTTACCTTGTAATCTAAAGTCCTTCCGGAGGTGAGGGGGGAATTTTTCTTCTCAATACAGACATGAAATTTAATTTAGAATGACATTGCTATATTCTTATCTATGTTAGTAATTATTGTGTTTGCTACAGTACCTAAAATCAAAAGTATTTTGTCCACTTTCATACAATTGTTTTATGAAAGAAAGTACTTATTAAGCTTTTTCAAATTTAACTTAGAGATTATATGTGCTATAAAGGCAACATAAATAACAAACATGTGATATGCTCAAATACTTTTTTAAGATCTTCAGTGATTGGGGAAACACATACACATGTACATACTTACACACACACACACACACACACACACACACACACACAATCACATCATTAACCACTTAAGCACACACTGAAAACAAAGCTAAGTTGTTGCCACTCTATGAGTGTTTATCATCTTTTCCAGTACTGTTGTAATCATTTTTTAAATGATTATCTTGCTTCTTTCTTTTCAAATCAGCCTCTACTCTAAATGTCATCGTGTTTCTTCTAAAACACAAACCTTCAACGGCTCTTCACTGCTGAGAACATTTAATTACTTCTTTTGTCATTTGTCCCCATCCATCACTCATCAGATTTCCACATGTATTCCCATCGCTTTCTATGTTGCATCATGGTATTTATGATTCCTGAGTAACTTTCTGACTTTCAATCTTACATTTTATACATTCTGAGCATTCTCTGGTTCAAATAACTCATTCCTCTTTTTCATTCTAGCAAATTCACTTTATACATCAAAAACATCAGCTAAATTGTCAACCATTGCGCCTAAGTTAAAGTGCTTTCCTTTATAACATACTATTGCATTTCTTTTAATGCATCCACCTTGTACTGGAATTGTCATGTCTTCTCCCTATTAGATTCCAAGAGGCCTCAAGGCAGAAACCACGTGCCCAAGAACATCAACATGTAAAGGGGCAGTACAGCAGAATTGTGAAGAATGTTGGCATCAGATGACTGCTTTGAAATCTTAGTTCAGCATTACAACTGTGGGACTTCAGCCAAGTAATTTAACTCTGTGGAGCATACATTTCTCATCTGTAAAATGGGGATGATAATAATATCTAACCAATAGAATGTACAAATGAGTTAATATTCAGGCCTGGAATGTTATAAAGTTTCCATAAATATTGATGGTTGCTATTACAATAGATATCTAAATAATCCTGATAGCATGAAGAAATTAATATTGAGGCCACATTGCTCTGTAATCACAAACATTGTGAAAGACATCAGTATACCAAAATAATAGTGTGTTACAAAATGGCAACTTTTTGTAACTTTTGTGTGATGAGACTTGACTTCAAATGTGTTGTTTGTCCAGTGTTGAATTAGTTTGCAATATTTTACCCTGGGAGAATTTACATTAATGGTGGGATTTTCAGGGTTTTTTTTTTTTTTCTTTTAAGTAAATTTGGAAAATTTGACCACTTTTGACCCTATTCCTAATTGGCAAAAATAGGCTTTAACAGAATTACAGTAGTTCCCTTAACACTGGAGACACAGTCCCCACTTTCCAGCAGTAAGGCTATCATTTGTCAGTCTTAGCACTTGAATATTATTTTTAAAAAGTTTTAACAATGGGACGCCTGAGTGGCTTAGTCGGTTGGGCGTCCGACGTGGGCTCAGGTCATGATCTCACGGTTGGTGAGTTCCAGCCCGGCGTCACGCTCTGTGCTGACAGCTCAGAGCCTGGAGCCAGCTTCTGATTCTGTGTCTCCCTCTCTCTCTGCCCCTCCCCTGCTCGCACTCTGTCTCTCTCAAAAATAAATAAACATTAAAAACAATTAAAAAAATTGACAAGATGTAATTCATATATTAAACAATTAAACCATTTAAAGCATACACTTCAATGCTTTTAATATCTTCGTACAGTAGTGCCCTCATCATCATAATCAACTTTAAACATTTTCATTACCTTCCAAAAAAAAAAACCTGCATACCTTTCCTGTCAAACCCAGTGCACCTGTTCCCAACCCTAGGCAACCACTAATCTATTTTCTGTCATGAATTTGCCTATTCTGAATACCTGATATACATGGAATCATACAATATGTGGTCCTTCATGAATGGCTTCTTTCACTTAGCATAGTTCTTTCAAGGTTAGTTCATGTTATAACATGTATCAGTACTTGATGAATAGCCACGGCAACCTTGAAAAAGAAGCAAAACTGGAGGCATCACAATTCCACTTTAAATTATATTACAAAGCTGTAGTGATCAAAACAGTGTGGTATCAGCACAAAATAGACACACAGATCAATGAAAGAAGTCCCAATACTTTGTTTCTGCTTTTGTTTCTCTTGCCCCAGGTGGTATAGCTAGTGAGAAGTTGTTAAGGCCAATGTCAAAGAGGTTACTGCCTGTGTTCTTTTCTAGGATTTTAATGGTTTCCTGTCTCACATTTAGGTCTTTAATCTGTTTTGAATTTTTTTGTGTGTACAGTGTAAGTTGTCCAGTTTCCTTTTTTTTTTTTTTGCATGTTGTTGTCCGGTTTTCCCAGTACCATTTGTTGAAGAGACTCTCTTTCTCCCAGTGGATATTCTTTCCTGCTTTGTCAAAGATTAATTGATGGTATAGTTGTGGGCTTGTTTCTGGGTTTTCTATTCTCTTTCATTGATGTGTGTGTCTGTTTTTGTGCTGGTACCATACTGTTTTGATCACTACAGTTTTGTAATATAATTTGAAGTCTGGAATTGTGATGCCTCCAGTTCTGCTTATCTTTTTCAAGGTTGCTTTGGCTGTTTGGGCTCTTTTGTGGCCATACAAACTTCAGGATTGTTTGTTCTAGCTCTGTGAAAAGTGCTGTTGGTATTCTGATAGGGATTGCATTAAATGTATAGATTGTTTTGGGTAATACATGTATTTTAACAATATTTGTTCTTCCAATCCATGAGCATGGAATGTTCTTCCAAATGCAATAGATTTATCTACATTGATTTTGTGTCCTGCAACTTTGCTGAATGTGCGTGTCAGTTCTAGTCATTTTTTGGTGGAATCTTTCAGGTTTTCAATATAGAGTACCGTGTCATCAACAAATAATGAAGGTTTTACTTCTTCCTTGTTGATTTGGATGCCCTTTATTTCTTTTTGTTGCATGATTGGTGTGGTTAGGACTTCCAGTACTGGGTCAAGTAACAGTGATGACAGGGGAAATCCTTGCCTCATTCCTGACAGTAGTGGAGAAACTCTCAATTCTTATGAGCCGCACATGTCTCCCAGTCTGCAGGATCCAGGTCTACCACTTTGCCAGGGTCCTGTTGCCTAACCCCGGTGTTGGGGTGGCTGATCCTGCAACAGAATATTGCTCTTTATGCTTGGAGTGAGCCATTCATACAAGAAACCATTGGTGCTTCCTGACAACAGAACTGCCCCAGGTTCATGACAGCAAGCTGTGCGATACTTTCATTCCTATTTGGTAATAAATGTACTTGGTCCCCTAAAAAAAGTTGCTGAAACTTTATGTTCTCATTTATTACAATTTCATTAGACTTTGATTTTCTTTTTTTAATTTTTTTTTTAATTTTTTTTTCTTTTTTTTATTTTTTTCTTTTTTTTTTTTAATTTTTTTTTTAACGTTTATTTATTTTTGGGACAGAGAGAGACAGAGCATGAACGGGGGAGGGGCAGAGAGAGAGGGAGACACAGAATCGGAAACAGGCTCCAGGCTCTGAGCCGTCAGCCCAGAGCCTGACGCGGGGCTCGAACTCACGGACCGCGAGATCGTGACCTGGCTGAAGTCGGACGCTTAACCGACTGCGCCACCCAGGCGCCCCGAGACTTTGATTTTCAATCATGTATTATTTGTTTTTAGGTCTACCATGACTATAATAATCCTACACTTTGCTCTGCATCTTATTGCCTATATTTTGGACAGATTCCATGGGGATTCCACTGATTCTAAGTGAACAGCTTATCAGTGAAGAATGTCCTGTTATTCACTTATATTTTCTTTGTTTTTTTAAATTTTTATACACATATTTATCTTTGATAGACAGAGAGAGACAGAGCACAAGTGGGGGAGGGGCAGAGAGAGAAGGAGACACAGGCCCCAGGCTCCGAGCTGTCAGCAAAAAGCCCGACGCTGGGCTCAAACTCACAAACCAGGAGGTCATGACCTGAGCCGAAGTCGGACACTTAACTGACTGAGCCACCCAGGTGTCCCATCATATAGTACTTTATCCTAAAGATAAAGTCATTTAATGACCATCACAAAACTAGCAGAAAGGAGAAGCTGGTTCCAATACTTTGTAGTTGCATAAGGGTAGTAAAATCACTACTAAATACTCATATATTACTTTTACAGTGCTATTGTTCAGATCTGAACTTCCAATTTTTTCTGGTATATTTAGATGTCCCACAGGTACCTTGGATATAACGTCTCTGGTATTGACTTCATTTTCTTTTCTTAATATGTAGCTAATGTTTTTTCATCTATAACAAAAATATCATCAGCATATAATTGCTGAAGCCTGAAATCAGAAAATAAATTTTAATATTATCCACTCCTCACTGTGTATCACCAAATAGATCAAGCCCCCCCACACACACACAGTTTTGGCCTTCTAAATACTTAATAAATCTATTCTTCTTTTCCATATTCCTTGATACAGATATTATTACTTTATATATATTTATAAATATATATATATATAATTGATTTAGTGAAGATTATATATATACCATATGTTCATATAATAACCTCCTAAATTCAATTATTAATAATCATAATAATGCTGTTTGCTTTCTAACCCAGTGTCCCCTAATGTTAATATCTTCTGTAGCCATAGTGCAATTATTAAAACTAAGAAATGAACATTGGTACAATTCTAGTAACTAACCTAAAGACTTTACTTGGATTTTTAAAATTTTCCCATTAATGTCTTTTTTTTTTTTCTTTTCCTGGATCTAATCTAAGATTTTACATTGCATTTAGTTGTCATGCTTCCTCAGTATCCTCCAACCTCTGACAGTTCCTCAGAATCCATCTTTCATGACCTTGACACTTTTAAAATGTACGTGTCAGTTATTTTGTAGAATGTCCTTCTATTTGGATTTGCCTGTTTTCTCATGTAGATTGTGCTTTTGCATTTTTAGCTAGTCTACCATACAAGTGATCTGACCTCTCAGTGTATTGATATTGAGATTATATGACATCATTATGTCTTGTCACTACTCATGTTAACCTCAATCATTAGCTAAGGTGGTCTTTCCAGGTTTCTTCAACTATACAGTTACTATTTTCTTTATTGATATACATATATATATATATATATATATATATATATACATACACACACATATATTGCATATATGTATATATGTATGCATGTATATATGTTGCATATATATATATATATATATATATATATATATATGTATGTATTGGGGGAGATTTCTATGACCATACAGAAATTCTTTTTTTCCTTAAAATTTTGACAACTAAAGTTTGTATTGATGAGTGGATCTTGCCTGTAACAGTTATTACTGTGGATTTTTAAGATAAATTTTTACCTTCCTCATTCACTCCACATTTAATAAGCTGATGTTTAATTACTAATTTATATCAGTATGGGTTTGTGAATATTTTACTCCATGGGCTATAAACAAACACTATCATGACTTTGTTGTTTGGGATAAATGGTTTCAAGTTTGTCCATTGGAATTGATTCTGACTGGCTATTGTGCACTTCCATATTTTTGCATCACAATAATTCTCCAGGATCTTAGTGAACTTTTCCTCTCTGAACCCTAGGATAATTGCTGCTGCAAGGAGTCATTGCTCATTTTATTTGAGAAAGTCATTTAGAAACCAATATCCGGAATGCTATTATCTTACACCCTTTCAGAAGACAAGCTTTTGTATAGTCGTCTTTGTCTTTTGTGTTATATTATCTATTCAAAATAATGTTTTCCAATGTAACTCGGGTTACATCCACCTCTTTAAGTGTGGTTAGAATTGCAAAATTATAAAATAGCTGTTATATTTTAATATTTCATTTCAGTTTTCTCCAATATCTTGCATGGTTATTTTTAAAAATTTACATATAGTGAAATTCTACTTACATGGTCTAAAATTCTGTAAATTTTACCATAAACCAAGTCTTAAATTTACCAAACAATCATGATACAAAACAGTTTTATTACCTCAACAATTCTCTCATGTCTCTTTTTTTTGTGGTCAACATTTCCTTCCATGACCAATTTCTGGAAACCACGAATTTCTTTTCCATTCTTATAGTTTTGTCTTTTCCAGAATGTCTTATAAATAGAACTATATGATAAGTTGTCTTTTAAGTTTTTTTATTAACATTTATTTATTTTTTGAGAGTCAGAGAGAGACAGAGCATGAGCAGGGGAGGTGCACAGAGAGGGAGACACAGAATTGGAAGCAGACTCCCGGCTCTGAGCTGTCAGCACAGAGCCGATGCGGGGCTAGAACCCACGGACCTGTGACCCGAGCCGAAGTCAGTCGCCCAACCGACTGGGCCATCCAGGCGCCCCTGTTGTCTTTTAAACAATTATTATTTTTATTTTTATTTGAGTATAGTTGACATTTAAAGTTACACTAGTTCTGAGGTGTAAAACATAGTGATTCAACAAGTTTATACATTATGCTGTGCTCACCATAAACGTAGCTACCATCTGTCTCCATACATCACTATGTCACTGACTATATTCCTCATGCTGTGTCTTTTATTTCTTTGACTTATTAATTCCATACCTATAAGACTTCTTTTACTTAGCAAAACGCATTGACGATTTTTTGTTTTTAGGCGTTTTAACGTGTGTAGCTGTATCTACTTTGACTTTAATTCATACTTTTCTAATGATTACTTATGTCATGATGAACATCTTTTCTTACATTTCTTTTTCATCGATGTTTTTCATTTGGCAATGTGTTTGTTTAGACCTTTTACCCAGTTTATTGTCTCTTTTCTTATTATTGAGTTGAGTATACTTACAAGTCTTTTCTCAGAAATGTGATTTATAATATTTTATCCCTATCTATGGCTTTTGGTAGCATTCCCTTCGTAACATCTTTCACAGAGCAAAAGAATTGAATAGTTAAAAGTACAATGTGTCATTTTTTTTCTTTTATGAGTTAGATATTATTGCCATATCTCCAAAGTCTTTGCCTAACTCAAGGTCACAAATATTTTTCCTGTGTTTTCTTTCAGAAGATTCACAGATGTAGATTTAATATTTAGATGATCTTCGGTCCCTCAAAAATGGCTCTGTCCCAAGTATGGACGATGCAGAGAGACTAGTGTGCAGTTCAAGCTAGAGTGCCCTCATGACGATTTACCATGCCTCACATTGTTGCCATGGAAATAAGCTATTTTGGAATGATAGGATAATTTTGTTTTGTGGGTTTGTGGGGTCCCGAAAAGATGACTTAAAGATTCTCCCAAACAGGGGCACCTGGGTACTCAGTCGGTTAAGCATCCATCTTTGGCTCAGGTCATGATCTTACGGTTTGTGAGTTCAGTCCCCATGTTGGACTCTGGGCTGATGGCTCAGAGCCTGGAGCCTGTTTCAGATCCTGTGTCTCCCTCTCTCTCTGCCCCTCCCCTGCTCATGTTCAGTCTGTCTGTCTGTCTCTCTCTCAAAAAATAAACAGTAAAAAAAAGGTTCTCTCAAACGTATTAGAAATAAACAGAAATATAAAAAGATGGGAGTATTAATGTCTCAATGTTGAGTTTGTAGACTGAGCTTCATACTTGTGCTAATTGCCCAATGACCTTAATGCAGGGCATTATAAAATTTCATGCTGTCTATTGTGTCTCTCCCTATACGGCCTCCCCCAAAGTTGTCTTTCCTTAAAGAATGAGCTATGATTTACCAATTTTTTTATTTAGCATCTTGAACTTTGCCTTGCTTGTATTAGACTCTATTTGAAATGTTATTAGTTGAATGAATGAGTGAATGATGTTCATGCAAGTGCTTCTAAACTGAAACTGCTAAATATCTATATTTTAACATTTGAGAAAAGCTGTATTATCTAATAAGTCATTACATTCTGATCAAAAGCTTAGGCTAATAAGCTTTTAGTTTCAAATGGACATAGAGAGCAGTTTTTGAAAACGGATATCTTTGGGGCACCTGGATGGCTCAGTCGGTTGGGCCTCTGACTTTGGCTCAGGTCATGATCTCATTCTGTGCTGACAGCTCAGAGCCTGTAGTCTGCTGGATTCTGTATCTCTCTCTCTCTCTCTCTCTCTCTGCCCTTCCCTGCTCATGCTGTGTCTCTTTCTCTCTCAAATAAATAAACATTTAAAAGTTAAAAGAAAAGAAAATAGATATCTTTTACAAAAATATTTCCTTAGAAACAATTTTTAATGTTCAAAAGGATTTAGGGGCTGTTCTATAGTGAAAAACAAATTATCTGTCCCATGTTTATCCAATGTAAAGTTGCTAATATACTCAATTGTTATGACAGAAGTTTTGCACTTGTCCCGTCTCTCACAGTACGAAACCAAATTTCATCTACCTATTGTATGGTCTACATTTGATGAATCTTCATTTTCCACCTGATACATGAATTTGTGATTATGAGGTCTGTTTTCTGAGAAAGAAAAGCAACTAAAATATTATTATGCCTTGTATTATGCAATAGAGAATGCCTAATAAATTGCATGTAAATTAATCCTGTTGAACTAAATTATATTTTCCTCTGAAAAAGTATTCATTATGAAACATATAGTTTTTTATTGCAGTATGGTTGACATACAATGTTATATTAGTGTCAGGTGTACAATATAGCGATTCAATAATTATATACATTGTGAAGTGCTCACCATGATAAGTACAGTTAACATCTGTCACCACACAAATTATTATAATATTATTGACTATATTCCCTATGCCATACAAAGGACAAAGTTTTTGAGAAAAAATTGTCTGAAATCATGATAAAACTTGCAATTGAAAAAAATAACAAAATATACTATTTTAGATTTTTAAATACTCTTAAAATACAATACAAATAAATCCAATGCAATAAAGTACCCTAAGAATATATGATTAAGTATTTTAATAGAACTGAGATAGATATCTTTTCAAAGGATGATGTATGTTAAAACAGTAATAGATTGGACTATATATACATTTGAATCTTCCATTCAGTAACAGAAAGTATTTTACACTAAATTAAAATGCAAAGGATGTCAGAAATTCTACAAAAGTGGTGCTACTTATGAATTTCAGACACTAAAAGATATATTCTTTCTTTTCTATCTTTTTGTCCATCTCTGATTGCCTAGATATCAATTTAAGAAATTCACTTGAGGGCGGAGGATCTTGTTTATTTCTCTATTTAGTTTATGATCTTTATTGTCATTGAAAATAAATAATGTGAGTAGAATAAACTATTTTCTTTTTGCTATATTTATCTATAAAGAAAAAATCATCCATAATTAGTGAGGGCTTCTTAAATGCTAGCCCATGAAGCAAATAAATATTTATTTAAGTTTCTGCTTTCCAAGTTGAAAGCTACCTTTAGGAAAATATTTGAGAAATACTTTGCAAGGAACCAACATGATTGGGCCAAAGCTGCTGTGGCAAAGTTAAAAGGACAAATTTGACCATTTGGGAAACTGAGGTGAAGTAGATTAAATAATGTGTGCAAGGTCACACAGATTGGAAAGCCTGGGATTCATCTTCAAGTTTCTCTTTAAAGCTGAAATTCTCATCATTATGGCAACTTTGGACACACAATATTGAGTGTTTAGTGGTCCCCGTTACTCCACTGAACTGAGAAAAGTACCCTCAAACAATATTGTCCTCAGCAATGTAGTGAACTTGGGTCAAATCGCTAAGCCCATAACTTCCTTTAACCAAAATTTGTCCCTGTAATATCTGAATTCAACTGGCTTACACCCTCAGTCTTCACTCAGAAAGTGGGCTTTAAGGGACGCCTGGGTGGTTCAGTTGGTTGAGCATCTGAATTCAGCTCAGGTCATGATCTCACTGTTTGCAAGTTCGAGCCCCACCTTGGGCTCTTTGCTGTCCGCACGGAGCTTGCTTGGGATCCTCTACCCCCTTCTCTATCCCTTTCTTTCTCTGGAACTCTCTCATTGACATTCTCTGTTTCTCTCTCTCAAGAATAACAAAAAAATGTAAAAAAAAAACAAAAAAAAGTGGGTTTTCATTAGTCATACTCCTTGGTGTCAAGTCCTTGTGATCTGGGTCCAAAACCTGATAGGAACCTTCAAAATAAAACAATGACGTCTGCTCAGAATTTGAGATTTAGCCAGTTTACTGAAGATTTGGAATAAAGTGTATATCATGAAATGCACAGCTTTCTGCCAACTCATCATTTCTGTCCTTGTCTGGCCCAAATTTCTCTTCATAGTAGCTTTAGCCATACCTAGGCTCCTGGAATATATAAGCAACTCCTCCCACCGCGCGGTCGCGCGCATACACACACACACACACACACACACACACAAATACATTGTTTCTATGAAAAGCAGCTGTGTGATTATAATGGTTCCCAGTCCAATACCAAAATCATTCTGGAGACTGCTCTGCATATCCTCATTCTGAAGCTTAATGTGCTCACATATGCTTCCTTGGGCATGGGAACAAGTAGGAGGCATGAGAGTTGGAGTGGACGTTTATTTGTTATATTCCCACCCATCAGCCACACCTCGTCTTGTTACTTGTTTGCTTTCCGGAAACTATCCTCTTACTCTAAGTGTTGTAGGAAAAACACTCTCTCTCGTCTCCTGACAGGTTCAAGCAGAGGATGTACACATGACCCAGCTCAGACTGGCCAGAGTCAGTAAGACCAAATGTAAGATGTTTCAACTCTTTAGGGAAGCATGTTGTCTCTTTTCTGCTGGACTCGATCCTAGAAGAATATGCCTCTGAGGTTTTTGGAGCTTCCTGAAAATCATTTGTGGAGAGACATCTGAGAACAGGACAGCAGACAGTAGACCCAAGAGAGAAAAAAAATATGTTCTAAGATGTCACTGACACCTCTATAAGGCTACATCTGAGGCTGCTTTTCCTTGGGCTTTTCAGTTAAAGGAATCATGGAATCTATTATTAGAATAAACCAATTTTAGCTCGATTTTCTGTTTCTTGTTTAGAAACATACAAAACTATTTAGGAGCGTGAGTGGCATGAAACACTAGCCTGAAAATATTTTATTTTTATTTTTAGAGAGAGAGAGAGAGAGAGAGAGAGAGCATGACTGGGGGAGAGGGAAAGAGGGAGAAATAGAATCTTAAGCAAGATTTATAAAAATAAAATAAATACATAATAAATTATTTTAAATTATATCTTGTTTAATATTTGATGATACAGGTAATGTAAATTGAATTGCAAGTGATAGAAAGTGTGATGTATTCATTGCATAAATGATAATCTGCTAAAATGACAAAATATATTGGCCTAAAGTATTTAATAAGCTGGGTTTTTATTGATCAAGCATTATGTGTACTATGTTTTTAAAATTTCGCCAATCTTGCAGATAAAATTTTTGTTTATTCATTTCTCTACCCTCCCTATGTCACCCCATGAAAGCAGGCAAATTGGAAGAGGCCATTGGAAGGTTTCAAGTGTATTCCACCATGTTCCGCTCTAATATTTTAAGAAAGCAGAGGGGCATGTTAATGTCACAAACAATAAATACATATTGCCAATGTCCTTGGGTCGTCCTTGCATCCATTCTGCGTTTGAACAATCTAATAGGCTAAGCAGTGAAGGAAGATATAATATCATATATACCAAGCTGGAATTGATTTTTACAGTTGTTCCCCACCACACTTGAATTACCCTTTCAGTTTTATACTTTCTGCATATCCACTAACCTTAAATCATCTCTCCCTAGCCTCAGATTCAGAGCTGATATTTGTATTATATCTGTAGGCACCTTACATGCACAAGACAAGAGTTTGGTAAAGATTTGGTGGACACTGGGTTTCACTTAGAAAGGTTACTGTTTACCTATGAATATATATTTTTCCAGGGTATTCATTTTTTTTTAACATTTATTTATTTTTGACAGACAGAAAGAGACCAAGCACAAGCAGGGGAGGGGTACAGAGAGAAGGAGAGACAGAATCTAAAGCAGGCTCCAGGCTCTGAGATGTCAACACAGAGCCCCGCAGGGGCGTGGGGGTGGGGGAAGGTGGGGGGTGAGGGGGGTTGGGGGTGGGGTCGAATCCAGGTACCTGGAGATCATGACCTGAGCTGAGTTCGGAGACTTAACTGACTGAGCCACCCAAGCACCCCTCTAGGGGATTTCTTGATGTCGCGTATAATGTCCTGCTTCATCCCTCTCTAATGCATCTTGTTAATTCCTTTATAATTTCCTCAGAAGATTTTAGTACCAGCTTCTGGTTTAGATTTAATTATGGAAAAAGTGAAAAAAAAAGAGGTCTATTTAGAGAATTGAAACACTATTTCAACAAAAAGATGATTAATAAGAACTTTTTTAAAAAAAGCGCTTTCCAAAACCTGGAAGAATGTATATATGTATAGATATAGTGACACACGAATAATGTTTATATTAATGTGTTTAATAAATTAAATAACTTGGCCTTTTATTAAAAATAAATGAGGGGCACCTGGATGGCTCAGTCGGTTAAGCGTCCGACTTCAGTTCAGGTCATGATCTCATGGTCCCGTGAGTTCGAGCCCCGCCTCCGGCTCTCTGCTGTCAGAGCAGAACCTGCTCCGGATCCTCTGCCTCCCTCTGTCTCTGCCCCTCCTCCACTCTCTCTCTCACTCTCTCTCAGAAATAAATAAACATTAAAATTTAAAAATATATATATAAATGAAAAGAGAGCAAGCTTGTTAAAACATTACAAACATGTTTTCTTTTCGAAAATATATCCCCTAAATTAACAATGGGCTTGGTATTTCCTTTGAGATCTGGTTCGAAGTTGTCATGCAGGATTAGAAATCTATCACGAGGACAAAATTTACACATGGCGGAATATATTAATAATGTCTGTCCATTCTTTGTGATGAGCTCTTCCATTAGGAAAGAGGTCGTAGCATTTCTCAACTGTTACTCCCTTCAGCCACAAGCTTTTAGCTACTATTGTAAAAAAAAATAGCTGTAAGATAAGGGGGGCAGAAATCAGATCTTTAACAGAGTTTTACTACACTAGAGACTGAGAAATCCTGCAGCACACTCTGACACTGTGGAGGAGGCCACTCAGGTGGAAGGCTTTAAATTAGTGATGGCCAATCTACTTCTATAAAATATTTCTTGGAAGATATGGCCTCCAGTTCTGAATGCAGCCAAGCTAAATGAAAGCACATTCTGCAGACAGCCCTCTGGGTCTAAAGTATGCCAAGCTCAGCTTAATTAATAAATCTGCTTTTATGGGCATTAAATATAAAGTTTATTCAGAGCTGTGTAATGCATGTTTTGCAGAGAGCATTTTAACATGTGCAATATTTCATTTTCCACAGTGAGCAGAGTGAGTTCTTCATGGGATGTGAAAGATGTTTTATTTGATATGTGCTTTTCTGCCTTTTCACTTTTGAGTCTGAAATATCATTTTTCTTCATTATTTGTTGTTGCAATTAATGAAAATAAAGATATTGAAATAAAATGCAGGGACCATATTTTTCAGCTCCACAGGAATTTCAGAATGAGGGTGAGAATCATATTACACATAAATATTTGTAGATCATAATTATGTAATTACACATCTAAGGATCATGTACATAAGTGCATAGAGATGAGGGTATTACATGGGGCGCCTGGGTGGCGCAGTCGGTTAAGCGTCCGACTTCAGCCAGGTCACGATCTCGCGGTCCGTGAGTTCGAGCCCCGCGTCAGGCTCTGGGCTGATGGCTCGGAGCCTGGAGCCTGTTTCCGATTCTGTGTCTTCCTCTCTCTCTGCCCCTCCCCTGTTCATGCTCTGTCTCTCTCTGTCCCAAAAATAAATAAAAAAAAAATGTTGAAAAAAAAATTAAAAAAAAAAAAAAAAAAAGAGATGAGGGTATTACACACACACACACACACACACACATATACACGCATACCACACAGTAAAAAGTTTTTTTCCAACTAGCACTTGAAACTTTAGTTTTATTTTTAATTATTTATTTGATTTATTAATAAAAACTTTTTCTGTTTTTATTAATGAACATTTGCTAAATTAAAAAATTAAAATATACAAAATGTATAAGAAGCCCAATAATCTCTGTATGCCTACTCTGTAAAGTGAGAAATAGAGCATTATTAAATCCTGCATATCTTTCCATAAAAATCTTTCCGTTTTGTGGCCGCCTGGGTCGCTCAGTTGGTTAAGCTTCTGACTTCACCTCAGGTCAGAAGGTTTGTGGGTTCAAGTCTTGCGTCCGGCTCTCTACTGATAGCATGGAGCCTGCTTCAGATTTTGTGTCTCCCTCTCTTTCTGTCCCTCCCCTACTCACACTCTTTCTGTCTCTCTCTCACGCTCTCAAATATAAATAATAAACATTAGGGGCACCTGGGTGGCTAAGTCAGTTGAGCACCCGACTTCGGCTCAGGTCATGATCTGGTCGTCTGTGAGTTCGAGCCCGGTGTCGGGCTCTGTGCTGACAGCACAGAGCCTTGAGCCTGCTTTGGATTCTGTGTCTCCCTCTCTCTCTGCCCCTCTCCCACTCTCTCTCTCTCTCTCTGTCTCCCTCTGTCTCAAAAATAAGTAAACATTAAAAAATTTTTTTAATAAATAATAAACATTAAAAAATTTTTCCTTTTTCTATGCCAATAACTAGTTATCATTAGGAAATTGTTTTATTTCTTTTTTTTTGCGGTGTGTATGGTTTTAGTAAATGTGTATCTACACACAATATGTTGATAGTTTTTTTAATCTGCTGCTCTTAAAATTATTATGCATGCATGTATAAACACATGTTTACATATTTAATCCGATATTTTTATTAGCAGTTATCTTTATAATCATTATTATGTTTCTAAGATTCACTCATGTTGGAGGCCACTGTAGTCCATTCATTTCTACTACTGCATAACATTTCACTTTGTGAATATACCACAGAAGTTAATCTAGTTTTTTCTTGGATTGTTTTTTTCTTTGTGCAATAATGAACATACTGCTTTTAGAATTGTTGTACATGTATCCAGTGTTGGTTCCTGAATCTTCGGGCATATGAATATTCATATTTGCTAGATAAAGTCAAATATTTTCTAAAACATGTTTACAAATGTATTCTCTCACCAACCCTGAATGTTAAAAATGGTTCCTCTGGTTGCTTCTCAATCACTTGGTATTGTCCGTCTTCACGTTTTGCCCCTGTATTAAATGGAGAATCTATTAATTTCTCTATTTTAGAGGATTGATTTTCCATGCTACTGGATGATTTGTCCTTCTTCTGTTAAATACCTATTTATATTTTCCTCTTTTTTTATAGTTGCAGGTTGTCTTTGTCTCATTGAATTCCCTTCATTCTTTGTACTAACACGCTGTCCACTTTACATGCTGCCAATCTCTTTTCCCGGTTTATGGCCCATAGTTTTCATTTAGTTTATGGTGTCTTTTGACCATTTCAGCTCTAACACTCATAGGGGGCCTGGCAAGCCTAGAGTAGGATCTTATTGATCCTGTCTATACTATGGAGTGGAGACAGGGATTGAGGAGGATAAATAATAATCTCATATCAGTGTGCCTTTCAGCCTCCTCTTGGCACCTCTCATTGGTTACAACCAATGGGACAACAGAGGGCAAAGGAAACTGGGTGATGACATTCATAGGACTAGACCTGATAGTAGAAAGCAGGGAGTGAATCTTGAGTGAAGCTTGTGAGAATAACAGTACAGTTTAGAATCCTTCATTTCTATCAAGTAAGTTGCAATAGTTTTAAATTTAAGTTTCCCTTCTTATTTTGCGAAATGAAAGTTTTCTGGGGAAATAAAACTATAAAAACATAAGTGGTATGTTTTTTTCAGATGTATAATTTAGTGATTCATCAGTTACAGACAATACCCAATGTTCATCACAAGTACCTGCCTTATTATCCAAGATGTTATTTATTCATAATTATTTATTCATTAAATTATCTGAACATTGTGAATAGTAAAAAAAAAAAGTAGAGAAAACATTAGATCAAGAAGTAATGAATATAATTGTAAAACATTCACAGTTAGTTTGATTATGATTTTTGTGCTGTATTATTTTTCTAAACACTCCTATAAATTTTTTCCAAAGAATTCAAAGTGAAAAATGAAGAACATATGTACAATGAAATAATGTTTGGTATATGTTTATATTGATATTTATACTTTTATATTTATATATTTCAAAGCCAAATTCTGAGCAGTAAATTCCCTGTACTTACCCCACTGCATTCAGTCGTCACAGCCTATGGATTTGACCTCTTAGTTTTCTTTTTTAATATCTCCATTTTACTCTAACCGTATCAAAATCCTACCAGCCTTCCTAGATTACTTACAATAATCTCATGATGTGCCTCTCGTCTCCAGTAATTCCTTTCAATTCTTTTCTCAGCTAAAGTCAGAATAATCTCTTTTACAATCAAATATGGTCTCTTTTTATGTTTCAAATCCCTTCTTTACTATAAATGCACTTTTGAAAGCTAAAGCACTTTAAAATATCTTAAATCTTCCAGTGTGGTATAGCTTCTGCTTATATATAATTTTAACTTTACCCATTCTCTCATAATCTTTATCTGTTTATTTCTCAATCTATTTTTAGTTCCTAGTTTAATACAATTTTATTGGAAAATCTTCCCTGATCCTTTAAATCTGAGTGATCCCAGAACATTGTCTATTTTTTCTAGTATAATATTTATAGTTTTTTATTATCATTATTCATCTTTCTTTCTGTAGTCTAACCATGTACTCTGTGAAAGTAGAGAAAAATTCTCTTTTCATTACTTCCTATCCAACAACTGTACATGTGCAAAATAGATGATGTATAGTATACATATATGGTATATACTACATACAGCATGCAGCTCTATGGAGCCTTGTGAAGAGCCCACTCCACTCCTATGGTCCTACTGCCTGTGTGTTCCTACTATTTCCACTGCTGTACCTGCCGCCAGCATGTGCAGATGTCAACTAATAAGGAAACACCATTGCACCCGTCCTTTGGCATAAACGCATAGATGTTTCAGTTGTTGGGAAAATGTCTTATAAAGGCTAAATTGGCAACACAAAATCACAGGAACATTGGCACCTATGAGAAGCATTTGGATGTGTCCAATGTGAGAAAAACAGTGGGAGAAGGTCAGCAGATAATTCCTTACCCACAGTGGACCATTCCAAGATACACTGCTTTCATATACCTTCTCTGAATGTATCCCACCAAGACTGAGCAAGCAGCTGTGTTGGTTGTGAGGATCTGGCTAGATCCTTAATGTTCTCCTTTGTATTAGATGCTGCCTCGTCCATTGTTGTCCCCTCCCTCATCCTTGTAAAGTGTTAACCTGTCATTTTTTCTTGAAGCTTTTCTTTTCTAGGAAAAATGCAGACTAGGGCTCTAGGTCTAAAAATGGTACCAAAAAGAAAACCCTCGGGACTTGATTTTGATGTTGGTTTGCCCACCTGCGAAATAGCGGTGCCGAGGAGAAATTACATGTGAATAACTCTAGTCATTTCGTGGCATCACAGTTACTAAAGTTTTCATTTGGGGCTCTCCTGAGCCAAAATCAAGAGTTGGATACTCAACCACCTGAGCTGCCCAAGTGCCCCGAGAAATGAGCTCTTAAGGCATGCTATGGAAAGCAGATGTTGTTTTCAGTACTTTTAAAGGAGACTCTTACCATCTTTGAACCCTAGGAACACTGTGCTAAATATTAGTCTTGGGATCTGGTTATAAAAGTAATAGGGCTAAAAAATAAGCTAAACGTGCAGTTTTGGAAGGTCTACCATTTCAGATCCTTGGGACTGAAAGAGCATTACACCCAAACTAAGTATGGTAATATTTGAGTTAACCATCTTGGAAATGTTTAACCCTGGAAAACCACTTCTAGATAGTAGAAGCAATGATTAACATCTTACCAAAATAGAACTTCTTTCAAGCCCCTGAAAACTTGCCCTAACTTACAAGAAACTTTGTAAAACCATTATTTTTCTCAAGATCTTCCCTCACTAACATTCATGGATTTCAGACAAAACACACACACACACACACACACACACACACCACAAAAAACAGAGTCAGATTGTGCAATAGTTAACACTAGAAAAATTGTACTCTAAGAATAAATATCTACAGGCAGAACATAAATGTGTGTAGGTTGGGGGTTAGGCCAAAGGAAACAAAATATAAGATTGTTTATAGGAGAAATTATTGATATAGAAATGCCCATTATACAAAGAACTCAATATGGCAGGGCCACTTAGAATTTATCCTATTAGTTTGTTGGGATGTCTCCTTGAAACTTGGACATGAACATGACATACAGAAAATTAGATGATGTGTTGGAACTTTACTGAATTGACATATACCAAGAATATCCTATCAGGAGACTTAGAGAGATGTCCACATTAGAATGAATTTACTATGTAAGTGGCTATATCCAATATCTGATTGTTCCCTTCCCAATGGTAGGGAAGGGAATGTCTTCAAAGGAGGTAATGAAGAATGCACAGGAAAGAAGCACTGGCATGTTTGAGAAGGCCAGTGGTGAATATTTCATTCACCATGATCAATAGTTTGGTTGCTACCATAAGTAGCGGTAAGTGGTGATTCACATGAGTGGTGATTTTGTGATTCTGGAATAAAAGAGGCCAGGTGGCAGCATATGCATAAGATGAAGGATGGACATGATTATTGTAATGGGCAGATAACATGGTCATTAAGAAACCTTGATACACAGTAGTTGTGACCTCCATCATATTGCCACGCGATTCACTTTTCTGGCCTTTGCAAAAACCAGATGGATAATGGGGAGATTACTACAGACTGACATAAACTTAATCACGGATCGTTCTGTCAGGTATTTTAACTTTACCAGAGCAGAGCAACACGGTCTTTGGCATCTGGTAAGTGGCTATGAATTTTCCAAAGCCTTTTCTCAACACCCATCCGTAGGGTAGGACCAAAGCAAATTTAGCAGTGTTTTTTCACTACCTTGCCTCCAGGCTGTTAACTCCCTTGAGGTCTGTCATCATGTGGTGGAATGCATCCAAATTTTGATGCACATATAAATCCTTTGGAGATGTTAAAATGAAGACTCTGATTCATAGTCCTAGGGTGGACTCTGAGTTTTTAAATTTCTAACAACTGATAATAGCAATGATACGGACAGCAATCGTGATCATCTTGACAGTGGGGAGAAATTCATGCTGGTCTTCTAGATTACCGACATCATGGACATTGAACTTCCTGAGCAAAAATTCTCAAGTAACCCAGATGTGCATTCCAAGATCATTGCATTCCAGAAGGTGGAAAATAAACCTTGTGGAAATTTGGAGTTCTACCAACCCAAAGTGTTTGGGTTTCAGTGGTTCTAAGCATTTTGTATTCCTCTCTGAGGACAGGCAGATCTTTCGGCAAAGAAGTTATTGCAATGAGCTCATGACCACAGGATTCACAGTCTTTGCTTGTTCGGCTAGTTGGTTTGCTTTAGTTTTTAATGATTTAATCCATCAAATGTGAGACAGCCATTGTACTATAAAAGTAGAATAACTCATTAATTTCTCAGCTAAGATGCCAGCTCAGAACACACTTCCTGAGAGATTCATGTACTAGCTTACAAATTAAAAAGGGTATATAAACATAACCAATGCCTGATATATGGGCTGTTTACCCAATAGCTGGCATATATTTGTATGGGAAACTATGTATTCAAGCAGGGTTCTCCCCTATCATCATTACTGCTAGTGACCTACCTGTAGACTTTTATTTCTCATCCCTATCATCTTAGATTCTATGGTGTTGGAGTCCTTGGTTTTCAGTTATAATGCTTAGGCCTATGCTGTATTTTTGAGACTCCAAAATATTGTGTATACATTTGACTATTTTTGGTAGCAATTTGAATGTTTGAATATTTTATCTTTATTATACTTTCTTGATTGCATCAAATGACAGTTTGATGTGTTAGTCATTCATATATTTAAAGGAATTAGAGGACAGATTTTTATTATGCTAGTTATCAAATAAATGCACTCTAGGACATGTACCATCTAATAAAATAAAATACACAAATACCTAGTAATTATAGATGATTAATACCAGAAAGAGAAATAAGGGTCTAATTGAGGATAAAGTGTGCATGACATAAATTCAGTTGAAGAGAAATTAAATCTGCACTAAAAAAGTGAGAAAAAAATAGAACGCTTGGGAAGGAGGGACAGGATGAGGAATATTTCATATGGATAAAGACAGAAAATTATTTTCCCCTTGCTTGTACTCAAGCTTTGTCAGATATATAGATGATGGATTTTACGCACAGAGTTTCAATCTGTATGTGTTCACCAAGTTTTCTGTACAAATCCTTTAAATATTCTACCTTGATATGAAATTAATATCAAATAAAATACCATTTATGGAGCAACAATGAATCCAACATATTTTTTCTCTCCTCTAAATAGTCTGAGAGCTTAAGCAGCTCTATTATAATGCAAATAAGATTATTACAGTAATTTTGGATGAATATTTTCAAAAGCAGTTATAGGCTGTCAATAATGTTTATGATTACCTCAAATGCTTTAATGGCTCTCTTGAGATGCCAAAATGCAAGGGCAAATAAACAGCTTTTAGAATAGACATTAGGGAAAGCGAATAAAATCCTGTTAGTAGCTTGCTTTGTATAAGTTCTTTAGCTCTTTTAGGGATTCTTCAGGATCAAGAAAGCAGTAAATATTTACCAGTGTTATTTTTAAAAAATCCTTCCATCTTTTCCTTTGATCTTGACATATTTGGGGAAAAGGATTATTAAATCTGTTTTAAGGCTGTGCTTTGAGTGGGATTTAGAAAACTTGTTAGTAGTTACTACTGATGATATTAATTGATAATATCATTACCAATACAAATGAAAAATCTACATGATACACTTGCACAATTTACTGTGGATTCCAAAAATATCTGTAAAAATTAAAATAGAAGTTTAATTTAGTGGTTATTGTCAGTTCAAAAAATATATTTATATATAGCATTTTAATATTTAAGTTAAATATAAAGAGACAAAATAAGATTAGTGTTCTTATAAAAATGCTTATGAAACATTGTTTATTGCGACATTTTCATCTATAATCATCCTGAAAAAAATATTTTATGCATTAGTAAACTATTCTAAGAATGTGTTATTTAGCCCATCAGATGAAACACAGAAGAAATGAAACAGTAAAAATTATTTATATGCACAGAACTTTATAAATTTGAAAATATTTTATGTAACTGGATACAACTGTACTCTTGTAATAAACCTATGAGATTTTATTTTAATTAACTTAAGCAAAATAGGTTAATATGATTATTTAAACCTTTTTTAAAAATTTTGCTGACATGTGTGATCTTATTTCCAGCATGCCATTTCATGCTTTCTCTTTATTTTTTTTTTTTTGTATATATTTTTTTATTTTTGAAAGACTGAGAGAGCATGAGCAGGGGAGGGGAAGAGAGAGAGGGAGACACAGAATCTGAAACAGGCTCCAGGCTCTGAGCTGTCAGCACAGAGCCCAATGTGGGGCTCAAACTCACAGACCAGACTGCAAGATCATGACCTGAGCCGAAGTCGAACACTTAACTGACTGGGCACCAAGTCGCCCCATGCTTTCTCTTTTTAAATTTTTTTTTTTTAAATCTTAATTCCAGTATAGTTAGCATATAGTGTTCTATTAGTTTGAGGTATACACTATAGTGATGTATTTTACCTTCATCTTTTGAAGGTTGTTATGGCAAATAATTATAAGTTGGAGATTTCTGTCTTTCGACACTTTAAAGCTATTATTACATTGTAAATAAGAGAGAGAGGCAAACCATAAGAGACTCTTAAATGCAGAGAAAAAACTGAGGGTGGCTGGAGGGGAGGTGGGTAGGGGATGGGCTAAATGGGTGATGGGCATTAAGGAGGGTACTTGTTGGGATGAGCACTGGGTGCTTTATTAAGTGATGGATCACTAGGTTCTACTTTTTTTTTTTAGTTTATTTTTATTTCTTTTGAGAGAGAGAGAGATAGAGAGCAAGTGGGAAATAGGCAGAGAGAGAGGGAGACAGAATCCTAAGCAGGCTCTGCACTGTCAGAGCAGAACTCTATGCCAGGCTCAAACTTATGAGATCCTGACCTCGGTCGAAGAAATCAAGAGTCAGATGCTTAACCGACTGAGCCACCCAGGGCCCCTCACTGGGTTCTACTGAAACCAATACTACATTGTATGTTAACTAACTGGAATTTAAATAAATAAATTATGTTCTCTCAAAAAATACATATATTTATTTGGGTCTTATACCATTAACCTTACAAATTATTTGTACATTTTGAATACCAGTACTTTATCAGATTTGTGTTTTGCAAATATTTTCTACCAAGTTGTGGTTTGGCTTTTCATTCTCTTAACAGTGTCTTTCATAAAGTAGAAATTTTCACAAATTCAAGAGCTTAGCAAAATCCAATAAATACAAAGACAACCACCCCTATGCACTGCTCAGTTAAATTGTTGAAAATAAGGGACAAAGAGAAAATCTTAAAAGTATCCAGAGACCAATGCACATTGTCTTCAAAAAAAGCAATAAGACTGATTCCTGATTTTCCAACACACGCTTTCTCTTTTTAAACATTTATCAGTGTGGGTTTTCATTTGTGCATTTTCTGTATTGGATTCTCAATTTTTATGTATTAACAAACTACCCAGATTTTTTGTTTGTATGGGTTAATTTGTTTCTAGTTATTATAAATAAAGATATTAAACCAATATTCAATAAATCATGCACAACACAAGCAGATGTTAAAGTAACTGCATTGTAAAAAAATAAATTAAATAATTGTGTTGTAAATTGTTATATTAAAAATATTACAGTTCAGACATAAATATCTTGCTACCTAAAATTTATAAATACATATCTAAAACAAATTTGTGACAAATAAATATAAAAACTGAAGCCAAGAATCATTGCATTAAACTGACATTTTATAATGACAAAGGATAAAATCTATACTTTATAATTTCAAAAATTTATTGTAATAATTATCTTAACATTAAGATGAATAGAGTAAAAGTTTTAAATATACAAAATAGGAGTTTTTTTAAGTTTATTTATTACTATTTATTATTTTGAGAGAGAGAAGAAGCAGAGAGAGAGGGAGAAACAGAGGGAGAGAGAGGATCCCAAGCAGGCTCTGCACTGTCGCATAGAGCCCAACGTGGGCCTCGAACTCACAAACCGTGAGGTCATGACTTGAGCTGAAACCAAGGTTCAGATGCTCAACCAACTGAGCCACATAGGCATCCCAGTTTTATTAGTTATAGTTCTAATATCCCAATGAAGTAAAAATATGAACAATATTAAATATAAATCATAAAATTGCTTAGATTCTTAAACAATATCAACCAGATTTATTAACCTATCACACACAGATATCTTAAACTAACATAGGTTATTTACAAAAAATAATTCCATATAGGATCATGGAATTAAAAAACCTGTGTTCCAAAGAAGAAATTCTATATGAATCAATCTCTTACAACAATAAAAATTGAGAAATAGTTACATTAATAAAAAAGATTAAAATCATAAAAATTAAAACCTAAAGAGACCAAAATCCACAAAGAATGAACAAATATCTGTATCTCATTTTTCCTGGAGAAAGAGGGGATCAAACTTAGACTTAAACATCTGCTCCTAACGCTGGGAAGAATTATATAAGGTGAGGGAACCTGATTAGAACAAGTAGATATAATAGGGCATTCTTGTTGAGATATCGCTATTATTGCACACACACAAATAAGGGGGACACAGAGAGGGACAGTGTGGCCTTATGGGTGATGGCAATTTATAGCATTACAATTGATATATCTTGCACTGGTCCTACGATAAGTTTAGAGAACTATACTTGAGACTCAGAGATAAGCATAGACCTTTAATGAGACTGACATGGTTCCAATTTGATGACTATTTCTGTATTCTACCAGAAAAATCAGGAAATGTTTCATTTCTGAGAGTTTCTCAATTGAGAATTCTACAGATTGAGATAAAATAACTTGTTCATATCAAAGATTTCCAGGCAGAATTGATGGTAAACTACCCTGTAGAAATGAAAACTACAGATTTAAACCCCAAAGTACTACACATGTTTGAATGATTAGATACAGATTACATGTTAGATTAGATACAGATAACCATGTTAAAAATGTATAAAGAATTTTCTGTAATCTCACATGAGCAAATCATGATATAATCATATTAATGAAAGGAAATTTAATAAGCAGTCACAGAGACTTATAGAAATGAGAAATGTTTGTTGAAATTAAAAAAAAGAATGTATTTAATAGATTAGATTCACCTAAAGGCAGAAGTAATAAACCAAGAGATTGATCACAGCAATCTCACTAGAAAGCATTACAGAAAGACAAGAAGATTCACTGACTGATTTATAATATAAAAGTCTGGTCTTATAAATTCAGGGGATTTATAATTGATATTAACACCTGATGGGGCAAAACTCTTTTTGTTATGTTTTGTCAGGGTACTCTTGGATTCTTTCCAATTTTTTTTAAATTTCATATTAACATGTACTTTCAAGTTTTATTTAAAAATATTTATATTACATTGAGATTATGGAAAATTGATAGATTAAAGGAAATTGGCATCTTTACAACATTAAATTAGCTTCTCTAGTAATACATAATGTATTTCCATTTTTGTTGGCAACTTTAGTTTCTGATAAATTTGCATAATATTTTCTTTTACATGTTATTAGGTTTTTTACTAGTATTATATTTTTTTATTCTGGATAAAGTAAAATTTTAACAATTAGATTCAGCATCTGCTTGCCACTGAAATTGAAAAAAACTCATAAATTTTCTTTATCATTTATCTTATACTTGGCTACCAACTTAACAGGCTTTTGGATTTTAAATAAGCAGAGCTTTACTCCTCAGACCTTTAATTAACAAGGTACACTTTGTTTTTCTTATATGTTTCAAATATTATTTATTTGGAAATGCTTTCAATCCACAAAGGAAAATAATGTATGTTTACACATCACATTACAGATTTTCAATGTGTTTTTAGTATTATTATATCATCTCCAAATTATATAGGTATATATTTCTAGGATTTTGATCTTTTGATAATTAATAATTATTATTAATATTGAATGATACCCACATTTATTTGTCAAAACATCTCAATTTGCAGATAACAAAACTGAACAGAGACAATTGTTAAAGTTTGCATTTAGGAAGTAATAAAATTAGAATTCTATCCCCCATACCTTTTATATTCAAGAGCTAGAATTCTTAACTACAAAAGAAAAAAAAACTTAAAGTTAACTAGTATAATAAACTACTATAATAACTACTATCTAAAACATGCTTCACCAAAATTTTACTATAATATTTTAGGTAGTGAAATACATCAAGATCGATTTTCTAAAGTGAGTCTTTGACTTCTCATTTAGGATATGCTAAATACAAAATGTTTTCCTCAACTTTAGTAATTCTATGTATAATTCATGTGTTAATCCATTAGTGCTGCTCAGTCCTATAATTTTTTCATTAGCTTTATTAAACTGACGTCAAAAATTGAACAAAAGTCTAGTTGGATTTCTCTTCAATTGCGTAGTCTCAGGGCCAGTTTGTTTAAAATACTTCAAAAAGATTAAGGTATTCATCTTTAGAGGGTATATGTCCATAAAGAATACTTTTTTTTTTTTTTAAGTAGGTAGCATTTACATTCAGAAATTTCTAAGGTTCTTATTAGATCATTGAATGCTGTACTTCTGTCCTGTAGTGATACAATAGGTACAAGATGGGACACTCATTGTACACGCACCTGAACAGGAAAATACAACTTTATTTTGTGAGAAGAGAAAGAAAAATCTATTTTATACCAATATAATACATAATTTATAATATATTCTGATGTATAATCTATATCTAGCTCTCGGGAACCATCTATGTAACTTCTAACATATATGTGTGCACATATATGTGAAAATTTCCTTTTCTCCTTCTTTGCTTCCTTCTTCCCTTCCTTCCTTCCTTCCTTCTTTTCTTCCTTCCTTCCTTCCTTCCTTCCTTCCTTC
>NW_024412404.1:6795980-6852197 GCF_014898765.1 Herpailurus yagouaroundi
TTCCTTCCTTCTTTTCTTCCTTCCTTCCTTCCTTCCTTCCTTCCTTCCTTCCTTCCCACACACAAACTCAAAACATCTTAGGAGACTCTTACAAGAGTGAAAGGATAAGAAGATGAGGTAAATAAGTTTTGGAATCCTAATAATTTCAAATAATTTTTTTAATGTTTATTTATTTTGGGGAGAGAGAAAGAGTGTGAGCCAGGGAGGGACAGAGAGAGAGGGAGACACAGAATCTGAATCAGGCTCCAGGCTCTGAGCTGTCAGCACACAGCCCTACGTGGAGCTCTAAATCACAAACCATGGGATCATGGCCTGAGCCTAAGTGGAATACTTAACTGACTGAGCCACCCAGGAACCCTCAAATGATTTTCAAAACAACTTAGCCAAATATGTATTTTAAGTCTCAAAAAGTTTTTAAAAAATGGTGAATTAAAAAAAATTAAAATGAAGAGCAACTATTAAGCTAGGGATTTTTCTTTAGATTTCCTAATGCCATTCTCTTCCACCATTCTATTTCACCTCCTTAGGGGAGAGAAAAAAAAAAAAAGTGGTTAGGAACCAGGTACACCATTCAGCATCACTAACTTGGGAGAATTCTCAAAGGTAATCTATCCTGTGGAAAAATTGGAAGAGAAAGAGCATTGGCAAGAAAGTCTTAGTCGGTTCATCACCCCATGGCTTATTGCCCTGTGGTATTGCAAGGGTGCAACTTATATTTATTTTTAAATGTAAATTTCCTCTTCTGCTTGTAGCTACGGGAGCTACACTCAGGGTGATCTTATATTACAGAATATTATTAGGTCTCTCGACCAGGGATGGGATTTTAAAGTGGAGAAATTCTATTTCCCAGCCATCACTTCTTGGTCACGTTTGTTCTCACCTCTCTCTTCTTAGAAGATTTCCATGACCTGAACAGAAAAACAACAATTCACTAACTCGTAAATGATAATTGTGAGTCAGGAAAAGATCTTACTATAGAATTACATGAATTCTGTGTGTATGTGTGCATGTGTGCAAAGATGGCTTCACATTGCACTTTAATTGTTTACAAACATTAAACAATGGTGCTTACCAAGCCTGATCATATGGTTCCTGACCACTTCTCTACTTTGGAAGACAGTTTGTTAGTTTCTTAAAGGACTAAACACACTCTTCCTATATGACCCAGAATTTGAATTCCTTGGCATTTGTACAAAGGAGCTGAAAACTTGTGTCCGCACAAAAGCCTGCACACAGATGTATGTAGCAGCTTCGTTCATAATCGCCCAAATTTGGAAGTAACCAAGATGACCTTCAGTAGGAGAATGGATAAATGGTGGTCCATTCCAACAATGGAATATTATCCAGCCCTGAACACAAATGAGCTATCAAGCCATGAACAGACCTGGAGGAACTTTAAACATATATTATTAAGTGAAAGAGTCCAATCTGAAAAGGCTACATCTGTGTGGTTCCAATGCATAACAATCTGGCAAAGGCAAAACTAGGGAATAGTAAAAAATCAGTGGTTGTCAGGGATGGTGTGGCAGGCAGATCACAGAGGCAGTGAAGTCTATACTCTATAATATATTACAATGATGGATTCATGTTCTTATACATTTGTCCAAACCTACAGAATGTACAACACCAAGAGGAAACCCAAGGTAGACTATGGACTTTGGGTTATGATGACATGTCAGTGATTGGTAACAAATGTACCCTGTGGTGGGAGAAGCAGATGATGGGGGAGACTGTGCATGTGTGGGAGCAGAGGGTGTGTGGGAAATTTATGTACTTCCCTCTTAATTTTGTTGTAAACCTAAAACTTCTCTAAAATATTGTTTTTATTTAAAAGTGAAGTGTTAATTTTTTTAAGTAAATATCCTGACCAAAAAAAAAAAAAAAAAAGATGCATCATCTCTCATAACTTTTACCCCTGTAACTGCTATCTACCTGTTCTCTAAACTTTCTATTAGTTCCTAGTAGCTATGAGGGTCCTTTCCCTTTCCTAGTTTTGATTCATGACTCCTAATTACCTCTCAGACCTTAATCTAAACGTCACCTTGGTGAAGCCAGTCTCAAACGTACAATCTAACATTCTTCCTGCTGGTCTCAATGCCAGCGTCTTACTTTATTTCTTTATTTTTCATTGGAGAATTCTGTATACACTCTAATATGCTTATGTGTTTGTTTTTACTTGTCTTCCTTCACTGTAAGGCAAGTGACATTATGACACAGACCTTGTCCATCTTGGATACAGTTGTGCTAAGCACATGACATTGCACCTAATACTTCGTGGTTCCTACTGAAGATTTATTGCGCTAATAAATTAAAACATACAATATGGAATTTTAAAGCATTATGGTAATGATACTGTTTAGTTGCATACTCATTTATCCTAACTATTCAATTTAAACTACAAAAGTAATTGTCTACTAAAAAAGTCTGCCCTTTAGGGATGCCTATGTGGCTCAGTTGATTAGTCGTCCGACTTCAGCTCAGATCATGATCTCACGGTTTGAGGGTTCGAGCCCCGCGTTGGGTTGTGTGCTGACAGCTCAGAGCCTGGAGCCTGCTTCGGATTCCATGTCTCCCTTTCTCTCTGCCCCTCCCTCGTTTGTGAGCTCTCTCTCTCTCTCTCTCTCTCTCTCTCTCTGAAAAATAAACATTAAACATTCTTTAATAAGTCTAGTCTGCCTTTTACAATTAAAATTGCTTTCGTACAGAAAGAGAAGAGAGATAAAAATGAAAGGAGTAAAGTAAGGCATTCCTACCCTCAAGAGTCAAAAGGTGGAAATGCTGTTAGCACCAATTAAGCATTTGCAACATTTTATATATAATTATTGAACAAAGTAATATCTTTAGAGACCTAAATGAACATTGATCCAAAATAAATACGACTAGAGATGAATATTATCAGAAGCGTTACATTTGTTTTAAGATTTTAAAAAAATGTTTGAGATTTTAAAATGTAGACATGTCAATGCCCAGTTTTAATTGCAAAATTATATTTTCCAAATTTATTCTGCTCTAATTAGCTGTATATGTAGAAATTAATGATTAGTAGCTCTAGAATAATGAATGCTGTAACAAAAACAGAAGCAAATAACAGGCTACATTCATAGACTTTTGTCAAGAAGGCATAAGAAATGATCACAGGCATAGACTAGAATGAAATTTTAGATGGTTTTGTGGAGATTTTATGCCATAATTTTAAAGCCTTCAACCCTTCCATAAATTTAAAGATACAAGGAATCAACATTTTCATAAAGGAAGAGTGCTTTATTTGACTGAGTATGAGTATTCCAACTGAAGATTTCAGAAACAAACAATTTAGAATATCACTAAATATGCCGCCCGTCCATACATCTCTGAAACTATATTCAAGGTTATGTTACTAGTTCTGATTATATAGGTCATATGAACATAGACATTTGTCATTTACTATAGACAACATTATCTAACTGAACCAATGAGGCTGCAAATACAGATAATTGAAGTTTTAATTACAGTGTTGTGGTACTTAAACAGAATTAACTGTAACCTAGGAAACCATTGACATTTAGATAAGAGAGAATACACTCTACAGTGTAAGAAATACTGGGAGTAAAATTTATTTTAAGAAGAAAAACAGAAGCAGGAAGATATAAATAGAAATTACACACAAGCAACTTTGGTTCAATGTATGTGGGAAGGAGGGTGGTTTTTAAAAATAATACATTTCCAAAGAAATCTATACATATTATGGAATTTTTAAACTATAGTTTGTATTTCCCCCAACTTTTCTTTCTTGATTAGTAAAAGAAAGAAGCTATGGCACATGTCTAAAACAGACCTATGATTTGGGTCTGATTCTCAACTCAATCTTTTCTAGTTCTGTTACCTTGAGGATATGATTAAATATTTAAACATCAGTCTTCTCCTATATGAAATATGGATAATAATACATACTTATAAAGGTGTCTTGGAGTATTAAAGGGAAAATACGTTTAAAAGGTCTTGCACACATTGTGTTTCTAAGGATGACAGCTATTAAAATATTATAGTATAATTAGTGTTTATTTTATTAATGCTCTCAACCTTCTTCCTGAAAGATCTTTGATGTGTACATATTACATTTTTTGTTATCTAGGCCAAGGCAGATTCTTAGGCCGTGTGCATTAGGGACCACGGGAAACCTCTTGCTGATTTCCCCATCTCAGTTTCAGAATTTACTTTTTGCTTTCTCCCATGCATGACCCCTTGATTCTTGTATGACTCCTTGATTCTTAAACAGAATTCTTATTCTGTATTTCTAATTAATTTTCCACACTGACATTGCAAAGGTAAACTTAAAAGACTTTTCAAAATGTCATCATTATGTCTACAACTTCCTTTAAAAAGAATAAAAAATAGAACAAAATGCAAAATGGAATGATGCACGGGTAGTGGGCTTATGGACATAGGGCTAGAAGCAACTATGGTCAAATGTTCATTATGAAATACACATGGCAGGTAAATGGATTTTCATTGTAAATTTTTTTAAGTTTTCTATATATTCCAAATTTGTATCATAAAATATTAGGTGAAAAATTAACCTTTTAACCCTTCCTATAATTCTTCCATTTACCCCATGTATATGCCCAAACAAACAATTTCCCAGTCACATTATTTTGTTTTGTTTTGCTCTCTTGCAGTTGAAAAGGGAAGAGAATGGCTATAACTATGGCAAGATATAGAACCATCATAATTTCCATCACTGTGTACTTGCCTGTCCCTATATTAAACTACATTTAGGGCAAGCGATAACCCAGCTGCTTGCTCTAGGAAGTACCCGTCCTGAAAGTTAAAACTGCAAACAATCTAAATATATTACTTATCAAGACTAAAACCTGCTAATAAAGACCTGCTTAAAGACCTTTGACTTTCCCTGTCAACCAGTTCAAACCGATTATTGTCATAAACTCTGTCCAACCCCAACCAGTTTACTACTTTATAAAATCTGCCTTAAAAGCACCTAACACATTTCCTAAAATTCTATAAATCTATTCTTTATTTTTCTGCACTGAGACACTACCTAAGACTTTGTCAAGGTGGTTTTCTCCCTTACTGCAATAAGTCTAAGACTAAGTTAGGCATGATGAATAGAGATTTTTTTAGACACCCTGAAAAACTCTAGACAGCAGAGTTATAGGTAATGTGTTCAGAGAAAATATATTATTAAATTTACCTTATTTTGAGCATTTACTCAGCAGTGCACCTGAAACTCTATCAAGTTCAAGAAGCTGATAGAAGATCTGGATGTTGATGCTTTCCTCGTAAACTCTAGAATTAAGATTATATTTTAGGGGCGCCTGGGTGGCGCAGTCGGTTAAGCGTCCGACTTCAGCCAGGTCACGATCTCGCAGTCCGTGAGTTCGAGCCCCGCGTCGGGCTCTGGGCTGATGGCTCAGAGCCTGGAGCCTGTTTCCGATTCTGTGTCTCCCTCTCTCTCTGCCCCTCCCCCGTTCATGCTCTGTCTCTCTCTGTCCCAAAAATAAATAAACGTTGAAAAAAAAATTAAAAAAAAAAGATTATATTTTATATTTTGGAAATCATCATGCTTGTGTACAAGTCCAGGCTTTAGCAAACACTAGCAATAATATTGGGTGATTCTATATCTCTCTAGGATATAGAAATAATAATGCCTACTGCATTGAGGCAGGTAGGAATTTGGATACTATATCCCTCCCTCTCTCTCTCTCTCTCTATACACACATGTACCTATATATGTATGTATGAAGGACTTGATGCATAGAGTGTGTTTATTTGCATATATGTATATAAGATTCATCACAGATATTCAATAACTTTCATGATGTATAATTCTTGTACATGTATGTCAGTAAAATATATTTTAATGGCAATAAAACTAGTATGAGTTCACTGAAGGCTAAAACTCTGTCTCTTCATCAACACCAAACTTTCTTTTACAGTCAGATAAATAAACATATTTGATGATGATTATAGAAAACACACATTTTAAGGCTGAATATTGCGTCTCAAGATCACATTTTATTCAAACAATTTATAATGTAGTACAATTGACTTTTCTGAAAAGCTAAAGTCTTCTGATATTCAGATTTATTTAGTTCCCACCTACTGTCTTGTGTCTGGGACTCCATCCAGGACAGCACAATGCATTTAGTTCTCAGGTCTCCTTACGCTCCTCTTGGGTGCAACGGTTTCTCAGACTTTCCTTGTTTTTGATGACCTTGATATTTTTTTATGTATTCTAGTCACTTATTTTAAGGATGGCTCTCTACTGAAATAAATCTGATGTTTTCTTTACGATTAGATTGGGATTATAGGTTTTCAGGAGGAAGACCACAGAGTTAGGGGTCATTTTCATTGGTTCATATCAAGCATACCTACTATTGACACGGAATATCACTGTTTTTATTGGCCTTGATTATCCGGATGGGTACCGTTTGTCAGATTTCTACACTTTAAAGTTACTCTCTTTCCCCCTTTCCATACTATACTTTTTGGAAGGAAGTAATTACACGCAGTTCACATTGAAGTCTTGGGGAGTTATGTCACTCCTCCTTGAGAGTGTAGTATCACTTTTAAATTATCTGTGTATATTAACATATATGTATAGGTGTTTCTATATGTAACGTCTTTACGTGTATTAAGCTAAATACAAGTTTATATTGATGTCATCAACTTTAATCCATTACCACACGGATCATGCTAGATTCCTTCCCTTGTTTATGGAAACTCCCTTGCTAATAGCACCTACCATCCATTATCTATTTACTTGATTGTATAATTCCAGTATACATTTGGAGTAAGTGGTATCAGAATTGTTCAACTCATACCTCCATAGGAAAAACTAAACTTTATCAACTTCACAAAATGTATGTGCAGTGTCTTCAGTTTAATCTTAAGGATTCCACTCACTATGGAAATTACTTGGTCAGCACCTTTTATACCCACCTCCTTCAATAATGATACTTTATGCTTTTGTAATACAGTTAAATTGTCACAGACTATGGTCCATGTCCTTCCTGGAATTCCTCGAAGTCCTAAACAATTCTTTTTTTAAATGATCATACATTAACTTTGATTCTTTGTACAGTAAAATTATATGAGCTGCACCCAAAGCGGAATGCAATGTACACATCATTACAGTATCAAAAAGATTAGCTTCATGTCCCCCAAGTTTCTGTGACTCACCTGTTCAACTTTCCCACCCTCCCTCTAAACCTCCAGCAACCACTGTCTCTTTTACTAACTTTATCATTATGCCTTTTTCTAAATTGTTGTATAATTGAAATCATATAGCCTTTTCAGACTGCCTTCCTTCATTCTATGGTGCTGTAATAAATGGTATTGTACTTTTAATTCCAAATGCCAATTGTTCATTGTTGTCTTGTAGGAAAGCACTTCACTTTTTATACTGACTTCATAGTCTGAAAACTATTGTGAATTCTCCGGAATTTTCTACACAAATAATCATGTTATCTGCAACCAAAGACAGCTTTATTTCTTCCTTCCAAATCTGTGCATCTTTTACTTCTTTTTATTGCCTTAATGCAATAGCTAGAACTCCTTCATTACAATGTTGAATAAGAATGATGGAAGGGGACATCCCTGATTTGTTCTGTATTTCAGGCAGAAAGCATCCAGTTCCCCATCATTGAGTATGATAGTAGCTACAGGGGTTTTTGTAGATTTTGTAGATAACTTTATCAAGTTGAGTAAGTTTTCCACTTATTCCTAGTTCGCTGAGAGTTTTTATCATCAACGGGTGTGAGATTTAAAAAAAAAATGTTTTTTTCTGTACCTATTGATATGATCATGCAATTTATCTTTTTCTGCCTAGCAGTCTGGAGGGTTACATTAATTGATTTTCAAATGTTGTACCAGCTTTAACATAATTGGAATACATCTCAAGTGGCTACAGCGAATATTTTTTTCTGTATATTTTTTGCTTTAGTTGCTAATACTTGCTTGAAGATATTTACCTTGATTTTTATAAGAGATATTGTTCTATAGTTTTATTTAGTGGCTCTCTCTGGTTTTGGTAAGAAGGTAATGCTGGCCTCATAGAATGAATTATGAAGTCTCACTTTGCTTGTGTTCTTTGGAGAAATTTTTGAAAAATTTGTATTATTTCTTCTGGAAGTTATTAATTATTGATTCAATTTTTTGACGGATATAGGCCTATTCATATTATCTATTTCTTCTTGTGTGAGTTTTGGTAATTTGTGTCAATTAGCTATTCCATAGATAGGTAAATAAGTAGATAGAACATTAAAATAGTCTAACATATCTGTTTTGCGTATGAAATATATTGATTTAGAACTAGCTCCAATAATCTGTGGATCTCATAAAGTTTGGAATGTAAATAGAGCTGGTGACCTTCTGGGAAACTTAATACTTGTTTGTTTAATTATTTAGAGACTTAGGACTAATGAGATGATAATAAGTCCTTGGTTGAAATGTCACAATTATCAACCAGTTTTGCATGAAAGAAAAATAAACCCATAAGCATAAAATGTCCTCCTAACTTTTTCCAGCTACTATATTACAAGAGGGAGAATAGACCTACAGGGCTGTAGTTAGCGGCACAAACCAATTATCTGCATAATAGAAATTATTAAAATGATTGTATGCTGACAATGGTTACAATTATCACAAGCCAAAATGCATTTCATTCATGAATTTCCAGAATACTACCGTAAGTGGTAGGAAACGCTCAGCATCCAGATTATCTCTGCCTGGAAAGCATGACTTTGTGTTTCTGCCTTTTCCTTTATCATGTAGGCATCTCTTTGCTTATAAATTCATACAAATTAAGCAGAAGAGTAAGTAAAATGTACCCTCAAGCTATACATTTCACATTTTCTTTTGTAAGTATCCAGTGTCAACTATAGTTGATCATTTAAGGAGTCATTATAAAGTGCTCATCATGGGGGAAGGCAGATGTAACACGTATTTAGCTGGCGAAATTGATGAGTTGAATGAATGAAGAAGAATGGAAAAGGAAGAAAGAGCAAGGTGAGTGGGACCATAATGATTCCATGAATTCTGATAAAAACGAAATGGGAAAAGGGTTGATTTGGGGGAGAGGAAGCAATTTTAGAATTAGATCAGAAAAGACTGAGGCTCCTATGGGAGTTTAACTGTATATATTCAGCAGTATTTTAAATACATAACTCTAAAGCTCAAGGAAAGAGCGCTCTATGGAACAAAAAATATGCTTTAAATGAAAAGTATATGTTGTTTTTATCACACTTTCTCTGATCATCTCATACGGACTCTATGGAGGTTCTTCATCTTTCTTTGTGTGTTAGTTTCCATGGACTGCAACGACTAAATATATATTTTATCCCAGGTCTGGAGACCATAAGTCCAAGATTAAGATTCCAGCTGATTTAGTTTCTGAGAAGAGCTCTCTTTCTGGCTTGCAGATGGCTTCCTTGTTCTGTCCTTACATGGTCTTTTTACATTACATCCATGTGGAGAAAGAAAGAAAAAGAGAGAGATGAGATGGCACTCTGATGTTGCTTCACATAAGGACACTAATTCCACCAGCTCAGGGACCCACCTTTATGACCTCATTTAAGCTTAACCAGTTATCTTTATTTTTTAAATGTAATCTCTACACACAGTGTTGGGCCCAAACTCACAACCCATAGATCAAGAGTTGCATGCTCAGGGCGCCTGGGTGGCTCATGATCTCACGGTCCGTGGGTTCAAGCCCCACATCAAGCTCTGTGCTGTCAGTTCAGAGCCTGGATCTTGCTTCAGATTCTGAGTCTCCCTCTCTCTCTGCCTCTCCCCTACTCACGCTCTGTCTGTCTCTGTCAAAAGATGAATAAACATTAAAAAAAAAAAAAAAAAAAAAAAAAGAGTCACATGCTCTACTGACCGAGCCAACCAGGAACCCCCTTATTGTTTTTTGATATCATTGTGTATTTATATTCTTTATTGCCTTAATGTAATTAATATATTTCAGGGGCGCCTGGGTGGCTCAGTCGGTTAAGCTTCCGACTTCGGCTCAGGACATGATCTGGTGGCCCAGGCTGCATCAGGCTCTGTGCTGCATCAGGCTCTGTGCCGACAACTCAGAGCCTGGAGCCTGCTTCTGATTGTGTCTCCCTCTCTCCCTGTCCCTCTCCTGCTTGCGCTCTATTTTTCTCTGTCTCTCAAAAATAAATAAAACATTAAAAAATAAAAATAAAGTAAAATGAAATATTTCAATATGAATACAGAAAGTTAAACAGGTATGAATATTTTACATTTTTGTTATTTGAGAGTTGAGGGCAGACATTGAAAATTCCCGACCTATGGTGTCTCAGAACGCTCTCCAACTAAGTGAAATTTATCTGCATGGAAAACAGTAGCTTATTAAGGCATATTAAATAGCCTCGGGGTGCATGCATCTGAAGCTAAAGCACAAGGCATTGTTCATCCCTCATGTTTTAGCAGCTGTTTAATGAGAAGTGCCAGCTCAGTGTGTAGTTAATCTATCTAATAATTAATACAACAGCAGCCTGGGACTAGTGTAGAAATAACTCCAAAGTCCTTGTTCATTTGCAAATTAATACAGAGACTTGTACTTCTAGCCAGTTTGTTACTTGGGAAGGAGAAAGAGATATTTAAAATTATTAATTCCAAGGCTTCTATTTGATCACATTTCATTTGAATACATCACATAAGACAGAATTTAAAAGGATAATGCTTAAGAGCATAACATAGAAAATTAATCTCCTTGTGATTATTAAGAAACACATGTACCCCTCAAGGCTAAATGGAGGCTAGTGCGTTTTCCGTGCACAAAAAAGGCTAATTTGAGAGCAAAACTCTTTCTAATGTTCTTAATAATATGAACACTCTTAATTTAGCTGTGTCTATAATTCAGTCAAAATTTATCTACTACATGAAAAAAAGTCAAATTGACTGTTTGATGTTTTAAAAATAATAATTTAAAGATTCTAGCCAATTAGCTGCTTGGCTATAAATAATATGAGACTCTGAGACGCTTTCTAGAAGTCAATAACTGGAAGAAAATATTGACCCCCCAAAACATACAATGATTGGTTTGAGCCAAAAAATATTTTAAGGTTATAATTGCAATTATAGCTAATACACAAAATCATTGCTGGGAATAAATCTGAGTAAGTCCAAGTCCCTACCCTTGAGGACACCCCTTTTCAAGAATTCATTATTAATTATGTAATTACAGTTTATATGATCACTCTTGTGAAAATATATTATACCTGCAAGAAGAGTTGACTGTTCCTCAAAATGTCAAAGAGATATCACACAAAACGGAAATTACATTCCCAGAAGAAATGAAAATATAGGTCACATCACATCCTGTACACAAAGGTTCTTAGTCAAATTATTCACAATAGCCCCAAAGTTCAAATAACCCGAACAACTGATACATGAATAAACACAGTGTAATATTCGTCAGCCATGAAAAAAAATGGAGTACTGAAACACGCTACAATATAAACCTTGAAAATTTTATGCTAAGTGAAAGCAATTCGTGGTGGCCTAGAACAATGAAGAGAGTTTAGAGGGAGAAAAAATGGGCTTGAGGAGGCAGTGCTACTGGGTGCGGGTCGCATTTTAGGGTGATGACAATATTCTAAAGTTAATATTGTGGCAATAGTTGCACAACTCTGGAGTATACTGAAAACCGCTGAATTGTATAGCTACGTGAATTTATCTCAATAAAACTGTCAAAAATCAGACATTGAGCTAACCTGCATAATTCCTTTTATATAATGGTCATATATACAATTCTTAAGTGCTCTCCACTTCTCCGAAAAGGAGGAGGAAATTATTGTTTTGGACAAAAAGAATTTCCACAATAATTATTTAAGTTTCAAAATCCAAATCTAAATACACTTAAGAATGTGTAAAAAATACCATAAGCAAAGTTTTTATAAGAAATCGGGGTTTTTGTCATGTTTTCAGACGTATAGCAAATAGTTTTGATAATAAAAAATAAAGAAACACAACATAGTCACAGAGCCAGAAATGAGACTTCATACACTTGCACACCAGATTTAGGAAGCAGGCAGTAAAGGTTTGGAAAATGTGTTCTGAGAAACACCTCTAGGAAGCGGCTAGGGTAAAGAAACAGGTGGGTATTCAAAGATATAAACAGTAATGATCGGCATTACTACAATCTAATTCTGGTCATTAAATATATATAGGGAGCGTGTGCAATGGTGTAAGGGTAAATAAAATCTTATTACGTCAATCACCGGATTACTAAGATTTTCTTGAACATAAATACAAGATTTTCTTGAACATTTGGATAAACCTGATACTACCTCACTGTAGGCATCGATGGAGTCTTTTGATTTTTTTAAAGAAATACACTAAAATGAAATCCCAAAATTTGGGGGTTCTTTAGTTTTATTGTGCTCCTCCCAATTTTTATTTTGAAGATTTCCAAATTCAGGGAGCCTGGGTAGCTCAGTCGGTTAAGTGTCCCCACTCCTGGTTTCAACTTAGGTCACAATCTCTCAGCTCCTGGGTTCAAGCCCTGCATCAGGCTCTGTGCCGACAGCACAGAGGCCGCTTGAGATTCTCTCTCTCCCTTTCTCTTTGCCCCTCCCTGCTTGCACACATACACACACACTCTCTCTCAAAATAAACATTAAAAAAAATTGCAAATTTATATGAACTCTGTATGAATAATACAATAAATACCCCATATGTTACTAACATTTTACAATAATTCATTAAAGGATCTTTTTTTTTTTCCTGAACTGTTTCAGAGTTTATTCTCCTAAGAACAAAGAAATTCTCCCACATAAGTATAATAAAGTATGATGCTACAGGAAATTTAACATTCACTAGCATTATCAAATACATAGTCTTAATTCAAACTTCTACAATTATTCCATAATGTGGTTCTTAAGCATAAAATAGTATGTATTTTATTGAAAAAACTTAAGTTTAGCCCTTCAGCTTATCTCTGGTTCAAAGTTAATTTTCTGGAAGTTTTCTGTTATAGTAATCATCTGCTATGTGACATTAAGTAGGCAAGATATATGTTATACTTTAAATATATTGATTAAACCTTAGATAAAATAATTTTTAATTTGTGATGAACTATAGACATTAATAATGAAGTAACTGTAATTTCTGAAGGAATAAAAAGGCATCTGCAAAGGTAAATTATCCATTGTGTATTAAAACAAAAGCTAAACTAAACCATAGCTCTAAACAGTAGTCAAATAATTCATTTGGGAGGAGAAATGCTTGAGGAAAAAGAAGAAATGAAACAAATTAAGTTAATTGTCTGACCTAATCAAAACCTTACCAGCTCCTTCATTATATGAATTCTTTTTTTTGGACAGTCTTTCCAGTGGGTGGACTTACAGAAGGTCTTAAAAGCATATTATACAGGGGCACCTAGGTGGCTTAGTTAGTTGACCGTCAGACTCTTGGTTTTGGCTCAGGTCATGAACTGAGGTTCATGTGATAGAGGCCCGTGTCGGGCTGTGCAGTGACAGTGCAGAGCCTGCTTCGGATGCTCTCTCTCCCTCTCTCTCTCTATGTCCCTCCCCTGCTCAAGCTCACTCTAAAATAGATAAACTAAAAAAGAAAAAATATATATACAATACCTTGCCTCCATGATTTGACATTTGTCCTTTTTTCCTATCTTTGTATTCTTATGGGAATGATCATGGGAAGGGACAAAATAATCATGTAGGAGAGAAGGAGAAAAGATAGAATAATAAGCATGAGGAAATGAGAAGATATATGTTCCACTTTGAAAAGTGGCTTTAGACAATAGTAAGTTCATCTACAGCAAGGGGAGGGAAGGCCCAGCATAAATGCAGTTAAATCAGTAAAAATATTGGTGGGACCATGTGGACATTCTCTAGATTGTGTCTATTTTCTGTGAGAGACAAGAAAATAGATGACTCAAGTATCAGCTGAGAATGTGGAGGGTGGAAGATACATAAAAGTTTGAGATGAGATTAAAAATTTTGGCATAGGAGTCTCTAATTTATCTCTGATATGGTAAAGTTATCGGACTATGGAAAAGCAGTAAGAGTGATGACACTCAGGGTCCACCCAAAGTTAGGGATGATTAAGTTGAGGCCAGTTGAATAAGTTGTGAGTTTTTCTTCAGTACTCAGCTGAAGGAGCACAACTATGAAGCAAAATTGTTGAGTTTAACCGGACCTGAGGTACAAAGAAGAGGGAGAAAAGCAAACGAGGAGTGACATGAAAGGAAGTGATTATCCTAATGAACACAATGGACCATGGTTCTAAACTGGATATGGAAGGAGGTGAGAGTGGTAAGGAAAAGATAAATGAATCTCAGGTGCCAGTTAGCTGGAAACATGGTTGGAATCTGGACACAAAACAGGAACTGGTAATCAGTGAGTTGGGGCACTTAAAAATGAGGTTACATTGAAAGTGATGGTTACTGTAAGGGAGGTGGGTGGGGGATGGGTGAAATAGTTGATGGAGACTGAGGAGTGCATTTGTTGTGATGAGCACCGGGTGATGTATGGAAGTGTCGAATCACTACATTGTACGCCTGCCATTAATATTATACTGTATGTTAACTAATGTATGGAATTTAAATAAAACTTTTAAAAAATGAGGTTATATTGGAAGTGTAATCATGAGTACTGAAAAATATTAGTACTTGTCATGGGAACGTCTTGCTAAAAAGTGGGGAGATCAAGATCATTGAGGGAGTCATGAAGTGAGAGACTGAATCATGTCTGGGTATGTTGAAGTGACCAAGAAATATGATAAATGTAGAGAGACTGGAGAAAATGGGATGAGTCAAAAGCTAAACATTCTACGAATCAAGGGAATAGTTCTGGGAACCCTAGCTCATTGCTTGAGTTTATACACTATTTTTGGTGTTGTTTTGCTTTATATTATATATCAGCAGTGGATAGAGAGAAATGGTCTGGGGTGTAATAAAGGGAAATCAGGTACTACACTAACCAACCGCAAGGTCCAGTGCTATTCTTAAGTGTGGGAGAAAATGCTTCTGCTACCGGAAAACTATAGGAAACAACTTTTAGTTTGATTTGGGTTAAGAGGTTAAGGAAATATTCGCAGAAGAATTTGAGGATATAGGGGATTTTGCTGACATTAGAAACTTGAGTTTCAGAGGGTACAGCTGGCAAAGATCTAGTAGATTGTGTGTGTGTGTGTGTGTGTGTGTTCACATGTTTGTGTATTTTTATTTTAAACTTTGGTATACTGAATTTTGAGAAAACAAAATGTATTGCCTTTGAAGATCCTAAAGGCCTCCTATAAAAAAGAGTTAACAGGGGCGCCAGGGTGGCTCAGTCGGTTGAGCCACTGACTTAGGCTCAGGTCATGATCTCATGGTTTGTGGGTTCGAGCCCCACATGGAGCCCCACGTGGAGCCCCGCGTCGAGCCCCGCGTCGAGCCCCATGCTCACAGCTTAGAGCCTGGAGCCTGCTTTGAATTTTGTGTCTCCCTCTCTCTCTGCTCCTCTCCCGCTCATGCTCTGTCTCTCTCTCTCTCTCTCCTTCATAAAAGAATAAAAACATTAAAAAAAGAAAGAGTTAACAGGCCACAATTTGTCTTTGTTATATAAATATGTGGAAGTTTTATAATAGAAAGTTCTTGATATTAAATTGAGACAAACAAAAGATGAGGCATATGGTACATTTTAAGTAACTTAGGTATGTAGCAATATATGTATATTTCATTAGGGAGGAATCTAGTTAGAAATTGTGTGTTATTTTTCATTAGAATAGCCTTTTAAAATCCGCTTCAATTTTGAGATATTCTCGGTGATTGTAATGCTGATTGAGATATTAAATAGCCAGATGTAATGTCTGTTTTTAGATTATATACAGTTAATATTGGTTTAAAATTTTTTTAATATTTATTTTTTGAGAGAAATACAGAGAGAAACAGAGAGTGAGCAGGGGAGGGGCAGAGAGAGAAGGAGACACAGAATCTGAAGCAGGCTCCAGGCTCGAGCTGTCAGCACAAACCCTAACGCGGGGCTTGAACTCATGGACTGGAGATCATGACCTGAGCTGAAGTCGGACGCTCAACTGACTGAACCACCCAGATGCCCCGCGTTGATATTGATTTTAATCACAACTATAGAAGAATAGCAAACCTTGAGGAAATAAATCAAGACATGAGAAAAAATGTATTTTTATTTTTACTTTTTGGTAAAATTTATTTCCAGAGGTTAAATAAAAAGCTGAGTTTTCACTGTGTTTTGTCATCTTGCTTACTTTGGATTGTTTTAATGACTGTAACAAGCTTTGTTCTACAATAAGAAAGAAACTCGTAGTTGATAGACTTGTTCACATTTCATAACTTTCTTATCACTTAGACCTGTAACTAATCTCCCATACTTCCTTGCCCACAGACTACACTGATCACAATGAATCAACTATGGATATACATGCTAAATATCTATCTAATGTATTATGATAATATGTAGATTATTAGTTTAAGTTGATCACAGCTGAAAATGACTAGTATTCCTTCTCATATTTATATCAATGAAATAATCATTTTAATTAAACGTTATTTCCTCATAAGTTTAAGGTATTTTGTTTTACACAGTGAACTTTTTAAAAAGATTTTTAAAATAGTTGCTTAATTAGAATTTGATTCATAGACATGGGCTATTTTAAGTAGACAAGTCTGATTTCTGGTTTAGCCAAATGAAAAGTAACATAACATTTGTCACAGAGAATTATATGTATATGAATTTTATAACTCATATATGCCTGTACTGTTAATACATCAATCTGGTACAATCCTGTACAAGATGGAAAACATAGAAATACAGACACAAAATCATTTACATTTTATCTCTGTAAGGTGATTCCTACCTTCCACTCCTCAATTCCTTTTTTTCTTTAGAAATTTAAATAATCCTTAGCAACCAACCAACAAACAAACAAACACAAACTTTTACTTTATTGACACACCTTAATCTAATTTAAAAATGCATTGGGGTGCCTGGGTGGCTCAGTCAGTTGAGCCTCTGATTTTGGCTCAGGTCATGATCTCACAGTTCGTGGGTTCAAGTCCCGTGTCGGGCTCTGTGCTGACAGCTCAGAGCCTGGAGCCTGCTTCAGATTCTGTCTCCCTCTCTCTCTGCCCCTCCCCAGCTTCCATTCTCCCTCTCTCTCTCTCTCTCTGTCAATCTCAAAAATAAATAAACAATGAAAAAAATTAAAAATGCACTAAACTGAGTGTTCTCCCTGTTTTCTTCTTCAATTTACTAGCTTGTGCTTCTGCTAGTGGACTCTTACTAGTGAAATGGGACAATGTAGAAATACTTTCCCTTCCCCGTCTCTTCTCCCAAATTTCTTCATATAATGATTGCTGAGAACAAAAACACTTATTGCGCTAACTTAGCATTAAAGTTAAATTGAAAATAGCCCTTATGTAGGACTAAGTTCTCATGACCCAAACCAGGATGGGAAGTACTATTTTTGCCCCTGGAAAGGATATATAAATGAGGTTAGGTTGCAGAGACTTGGGTAAAACTTGGAGATAGTGGCAAAGAGGCTCATTCTGTAGGCAGCCCCTCCCCCCCCCTTCCGAGGGAGGGGTACTAGGCCAGAAAACCCATCCAAGGATCTTGGGAGGAGACAGATCTTAAAGCATCACCCGTACTTTTTGAATTTTTCTGAATAGCTGGACCCTCAGAAAAGCATACCATTTGGGCAAGAACTTTAAAACCACGGTGTAGAACCATACGTATACAGGAGATAACACTGGTCATATTTTCCTATGGAGATGAATTTGGAATGAAGAAATCTGTCTCCTGGGACCCAGGCGTAGGGTGCAGAAGTTAGTGGGAGCTTAGGGTGCCTTGACAGCTTCACCAAAGCCACTAATCAGGTTCACTGGGAGCAAAGGGGTTGTTTCTGTGGGAACTCGTATGTCACACACCTGATAGGAACCAACCACAGAGCATCCGGTTCACCTAATAGCCACACGTTTGAGGCAGCGAGAGGCAGCTGGCCTTAGAGAACTCCACAAATAAGACCTGAGCTTTGAGAAATATTTTAAGCCCTGTGCCATCATTGGGCAAGGGGCCCGGGTGAGGTCAGTGAATTTAGGAACAGAAGTTGGACTTAGGACATATGAGAAAGGAAAATGTTCAGAGAGAGTTTTAAGCACTCATTTAATTAATCTGACTAGTTTTACTGATTTCTAAAAACCCGTAATAGACAAAATGATTAAAATACCTTGAAGCAACTTTTTATTTCCTGTATCACATAGAAATAGAGACTCATAAAGGAAATTAAATTCTATTAGAAAAATAAAGTTATAATGGTACCTGTCTTATTTGTAATTGCCAGTTCATACTTATTATATTTGGGATGAAACATGGTGAGATTTATGAGTTACATTATGTAACAGGAACACAATGATATATAATAATGCTAATTGGACCAGTTTTGGCTCATTCTTTCCCCTTATACCTTATGAAATCCATATTTTCTAATTGTTGCCTATTTAGTAAATGTTACCTGCAGTAAAAATAAATCATGGGTCCCTTTGTGGGTGTGTCTTTTAAAGAGGATTTGCAAGTTTCCTTTGAGCTGGTTGACACTGAAGTCCATTTCATATGATCCTGAATTAAAAATATAGTCAGATTAAGTTTCTCAGGATCCACATAAGAGTGAAACCATATGGTATCTGTCTTTCTCTGTATGGCTTATTGCACTTAGCATCACACTCTCCAGTTCCATCCACGTTGCTACAAAAGGCCATATTTCATTTTTTCTCATTGCCACGTAGTATTCCATAGTGTATATAAACCACAATTTCTTTATCCATTCATCAGTTGATGGACATTTAGGCTCTTTCCATAATTTGGCTATTGTTGAGAGTGCTGCTATGAACATTGGGGTACAAGTGCCCCTATGCATCAGTACTCCTGTGTCCCTTGGAGAGGTTAGAGTGGGAGAGAGCCAAAGCATAAGAGACTGTTGAGAACTGAGAGCAAACTGAGGGTTGATGGGGGGTGGGAGGGAGGAGAGGGTGGGTGATGGGTATTGAGGAGGGCACCTTTTGGGATGAGCACTGGGTGTTGTATGGAAACCAATTTGACAATAAATTTCATATATAAATAAAAAAAAATATAGTCAGAGTGAAGTTAGAGCTGACTACGCTCAGTGATATTGTTTTCATTCACTCTTTAACATTTTTATTAAAAAAAACTTTTTAATCACAACATATTGCAAAATCATGCAAAATACATAAAGCCATATAATAGACACCTATGGACTTATGATGACATTTTGCCATATTTGCTCCATAAATTTGTTTTAAAGAAAATGAAATCATAGAGTTACCCTCCTTCATCTTTTTCATTCTTCCTCAGGAAAAAGAAAAAAAATAACACATGATCATCTGAGGTTAGTACATATTCTACATAGATTTTAAACTTTTGTTAAGAATGTCTAACCAAGCAGGAGTACTGGGTATGTGCTTTTCAATGAACATCAATATTTTTTCTGCCTGAAAACTTCTTTTTACTATTCAAAAATAAATAAAAATTTTGTTAACGTTTATTCATTTGAGAGAGAGAGAGAGAGAGAGAGAGAGAGAGAGAGAGAGAAGGAAAGATAAAATAGTGGGGGAGGGGTGGAGACAGAGACACACACAGAATCCGAAGCAGGCTCCAGGCTCCAAACTGATAGCACAGAGCTGGACTCAGGGCTGGAACTCACAAACCGTGAGATCATGACCTGAACTGAAGTCAGTCGCTTAACCTGCTCAGCCACCCAAGCGCCTGTGCCCCACCTTTTGTATTTAAAAATCGATACACACGTTTTGTTTGCTATTTTGTCAATTGCATGAATTTATAATACATATTTCCTATTTATGACTTGTATTTTCACCTAGTTTAGGATGGCTTGTCACTTAGAGAAATCTGTTTAATTTCAAATTTTAATATGGTCTTATTTACCTTGAAGAAGCTCCTTAGTGAAGTTGATAAGACTGCCAGGTTTGAACCACTGCTTACTAGCAGTATAACTTTATCCGTATATCTTAATCTAGCTATGCCTCAGTTTCCTCATTTGTGAAAAGTATAATAGTAAGACTTACCTCATAGAGTTGTTAGACTGCAAGAGGAATATATTTATGCCAACGACAGTGGACACAATTCAAATTTTGTTGCCTTTACATTTTCCATTTTCCTCTTGATTTATGCTTTCCATGACATTTGTTTCCGTTGGGCCACTGGAGATATATATTTTTAAATGCTTATTTCTTTATTTTGACAGAGAGATTGAGATAGAGAGTGAGCAGGGAAGGGGAAGAGGGAGAGAGAGACAAAGAACCCAAGCAGGTTCCTCACTGTCAGTGTGGTGCTGAAAGCAGGGCTCTAACTCATGAACCATGGGATCATAACCTGAGCCAAAATCAAGAGTCATAGGCTCAATCGACTGAGCCACCCAGGCGTCCCTAGAAGATAATTTTTGTGTGTGAATTTCTTGGTTTGTAAATTTGTTTGTTGCTGCACCTTCATGAAGTGCAAAGTTTGCTTTTATTATACATACAATTACTTTATATATGTATGAAAGTATATAAGATAAATACAGTAAAACCTTGGATTGCGAGTAACTTGTTCTGAGCGTTTCACAAGACGAGCAAACATTTCTAATAAATTTTAACTTGATAAACAAGAAATGTCTTACAATATGAGTAGTATGTGATGCAGAATGTCGCACAACCACAACTGAGCCAATGGTTCTTTTCTCTCCCTCCCTCTCTCTCTCTCTCTCTCTCTCTCTCTCTCTCTCTCTGTGGGATTGTGGGTGATTGTCTCTCATGCTTGGATGCTTGGTCTCAGGCAGCGATGTTTGGCAGAAAGTGAGTTTTCAGATGTTGGAAGGTGTATTTTTGTTACTTCAAAGCACCTATGGACAGTACTTTACTTTTGCATGCAAGAGTAGGCTTAGGAATGCCGTGCTTCATTCTAGGTCATGGGATAGGTTTTTTGTTAAAGGTGCACAAAAAGAAAAAGATTCCGTTGAGCCAACGGATAGCAGTGATTCTGTTAGTATTAGTGAAAGTCATCCTACACTATAACCCTCCTCTCTCTTGTCTCCCTCCCACCAGCCATGTGCGTTTTCAAAGGTAAGTGCAGGTTAAGTTGTTTAGTTTTGTTGATATTTCGTATTTTCTTTATTATGTGGTATTGTAATCCTTTTTCCTCAACCGATTATACTCGCAAACCAAGGTTTTACTGTATTTTGTTATACATGTGTGTATGTAATTTCATCTAAAATGTGGGACAGATACAAGCTTTCTTTTGGCCTTCCTGGCCCATGGGGGCCATTCTTTATGTGCTGTTCACTGAGGGTCACCACTTCCCACCCTGTATGGCAGCCCAGTCCCTTTACTGCAGGAGCCCAACGCTGTGTCTCCAGTATGAAAACACCAGCCTGCAATTTATAAGCATGCTGCACTTTTCCAAGCCCTCCTTTATTTCTGGCACTTGGAGTTTCCTTTCTTTCTTTATGGCCTCACTGTATATTTAATGTCCTTAAATATGATTTATTCAGCATTTTAGCTCTAGTAATGGAGGGCAGAGGAATAAAAGGAGGTCTATTACCTCAATCCCCCATGTTCCTGAAACCAGACATCTGTCCTTTGTTTTTTCTTACTTTCTTCATTACTCAAAAGTAATTTTCCCCTAAAATAAAAGCTAGTTGTATTCTGTTGGAAACATATATCAGACACCTTGATAAATGAGTTAATTTTATAGCACCAAAGTCATTATGGGTTAGATTTAACTGAACGTGATGAGATGATCATTTTTGTAAGTCAAAAACAGTTGAATACCAACAATTTCCTAAGGTTCACCATACTATTATTAGTATAACATTCATTAAGAACTTTTCTTGGTAGGGACAGCTGGGTGGCTCAGTTGATTAAAAGTCTGACTTCAGCTCAGGTCATGATCTTATGGTTTGTGGGCGCAAGCCCTGCATCAGGCTCTGTGATGACAGCTCAGAGCTTGGAACCTGTTTTGGATTCTGTGTCTCCCTCTCTCTGCCCCTCCCTGCTCATGCTCTGCTCTCTATCTCTCAAAAATAAACATTGAGACAAATTAAAAAAGAACTTTTTTTTTTGGTATTTTTCAACATAAATGTGATGGGAATTGTTTAGCCAATGAGTTGTTGGTAATTTCAATAACTGAGTGCATTTTTCCACCACTCTGCTTGTAAGGGTTAAATTGTAGCCTAGGGCTAACCTGTAGCCTTAAGAAATAACAGCTTTGTTTTAACACTCTAGGTTGAGAGATGATAGCCTTATCCTATCAATCAAGGGATGGATTAGTGTTTGATTGGACTGGGGCAAGGGCCTGTTTGAACTGTTTTCACCTGGGAACTATTCCTTTGTTCTGTTCCCAGGTGATAATAAGACGATGTGGTCAGCTATGAAAACTCTGTATCCCAGCTGTTGGAGACTGCACTCTGGTCAAGAGTGTCGGTCCCGATCGATCGGTTTGCCTTGCCTCTCATTGCAATAAACTTTGTTGTGACTGTCCCTGGTGCCCCTGGCATTCTGTTTCAGGAGTCATGTGGATGCAACACTGCTCAGTTAAGGGAACCCTCCGTGAGTCATCCAGACTCCACAAGTTACACCAGTGGAATATCCTAAGAAAAATTCTGACCCACTGACTCACTAATCAGCGATGTTTGAAGGATATCTATTGCAAACAAAGCGTAGTCTAAATCCCTCATAGTGTTGCCCCAATACCTGTAATTGTTGTCAAAACAAGTCTATTCTTAAATAGCATTCTTTCCCAAACATATTTCAGGCTTCCGAAAGCACTCAGAGGGCCTTGAATCACAAGTCATTTCTACTTTCCTCACATTTGTTCCAAGAGGTGTTTTATAATATCCTCCTCTCTCTTCCCCTGTGTCCTTGTGAAACTGCTTCCCAAACCTTTGAGGCCCAGCTCAAATGCATCTCTTCTAAGAAGCTTCCTTTATTTCCTTGAGCATCAGTGACTTTTTCCTCTGTGTTCCCACAGCTCATTGCTCATTAAAAAAAAAAAAAAAGAAAAAAGAAAAAAATCATTTCACACTGCCTTCTTGCATATTTTTCTGTGATAATTAGTACCTTAACTTCTCGAAGGCAGGGATCAGGCTTTTCTTCATCCCTCTACACACAATAAGCACTGAACAAATGTTGCAGAATTGCTTAAACTGAGAAGCAGAGTTTATGCATCTGTTTGTCATCTTTGAGGAGGTATAAAAACATTTTGCAATGATGAAATTGAAAAACCAGTTAACTTGTTAAAATACAAGCTAGATTATTTTTTTTGAAAAATAAACAGAATTAAAATGATGGAGCCATCTAATCCAAATAATATTTTATTTTTTCCTCCTTTTATTGTATCTTCTCCATTTTAATCTTTTAAGAAAACTTAAAGCACGTTTGAAAGTTGATTGTTTTTTTTTTTCTTCTCCCTCAAATAAGATTTACACAAAACCCACTGGTTATTTAGCAAAGCCATATATTTTTAGCCATCCATCCAGTCCCATATTTTGTAAATAATTGCTTATACTCCCTTGGCTCTTGACTTTCATAGAGCAGTGCATTGAAAATGGTTTATTCTAATTGAATAGCCACGAAGGAGTAAAATAATGAGGCAACTACAAAGTCTTAGATTTTTCATATTTCTCGGGGTTTATATTGCACCCTCAAAGAATACAGAGTGATTACCTGGCATTTCTTAACTAATCTCTAATTATAGAATTATAAGAACATTAAAAGCCTAGGTGCAACACATCCTTCTTTTCTTACAAAAGGAAACAGACTGAATTTCCTTATATCGCCTGTGTCAGCCCAGTAGAGTGGCTGTTACTGAGTCTAGCCTTTAAACACCCGCGTTTTGGTCATAGGTCTTTTTACAGCATATTTACACCTCTGATTTTAGAAGTTGACTTCATGTTTTGGCCTTTCTTTGTAATGAAATTCTGAATATGTTCACTGCAGATTAATCCACTATTTTTTATTCTCAGGGAAAAATGCAAATGTCAGTCTGTTAGTTCTCTGTGTAATGTTTGAAAAACTGTATGTCAGGAGAGCTCTCTGCACTCTGCTGGCTCCAAGTTTTATGCTAATATTGCTTTTGTGAATTACACTCCTTAGGCTGTGAACTCTTGGATTAGTTTTAGTTTCTCGCATTTTCCCCTTCTTTTCTGTAAAGTAGATGTTGTCAACATAAAAACCTAAACGCTGTATTATAAAGCCCACTTTTTGTGACAGCAATTTTTTGACAATACGGTGCATTTCCTCTTGGACTAATTCTTTTTCCCCATTAGCTGCTAGTGTCTTGCTCTTTCTTTTTGCTATTGCCAATTCTTCAATGTCATTCATTCAATCTTGACAATATACTCTTTGCATAACCTACCACACATTTTTGTACAGGCCAAAAATATACAATGAATCCATCACTCTGTATCTGTAGCTCCTAGTTAGACTTCCTGAGAATTAGGAAAACCCTCCTTATGCTAAGCAATGCTGGCTGGTTGGTCGGTCGGTTGTTTCCTTTGTGACTCTAAGCATGCCTGGGATGCACTGTCCCCTTCTCTACTCCACCTCTCATTTACCATCCAGATTCAACCAGATAACGACATCTCGTGGAAACTTTTTGGCAAACCCTATCTCTAGGCTGTATTAGCTTTTTCTTTTATTGTGTTGTCATAATGTCTTTTTTCTAGATCTACAGGGTTTTATGAAACGGAGCTTTTTAAGGCTCTGGCTTCATCTTAGTTCCCCTGATTGTGGCCCAATACTAAGTGACAGCAAAATAGATGAATTCCTACAAAACCTTGCATGGACTAAAAATAAGAGCTGATGGGAGAGAATAATGGTCGAGCAGACTACTCAACATCAGTGTGAGTTTGTAATCAAAGTGCCAACAGGTAACAAAATTGCAAGGATTCATAAGGATCTGGTGATGATTTTACCTTTAAAACACTTTAAAAATAACATTTTTGGTGCAAAGAATAGGCCATAGGAAAGAATGAACTTTACTTTAAAAATGAAAGCAGGTGCGCCTGGGTGGCTCAGTCGGTTAAGTGTCCAACTTCAGCTCAGGACACGATCTCGCGGTCCGTGAGTTCGAGCCCCACGTCGGGCTCTGGGCTGATGTCTCAGAGCCTGGAACCTGCTTCGGATTCTGTGTCTCCCTCTCTCTCTGCCCCTCCCCCGTTCATGCTCTGTCTCTCTCTGTCTCAAAAATAAATAAACGTTAAAAAAATTAAAAAATTAAAGCTAAAATTAGCTGGATGGAGGGAGCATAAGGTGGATTTGATGCTGCTGTTATGAAGGTGACAGAAAAGTCACAAAAAACATGGAGAACAGAAGTGGCCTTTAAATCCTTCGAGGATTGAGCACATGGCCATATATTACAAAGGTGAAAAAGGTGGGTGAATTTTCACTGTGTACGAGATTGTATTTCTCCATTCAATACTCAGCTATGGGGGCACCTGGGTGGCTCAGTTGGTTGAGCATCCGACTTGGGCTTAGGTCATGATCTCCTAGTTCGTGAGTTCGAGATCCATGTCAGGCTCTGTGCTGACAGCTCAGAACCTGGAGCCTGCTTCAGGTTCTGTGTCTCCCTCTCTTTGCCCCTTCCCTGCTCATGCTCTGTCTCTTTCTGTCTCTCAGAGATGAATAAATGTTAAAAAATAAAAATAAAAAAAAATACTCAGCTATGTTAACATGCTTAGCATTCATATGGATTCTTGGTAATATCAAAAATGAGCCCATAACTTGTGAATTATACTGACATCATCCTTCTATTTATCAATTATGTATAAACTAACTTGTGCTACAGAAATACACTTCATAGTACATTTGACAAAGAAAAGGCAATAAATAGGGGCACCTGGGTGGCTCAGTCAGTTGAGTGTCCGACTTCGGCTCCTGTCATGATCTCACAGTTCATGAGTTCGAGCCCCGCATCAGGCTCTGTGCTGACAGCTCAGAACCTGGAGCCTGCCTCAGATCTTGTGTCTCCCTCTCTCTCTGTCTCCTCCCCTGCTCACATGATGTCTCTCTCTCTCAAAAATAAAGATTAAAAAAAAATAATTAAAAAAATAAAAAAATAATAATAAAAAAAGAAAAGGCAATAAGTACAATGATTCCATAAAAAAAAAAACTCTCAATCTTAATTTTTAGGTTTCCTATAATTTCATAAAACTGATTTTTCAAGAACTGTGGAAAATTTACTCACTAAACTCACTGAAATTTACTCAAGTATTTATCTTAGCTGCTATGCACTCTTCCTAAGACTAATAAAAGTTTGGAACCATTCTTTAGGAAATGTTACGTATTACCCTTTGGAAAAGCAGATACAAGTATTTCAAGAGCAAAACCTGAAAAATTGAGTACAGTTTGACGGTGTTTGTTCCACTATTCTAATTGTAATACATATTGATATATTGAGAATCTTCAATTTTGTGGAAACCTTTTACTTTTACCCTGAACCTGAATTCGGAGTTATTATTATGTTGTACATACCAATCTATTTGAGTTGGTAGAATTTTCTTCTAGTGCTTTCGAGCTCATTCTGTTGTTTGTTGACTCAGAAATCGGTTCAGTACATAGGACAGGCATCTGCACAATGGTTAGGGAACCTTCATAGCTGTCAGAAAATATGACAAAAATCATAAATCTGACAGCTGCTAGGTACCCTGACAGTTCAAATGTAGGCAATTTCATTCAACAAGCATATTTTGCATGCTTACTATATGACGGGCACTATCTGAAATACTCAAAAGAAAGGCCATGAATAAGTTAGAATTTCTCTCCTCAAGGATCTCACAAGTGACTTAATTGAGGTTCCAAAGCCCAGGCTTCTCATTTTGTAAAATAAACCCTTCCACCTATTAATTGCCTATAAGGATTTGGTTATTCTCTTAAAAAGGACTTTTCACTTTTCTACTCTGCTGCATGAAAATAAATGCCCCAGTGTTTTTAGTATAAATATAATTTTGTTAATTTGCTCTCATGTCGCTGGGAATGGAGCCAGATAGAGTTAAAGTTGTTTGAGCAACGGGACCCATGTCACAGTGTCTGATCCAGGGTTGCTTATTTCTTCGATTTTGGGCAATTTGCTTCGCTTGTACATCCATCCTTTTCTCATTTTGTAAAATAAACCCTTGCACCAGGTTACCACTGTGTTTCCTTTCAGTGTAAGAGGCTAGGCCTCTGCTAATTTCATTAAAGATACAATTGGTATCAGTGTCTGGAGATTAAATGCCACGACATCACAGGGTTTCATTCTGGCAGCGTTTTGAAAATGAGCGGTTTCGTCCAATGCTTGAGACCAGAGAAAGAAGGATCATAGTGTCAGCAAGGGGGTATGTTTTTATGATACAAGCATAAGGATGCAATGAGCTGCGGCTGCGGGCGTGTCTGCGTCCAGCTGGGTTTCATATTGACTGCCTGTCAGTTGTAATAAGCATATTACGGGTACACAGTGTCAGTACTTAAATCCATACCCTGAAGCTTGTTTTAGTTTCCAAGCCAGCAACATATCTATTTAAGGGTCTTAATTACAGCCTTTGAAATAATCATGTCTAGTTAACCCTTGTTCTCGAACTTCAAGAAAAAAAGAAAAAAACAATAATAGGGCAATTAATCCCCAAGGGATGAGACCCTTCAAACGTTTTTAACACCCAGGTACTGCACTCAGTTATTTCTAACAATGTCAGCTGTCAACAACGCCAATAGATTCCATAATGGTCACACTAACTTATTTCTGGTCACACTTTTTTTTTTTTAAACCTGAAAAGGATAAAATTTAGGCTGTATTAATCCTGGATTAAAAGGATCTACATTGCTGTATACATACCTATGTTACAATGCTGAACTTGGCTAGGATGTCATGTGTAAGCTTGAAGTTCAGAATTCCAATTGGTGAAACATGAATTTAAGAAAACGTTTCAATGATAACACCATTTTTTTTGAAGAGTTAAATATTTTTACCACCAGAGAGCCCATGTGTGTAGTTTTAAAGATAAGTACACCAAATTCAACTACGCATGTACTCTCTTCCACCCAGTAAAGTACTTCACACTGAGCCTATTTTATAGTTCCAACAAATTTATGATAACTATTGTTAGGAATATCTTTACAAGAGCCCATTTTACAAGTGAGGGGATTGAACATTGATGAATTTAAAGCGACTTGCCTCGGGGTGCCTGGGTGGCTCAGTCGGTGAAGCCTCTGCCTTCCGCTCAGGTCGTGATCTCTCTGTTCATGGGTTCAAGCAGCATCGGCATCAGGCGAGCCTGCTCCCATCCCCCATCTCCCTCTCTCTCTCTCTCTCTGTCAGAAATAAACATTAAAATAATAAATAAATAAAGCAACTTGCCTCAATTCACGGAGAGCTTGGACTGGAGCCCAAGCAGTCTAAATTCATGGCCTGTGTACTCACCTGTACAAAGTGTCTGACACAGAGTAGGAAATCAGGTGAAGGCTATTATTACTCACTGGTATTCGTCTAGTATTCCATAAAAGTTGCTGACATAGGAGCAATGTGCAATTATGCCTATGATAATTTGAGATGGAAAACCTCTGTGCAAGAATAGTATGTACTCTTTAAGTTAAGACTATAGGTCAGGTGGGGCACCTTCAGGCTGTAGATGGTTTAACATTGAGTACTGGAAAAAAATTGGATGACATCACTTAAGAGTATGAAGGAATCAGTAGACTTAAGTGCTTCTAGTTCAGTTTGTTTTTGTTTTTTTTGTTTTTTTTTTTAATTTTAGAGAGAGAGAGAAAGAGAGAGAGAGATCACAAGTGGAGGAGAAGGGCAGAGGGAGAGAGAGAGAGAGAAAGAGAGAGAGAATCCAAAGCAGGCTCCACACTCAGCACAGATTCAGCCTCAGGGTTCCATCCCATGACCCTGGGATCATGACCTGAGCCAAAATCAGGAGTTAAACGCTTAACTGACTGAGCCACCCAGGCACCCCCTAAGTTCAGTTTTGATCAACGGCACAAGTTTCCAAGCAACTGACTACTCTCTGTGTATAAAAAGCCAACTTTGGGTGCACTGAGCACATAAAGAGCAAAAGCTCTCAAGCTAAGAATAAAACTAGATTTCACTGTAGAAAAGCAACATTATAGTGGGGTAATCTAGATACGTGAAAATGGGGGGAAAAGTTAAAGTCTAAGCTAATAAAAAGGGTGGTATTACAACATAGTTTGCAAGTAATTATCCGACTAATTGTATAATTAGAGAATTTCAAAGTAGGGAAAGATTACTTTAGTAATCTTGCTCAGGAAACATTTAGACGAGTGGAAGAAACTAAGTCTGGGTTGGATTTATAGGGAAAGGAAGAAAACGTATTCTAGGCATAGCTAACAACTCTACATTGAATACAATAACATTTTGTTTTCCATGTTCAAATCATTATTGTAAATCGAACACAAATTATTTGAAAATAATGAGTATTGGTGGCAAAATTAGTTGTTTTGCTGAAATTAAGGCACAGACAAATTTTACGGTATAAGTGTATACTTTATACATTTTTTTTAAGTTCATTTACTTATTTTGAGAGAGAGATAGAGACAGTGTGAGTGGGGGAGAGAATCCCAAGACAGAGAGAATCCCAAGCAGGTTCCACACTGTCAGCACAGAGTCCGATGTGGGGCTCAAACTCACCAACTGTGATATCATGACCTGAGCCAAAATCTAGAGTCGATGCTTAACCCACTGAGCCACCCATGTGCCCCTTAGGCATCTTTATCTCATGTCTCGTCTCGGCTTTGCTGACCACCGATGTACAAATTCAATCATCTTTGGTTTTTGCTAACTTTGAGTCCGTTGTTTTTGATTGTTACTAAGGTATATTTTTTTGGAAATAAAATATATATTTTATTTAAACCTTTCTTGATATGAAACATATGGCATGTGGCCACCACCTTTTCTCTTGGTTTGGACCCTTCAGACGTTAGGGATGGACCTATACAATGCCATTCATTGTATTAACGTTTTCCTATGTTTACTGATGTGTCTGGAGATCTTTTGCCTTATGACAAAGGAAATTATTTTAAGGGTGGGCTTTTTGGTACTTTGTCAGGGCAGTAAATGAATAGTTAGCAAAATGAATATGTTTCACCAGTCCTTTTAAGACCTACACATATTTGTTAACTGTCTTTTCAAGTCTGGGGTTAAAAACATTTTTTTTTCAATTTATGGAACCATGGTTCTTTGTCTGCAAAGGCCTTACAAGAGATGTAGGTATTAGAATATTTCTCACTCTCTCCTGGATGACATTATTCTTCTACCTTCTATGTATGAGAACATGCAAATGCCACCAAAAAAGGGAACCCTCCGTCCAAAGCTATGCATATACTAAAGTAGCCATAAACATATACCTCTTCGTGTTCGGACCCACTTCTGTTCTTCCTGTGCTCCATACCTATCTCAGGGGGGAGTCTCATTCAAACTGCATTTTGAAAGCATCTTTGTCACTTGGACCCTTAGTCTCTCTCTTTTTTGTCTACTGCACTGAATTAGATTTGTTAGATGCAGGATGTGGCACAAATATTCAGGGTGGGAGGATGGAAGAAGTCCTGATCATCCTTGCCTTACGTTTCTGTAACATCTCCATGGTTCCAGCCCCTAATGGACAGGCCCCAACACCACGTTCCCAGCCCCCGTATGGCAGCATTTGTCTTAGTTCCAGCTTCTGGACTCAGGTTCCAACACCATTGCTACCTCTGTGTCTCCAACTGCATGAAAGTTTGCTGCTTCCCACTCTTGCAAATTCCTCATGTGTTGGAATTATTAAATTTCTCTATCAAACTACCTAATATAGGCTTTCCTTTCCAGTCTAGATCCCGATCCAAGTATCCAGATCCAATTCTTCCATGGCTTCTGGTCCAGGAAGCAGAGACAATAATATGAATTGCTATAATTCCAAGTGCTAATAAATAATAGTAACTAGTAAATCAAAAGAGATAATATACTTCTGGGGCTTCTCATAGACCAGAGTGCTAGGAAAATGAAAGTTGCTCAGGAAATCATTTTAAGTGAATCGAATTAGATTTTAAGCTGCTCTGAAGCTGAGAATTGTTATGATAAATTTTCTAGAAAACCAGATATATTTCACTTCAGATCTTTGCTGAATAATAAATTATAAACACAATAGAAAGAGGACCAATTGAGTGAGGATGTACTAAAAATAATTTCTTGAAGAAAGTTAATAATTCCTCTTGGAATGATATCCAAAACTACCAGTTTATCTGCAATTGTTTCAGGAAAACTATTGTAAATGGAAATTTTCAATAAAAATTACTAGATTTATAATCTCTTCTCCCCTCTCTTCCTCTGAAATAATTACTATTATATAATTCAATAGAAATCCTAGACAGGGAAGATAAATTATAGTAAAGATGATGCTTAGACTTTTTCACTTTGTCTTGAGGCATTTATAACATGATTTATGTATTTAATGTGGATAAGAAGTTTCCAAGAAACACCAATCAATACAACGCCCTCCTCTCACACACATAAAATTTCCATTTTTAAATTAGTGATGGACTTAATGACACAGAATGTACCTGAATCAGAGCAGAGTTTTGTCATTGAATCTGTTGTTTTATGAGGAACTCATTTGCTAAGGCTTTGTGGTAGATTTTATTATTGTTCTAAACATATACTGCCCCTCATTTGAAGATGAATGTAAGCTTTCACCCTCTCAGTCTCAGGAGTAACCACGTTACCTGCTTTAAACACTATGTGTGAGTGAGTTTTGAGCAAAAACTTGAAAAGCCACCTTCATTGTTATATGCCACGGAGAATTTAGGGTTGTTTGTGCAGCGCACCCTACATTATCCTGACCAATATAATAATTCACACAAAACAATCGAGTATGAGTCAAAAAACTATTTTACATCAGACCCAAAGTTTACTCAGTGAAATTAGACGATTTACTTGACATTCCTATCTTAAATGCAGTAGAGCTGGTTTTTAGGTCTGATTATCTCCAAAGTTCTTTCATTTCTCCTTCTTTCTTAAAAATGTGTATTTATTTATTTTGAGGAGTGGAGAGGGGCAGACAGAGGAAGAAAGAGAATCCCAAGTAGGCTCCACACTGTCCGCTAGAGCCCGACGCGGGGCTGGAACTCACGAACCATGAGATCATAAACTGAACAGAAACCAAGAATCTGTCACTTATTAGAATGAGCCACCCAGATGCCCCTGAATTTCATTTCTGAAATCATGTGACTCTATTCCTACTGAGAATCCATGGAGAGGCTTATTATGCATAAAATTAAAGAATTTTCCCAATAGCTGTGCTTAAGAAATTATCCTTTTAAAGACATAATTGAGTAAAAGTTTTATTATTATTTTATTATTATTATTATTGACATTGTTACATTTTAGGTTTGTCTTTATGAGCAGCCCCAAGTCATAATAATTTATGATCAGCGACTTAAATTTTTTTCTCTTTTGGATCAACATATATTTCAGAGGGCCTGTTTTAACTTCTGTTTGGTAGGAGAGTTGTTTAGGAAGTATGCGTTTAATGAAATGACTTCAGATATATATGTCTATAAGGTACCCTATTCAGCACTATTGCTTCTAAAATTTATGTGAATCCTATATTAAATAAGGTTTCTATATGTTTAAATAAAACAAGTACTACACTCTATACATAATTAATATGGAGCCAGACTATAATTTCTATGGAGTTGGTCTTCTTTTGCAATTATTAACATGCAGTGGGTACTCATTAAGAATATGTTGATGAAAGACATTATGAGGCCTTTATGAAATAAAAATAATCATCTCTGATTTTGTACATAATTATGTTCCTGTGAGCCTATGAAAATCCAAATATTATATTATTTCAGGGATAATGAGCTAAAATGACATCTTTGCCCTGCTAGCATTAATCTATTCATTGATTTATTCGTTCATTCATATATTTATTCATTCACTTGACACATATTTTTGAGCCTTCTATTGCAAGGCAATTAATTAAGCACTGGAGATACAGAAAAATAATAATAAAAAGTGGAAAACAGAGTTACATTTGAAAAGGATTCATTGAAAATTACGAGGTATTATATAATTTAGAAAATGATAATTTTTTTATGAAAAGCATTACACAACCAAAATACCGATAGTTACATACACTTGTGTTGATCTGCCCTTCTGAATGTTGCTTCGCATGAGATGATTAAGTGATCTCAAACTCTGTATATGAATTATTTAATTAAAACACGTTGCTGTCTAAGGAATAAGGCATAGCTTCTTTCATTACCAGCGTGTGTTTTCTGCAATCACCATAATGTGAGTCCCTACAATGCCTTTTTCTTGCATCCCAAGACTCAAGATCATATTAGTTTGCATGGAATTTCATCTTTCCTGCTGATGGGGAAAGAATGTAGATCATGTGTAAAACACATAAAATATAATCCCTTGTAAAACAGCAAGCAAGTAACAGAAGCCGATGAACAATAAAAGTGAACGGTGGGGTTTAAGCAACTTTTTGGTACAGATTTCCATTTTTTGTCCCACATGTACACTCATTCATCCATATATATGCACACATAAATACACTGACTTGATTACTGTGATTCTTTAAATGAATATCTTAATTATAATAATAACTCCATTCTAAATTACATATAACCAAAGACCAAACCCTTTGCACCCTCCTTTCTCCTTTTCTACTCAGCATCGGCTTTTTCTCTAGTTTCAACAGTCCTCTACAAATCCCTTTCTCTCATGAATTCTAACTAAATCACTTGGGTTGAATTGCTACCTTTTTTTGCATGCCCACTTTTCCTCGATTTCCACCCAGGCAAAAAAGAAATTTTTTTTTTTTCCTTTCTACCTGAAATTGCATATATTTTCCAAACATCGTATTACATTTAGTTGAAACAACGTTGTGACTTTTCCGTTTTTCCTATTCCGTTAATCTTCTATATAAAGACATATTTCTTGGTTATGCTCATGTACCCAGAAAACAAAGCAATGGTAGATGGTAGATACTCAAATATTAGTCTTACAAGAAAAGAACAACTCAAAAATATTTTAAGCAAAAGACCATGTTTTGATAATTCTTAAGGTGAATAGTTTCCATTTCTATACCCCTAGTAGGAATCTATATTCCCTGATGTCTCCTAAAAAAATTCCACCTAATTACCTCAAATACAACATGGAACAATTACAGGTCCCTTCTGTCATGAATTGAACTTCTGCGGATATTCATTACTTTTGTTCTGATACTCTCGTCATCTTGGTTTTTAAATTAAATGGTGTGGGTTTTCCTCAGTTTCTCAATCTTTTTCTGTCAAATAAGTTGAGCATATGTGTTACACAATGTGGTTCTTAATTCTGTAATTTCTATGATTTCTTGTCCTACGTATAGCTACTGGCTTAAAGAACTTTCTTTTAATCTCTAACTTGGATTTTTGAAATAGTCTGCAGAATGGTTTCCTTGTTGTCACATTTCTTCAATTTTTGCTAATGCAATGACATGAGTTTTCCCCGTAAGACATAAAAACAATTGCATTACTCTTTTGCACTAAACCTGTCAGTTATTCTTCATTGTTGCTAGAATAGAGGACCAATAACTTTGCCGATATATGACTTTTACTTCCAACAATATCTCCAATCTCATAGAACACCCATGCATTCATCTAGTGTTTCAGACATTGCTACTGTTCAAGTTTCTTGAAAGGTTTATGCTATGACATTACTACATACTGTGAATTTTTTCTGCAGTTGTGCTGCTATTAGAGAGGACATCTACCTTCCAAAGGAGACTGAGCTTGTTGAATATAGGGACTCTATTTTATTCATTTTTTTAATCCCTGATAACTAAAATAGGGCCTGATAGGCGTTAGGCACAAAACATTGAATAGCTGAGTGGATTATCTATATCTACTTATATCGATATGTCTCTGTTTACATGTACGTAGCATTTATATATTCATATCTAATACATTTAATAACTGATTGGATGAATGAATTGTTACATTTTTGTGAAATTACATTACCTTAATTTTTTTAATAGTAAGGAGAAAACTACTTTTCTTTAAAGGGGAGAAAAGTGAATTTTCAATATAGTCTACTAGAGCATTGACTGAAAGGTATGCGTCAAAAAACAGTAACTAAGTTATACAAAGTAGTTAGCCAATCATTTCTTCTGAGACTTAAACTGACTCAGGGGAAACTGCTCAAAGAATGTTGGCAAGATAATTAATCCATGATTCTTTTCTCTACTTCTGACACTCTGAATTTTCTCATCTCTAATGAAATCCTCTGCACAGACTATACTTAATACCACACATTTGCATATTGATTGGTAATGACATTATCAAATACACCAAACCCTTTACGGAATACATATTTGAATAACTATCTACAGTAAAAGAGGTCATCAATATGTAACCTTATTAAGGTACTTTTGATTTCATTAATAACTGATTAGATTTCATCAACCTTTTACACAAGATCTTCTAATGTACCTACAGATATGGTAAGTTACTCCCATGCATTTTTATTTCTCTTGGTTATTACTGTTCTAGAAGGGGGATGAAAAGATACACAGTGTAAAGAAATACTGGTGAACTCCGTTTGTCCTCTCTCTCTCTCTCTCTCTCTCTCTATCTTTCTCACTTAATCACAGTTGAAACATTCGGAAATAAAAGTTCTATGCAGTCAATATCAACTTATCTTGCAAAAAAGGTTGTTCTTGTTTATTGTCTTTGTCTTTTTAAATATTAAGGTTTTGAAATGATTTTCATCAAATAGCAACGTAATAATAAAAGTGAATTAATAAAAGTGAATTATTAGCATGCTAATAAATGCTAATAAATACACAATTAACTATTTTCTTGACGGTACAAAGTTTCAACCTTTTTTAAACGTTTATTTATTTTTGAGAGAGAGACAGAGTGGGAGCAGGAAAGGGGCAAAGAGAGAAGGAGACACAGAATGTGAAGCAGTCTCCAGGCTCTGAGCTGTCAGCACAGAGCCCGATGCGGAGCTCGAACCCACGAACCGCGAGATCATGAACTCAGCCAAAGATGGAAGTTTAACCGGCTCAGCCACCCAGGTGCCCCTAAAATTTCAACTTTTAACTTTAGCAGAATTCAGTGGTTTTTCAATTGCCTTATGGGGCTGTCGGTATACTACTTAAATGTCCTTTACCTCACCTATGGACTTTTATGTATTCTTTACTCGAGAAAAAGTTGCTACTAAGGAAACTTGGGATGAGAGTGTAGGTGAGTAGAAATGACAGAATTTGTTATTGAAAAGTATCTCTTATTGGTCATGCATTGATGTAAGTACTTCACATATGCTGTATCATTTTATTGTCAAGATAAAGTCTGACACTGAGCTGGTAAGGACAGGTTTTACTCAGTAATGCTATTGAAATAAGGAAAGGAGTCTAGCGAGAACTGAACTTAATTTTGCTGACACCCAAAGCTGGAGACTGTTTAAAGGCTGGGATATGTTAAGGGAAAAAGTACTGAAAGCTGTTAAGGGGGTTAGTTCAGATGAGTAGGCTACCTGGATTTGTGAATTGGAGTTTATCCAGAGAACTAAACTGATCCTTTATCCGTCTCTTACCTTTTTCTGGGAAACAGTGGTGCAAGTTGCAACAAGGCTTCTCTGGAAGTTAGGCCCTTATCCTCCCACAGGGGCTGGAAGGCAGAGAGTTCTCTCTCTCAATGTTTGCATTTCAAAGAGATGTTGGGCTTGTAGTTTTACAACTCAAGTGGCTGAGAAAGAATGTGTAACTCCACAGTTTCTAAAGTAATTACTCTAAGAGAGAGTTCCAGAGTCCATCGGCCTGTCACCAGGTCTTAGCTGGAACAATCAGTAAATGCTTCTGGCAACCTTGCCTTGCGTTACCTCAGGACACATTTTAAGGAGGCGATGAGCTCATCCTAGGGACAGGTACTTGAGCTACTAGAAATCATGCTAGAGCTTGGTCATCTTTTGGTGCAGACGTCTGGACTGAGTTCTTATGTGCCAAGAATTTTGATGTTCGCAATTCACACAACTCTGGAGAGCTAAAGCCAAGGGAATATTTTCCCTGAGGCTCTGCTGTTAGATTGCTGAAAGTTATCAAGTGGAAATTCAAACCTAGGTATGTCCAGTTCTACAACCTGTGCATTCTTTCTGCTCTTTCTACCTATTGCCTCTGTTTAAAGTTAAAATCAAGGTTTTCCTCCAAATTTAGGATTGCAGCAGGGAGCTCTGGAGTAGTTTTACCGTGAAATGTAGGTCTGATGCACATATGCATATTTTTTAAATCATAAGATCTGAACACCCAAGTATTAACCATATACTTTAAGAAATAGATTTTATTTGCACCTTAGCAGATCAAGGTGCTACCCTTGCCCTACCACAGCCCGGTCCTCTAAACCATATAAATATATTTTTTTAGGATTTGCATAAATTGTATCTTATGTACATAGAGATCTGTGATTGCTTCTGTTATTCAACATTGGGTTTTTTTTTTTTTTTTGGCCTTATGTATGTTGATACTTTTAATTATAGATCATTTTTTTTTAATGTTTATCTATTTTGAGAGAGAATGCAGGCATGCACATGCACAAGCTGGGGTGTGCCAGAGAGAGAGAGAACCCCAAGCAGGATCCATGGTCAGGACAGAGCCTGACGCAGGGCTTGATCTCAGGACCGTAAGATCATGACCTGAGTCAATATCAAGAGTCGGACGTTTAACTGACCGAGCCACCCAGGTGACCCTTAGATCATTGTTTTTTTATTGCACACAACATTTACCTATTATCTTGCCGATGCGTATTTGTGGTGTTTTCAGGTGATTTCTATTACAGAGCTGCTATAAATATTCTTTTGTATTTCTTGGTAAACAGGTATAAGGTTATCTCTAGAATATATAACTGTAGGTATCACTTCTGAATTTTAAGAAGTACACATCTTCAATCTCAGTAAGTAAATGAACACTCAGCAAGTGTCGTGAACTTAGGCATTAACTCTCAGTTGGCTAGTATTTCCAAAGCGCTATAACCTCCATAACACTAGGTATCATCAGGTTATTTGTATTTTTTATTAAGCTAGTCAAATAGTACCATGATGCTTCAGTGTGAAGCGATGAGCTGATTTGCATTTTTCTGAATAAGCCTTGAGTATCTTGTCACACTTATGTGTTAGTCTATGAAAGCCCTGCCCATGGTTTTAGATCTTTTCTTTCTAATGGAGTATTTGTCTTTTTCTAACTAACTTTTGTGGTTTCTTTTTTTTGTATTTTGGATACTAATGCTTCGATTAACACGTGTTGCAAACAAATGCTGGTTTGGGCTTATCTTTTCATTTTATAGTATCTTTTGGTTAATAGAAAACTCTCATTTCAAGGTAGTCTATTTTAGTCTATTAATCTTTCTTGCAAGTTTTGCAAGAACTGAGTCTTGTTTTTGAAAAATTCATCAAATCATACAGCTTTTTTAAAAATTACCTTTGCCGGGGCTCCTGGGTGGCGCAGTCGGTTAAGCGTCTGATTCAGCCAGGTCACGATCTCACGCTCCGTGAGTTCGAGCCCCGCGTCAGGCTCTGGGCTGATGGCTCAGAGCCTGGAGCCTGTTTCCAATTCTGTGTCTCCCTCTCTCTCTGCCCCTCCCCCGTTCATGCTCTGTCTCTCTCTGTCCCAAAAATAAATAAACGTTGAAAAAAAAATTAAAAAAAAAAATTAAAAAAAATAAAAATTACCTTTGCCTTTCAAATTTAAATTTAAAATCCATGGAAAGTTGACATTTTATAACTTGAAGTTACTTTTCTTTTCTATGTACAGAAATAGTAATTTCACTACCAATTAATGAATGGCCCATCTTTTTAAAATTGTTTTGCAAGGCTTAAAGACAATATTACTTAACTATTATAAACATAAATAAAGCAATACTGTTACTTCTGTCTATTCATCTCTTTCTGGATCATTTGATAAGTGGTATAGCCATTTTTCCGGGTTGCTACTCCAGCCAATAGTTATTGGCTATTCTTGAATTTTACATCCCAAATAAGTTTTAGAGTCATTTTGTCAAAATGGGGTCATCTTTGCCTTTTATTGTGAACAGAGGGCTCCGTGTTTATTTTGTTCATGGTGAGTCATTTTACTTCCCACTCAGTTTTCTTTTCCATAAAATTTCACATACACTGTACATACTTCATAGGATTTCTATGAGAATTAACTGAAGTAACGTATGTGAAAACCCAATGTATTTAAGTTATAAAGCACCAGGAAACTTGCTGCTGAAAGAATAGCATATTTATTTTCAATTTGTGAGTTTTAAGTATATGTACCTCTCATACTCCCAATCTTATCCCACTGTGCCCAACCTGTAATACAGTTATCACTATTTTAATATCAATGGAAAGAGGCCTGTACAAATTTACTATAATTTTCTCTATTTATTTAATAAAAAACTGTCCTTGAGGCACCTGGGTGGCTCATTTGGTTTGAGCGTCCGACATCAGCTCAGGTCGTGATGTCTCAGTCCCTGCGTTCAAGTCCATGTCAGGCTCTGTGCTGACAGCTCAGAGCCTGGAGCCTGCTTCAGATTCTGCGTCTCCCTCTCTATCTGCCCTTCCCCTGTTCGTGCCAAAAAAATAAATAAATAAATAAATAAATTAAAATAAATAAATAAAAAACTATCCTTTTAGTTCATAGAGTAACACTAATATTCAAATTTTGAAACAGTCTGAAGAACTCTGTATGTCATCAATTCAAGGGTCAGTAGAGAACAACTCAGGTCCTCTAAGAATGAGGACTTTAATTAGCCTGGAAATTTGGTAGGGACACAGACTTAGATTCAGACTTGATGAATTAACTGCCTAACTTTGGCTAATTTGTGTAAACTTTTTGAGAGTCAGTTTCTTAATATATAAAAGAAAGATTGTTTAGTAATATTGTCCTCATGCTGTCATTGAGAGAGGTACATGAGATGTGAAAAAAGTGCTCGTATACTCTCGTGCTATTTAAATCATGCTTGTGATTATAAAATTGTAGATATAAACTTGCCACATTGTATGAGTGAAAACAAATTTTAAGTGTCTCATGCCCACTTGCTTTCAAAAGAAATCTGGCATATTTCTTTATAGAACAAATAATCATTTTGTAATCCAAATGTACCCATATAATTTGACTATAGAAACTGAAATTCTTGAATAACCATTTCCTTATAATTCCCTTATTTACTTATTCTAAACCAGTTTAGTCTGCATAAGTGGGAAACATTTCAGTTTCTGTGTATAACAGGAAAGAAATGAAGAATCAATTGAAATGTTAAAAGAGTCTCCTGAGACCTTGGGACTAACAAATAATTAGGTACTCATCTATAAAACCTTTCAGATGTTATGAGTATTAGGATTTGTCGCATTTTGATTTAGAAGTTGCATTTTGCCCCTTCATTGGAGGTTAACTGGTCACCATGAACATTTCTTTAGCTTAAGAGGCAAGAGAGGTCATTCGTTGCTTAAAACCGCAAATGTACAAATCAATAAATATTTTCTGTTTAATGTAAGAATATATGAACTGGAGAAGAGGTAAGAGAGAGTATAAAAAGTGTAAATTTCCCCACCTTGCATAACAGAGATTCAATCAATATTGTCTAAAATTGAAATATGGATTTTTAAAAATGACTTCAACTTAATGTTTTTTATAATCATTGCTACTTAAACTAGAGGAACAGGAAATAATATTTCTTATGGTAAAGACTGTCTGAAAATTTGTGAATTTTTAAAGATTCTTTTGTTTCTGATTTTCAAGTTTAATAAAATATACACATTTAAACGGAGCACAAATTTAATTTTCTGAAATTAATAATATCTAGCTGTAAAGAGTAAATTCATACACACTTAGCAATAATAAAAACATTATAAATTTTTCTTAAAGTCATGGAATTCTGCTAGAGAGAGAATAAAAGAAACAAGATTAATTTGATATACCTTTCTAGTCTTCTTGGAAACCTCATGCTCTAATGTAGCTGAATCACACTGTGATTATACTATTTCTAATTACTTTGGCTGCTAAGGGTCTAATGGCTTAAAACATGTATAGCACAATGTTTTGGATTGAGTAAAGGACTAAATGAATATTTGTGATATTATTAGCTATATAGTTCACTTCTAAGTTCACTATTTTATATATTACATATTATCTTACATATTACATATTATATATATATGTATCTATATATATATATATATATATATTTCACTATTATTAGCTATAGTATAACTTCTAAGTAAAGAATTTTTTTTCTGTAAATACCCAGAAAATCCAGGACAAAAACAAGGGGAGTTCATGAAAAAATAACTCTATTTTCTTCTGGTTTACTGACTCAATATCCTTGTAAGTAAAGAAAGAGTATTCAAGAGTATAAATCATAAGTGGAAGTTAATTTTTTTTTTTAATTGAGGTATAGTTGACACACAAAGTTACATTAGTTTCTGGTGTACAACATAGTGATTCAACAAGTTTGTATGTTATGCTATGGTCACCACGAGTATAGCTACCATTTGTCACAATACTTTGCTATTACAACACCGCTGACTATATTTCCTATGCTGCACCTTTTATCCCTGTGACTTATTCATTCCATAACTGGAAGCCTGTATCTCCGATTCCCTTCCCCCATTTTGTTCATCCTCCACCCTCCCACCCCCTCCCCAGGCCCACAAAACACACACACTCCACATGTCTGGCAAACAACGGTTTGTTCTTGTATTTATGGGTCTGTTCTGCTTTTCTTGGTTGTTTATTCTGTTTTGTTTTGTTTTGTTTTTTAAACTCCACATATAAAATGAAATCTATGGCATTTGTCTTTGTCCGCCTGACTTATTTTACCTAGCATAATACCTCTAGGACCATCCATGTTGTTGAAAATGACAAGATCTTATCTTCTTTTTATGGCTGAGTTATGTACGTGTGTGTGCGTATACCTCTTCTTTATCCATTCATCTATCAATGGATACTTGGGTTGCTTCCATATCTTGGCTATTGTAAATAATGCTGCAATAAACATAAGGGTGCATATATCTTTTTGAATTAGTATTTTTGTTTCCTTTAGGTAAGTAGTGGAATTACTGGATCGTATGTATTTATATTTTAATTTTTTGAGGAACCTCCATGCTGTTTTCCATAGTGGCTGCACTGATTTACATTCCCACTAACAGTGCACAAGCGTTCCTTTCTCCATATCCTTGCTGACACTTGTTATTTCTTGTCTTGTTGCTGTCGTTGTTTTAACTACTCTGATAGGTACAAAGTGATATCTCACATTGTGGTTTTGATTTGCATTTCCCTGATGATGAATGATGTTGAGCATCTTTTCACGTGTCTGTTGGCCATCTGGATGTTTTCTTTGGAAATATGTGTATTTAGGTCCTCTGCCCATTTTTAATTAGATTTTTGGGGGGTTTTTTGGTTCCTTGTGTATTTTAGATATTAACCCCTTATTGACTATGCCATTGCAAGTATCTTCTCAAATATTATTCAGGAGGTTGCCTTCCTCTTTTGTTGATGGTTTCCTTCACTGTACAAAAGCTTTTTAAGGTGTAGTCCCAATACTTTCATTTTATTTTTGTTTCCCTCACCTGAGGACACATATCTGGAAAAATGTTACTAAGGCTAATGTCGAAGAAATTACTGTCTATATTTTACCCTAGGAGTTTTATGGTTTCAGGTATCACATTTAGGTCTTTAATCCATCTTGACTTCATTTTATACATGGCATAAGAAAGTGGTCCAGTTTCATTCTTTCACACATAGCTGTCCAGTTCTCCCACAACCATTTATTGAAGAGCCTATCTTTTCTTTATTGTATATAAAGAAATATACATGCCTCTGTCATAGGTTAACTGACCATGAAAGTATGGATTTATTTCTGGGCTATGTAGTCCATTTGCTGGATTTATCTGTTTTGTGCCAATACCATACTCTTTTGACTACTATAGCTTTGTAGTGTATCTTGAAGTCTGGGATTGCGATACCTCCAGTTCTGTTCTTTCTCGAGATTGCTTTCACTGTTTAGTCTTTTGTGGTTCCATACAAATTTTAGTATTATTTGTTCTATTTATGTGAAAGATATTGTTGGTATTTTGATAATAATCCTTTTCTACATTTAGTCTATAGATTCTTTGGGGTAATATGGACATTTTAACAGTATTAGTTCTCCCAATCCATGAGCATGGATTCTCTCTCCATTTATTTGTAGCCTCTTCAATTTCTTTCGTCAGTGTTTTATAGTTTTCAGAGTACAGGTCTTTTACCTTCTTGGTTAAGTTTATTCCTAGGTATTTTGTAATTATTTTTTTGGTTCAGTTGCAAATGGAATTGTTTTCTTTACTTTCTCTTTATGGTTCTTCAACACAACTTATTTCTGTGCATTAATTTTATATCCTGCAAATTAACTGACTTCATTTATTACTTCTAATAGTTTTTTGATGGAGTCTTTAGGATTTTCTATGTATAGCGAGAGAAACTAAATTTGAACATATCGATCCTTAGGATTTTTTTTCCTGGAATAACTGGAGAGAAAATTCAAAATTTCATGGGTGGAAAATAAAAAGATGAACTTTGCTGGTGGTAGGATATTTAACTCGTATCGACCAGAAATTGCATATTTCTTCTAATCATATAATTTTCTGGCTTTTACTCTACTGTCTGCTTTCCACGAAAATGAACTGAAGGTATGTGGTACAGCAAAAACATCTGACAGAGTCCTACGATGCCTATTCTTGTTTTAATAAACTTTGTTGTTATACTTCACTCATAACAAAGTGCAACCATTTCTTTAGTTCCATGAGCTTTGACAAATGGATACAGTTGAATACCAACATCACAACCAAAACAACCAATATTGCCATCATCCCTTTCCCAATCAATCCCATCCATCTCCCTCAGCCCATTATTCTGCTTTATACAGCTACAGATTTGATGTGATGTTTCCTAAATTTCTTATAAATTGAACCAATTTGTACTCTTGAGGCTGACACTTTTTATTATGCATGTTTTATGTGATTCATCCATGTTTTTGTACATGTCAGCTGTCCTTTGCACTACTGATCCCACTATATAGAGTCATACCTCTTGTACCACTTACCATCCCATACACAGGACCTGGTTTCTTTGACCTAGTGATGGATATTTGGGTTGCTTATCGTTTTGATTATTACAAAGAGAGCAACTTTGCCCTTTTGTGTGTACATCTTTGTGACCACTTCATTTGGGTAAATACCTAAGAGTGAGAGGGGTAGATTATATGCTAAGTGAATCTTTGACTTTTTAGGAAATAAACTGGGCTCGCTCCTCTTCCCTCTTCTCCCCAGCTCTTCTCTCCCCCCTCCCCTTCTTTCTTTTCTCTTTGCAATGTCAGAAGACAGCATGGAGGTTAACAATGCAAGCCAGAAGGAAAGGCTTTCCCCCAAACTGACCATGGTGGCATCAGCCTCCAGAACTCATGAGCTTTTGTAAATCACATGTAAAACAAAAGAAATGGATAAACTGCCAAATTGACATCAATGCCTGTTGTAGGTGCTCCACATTCTCACAAACACTTGGTATCCTCAGTCTTTAATTTCACCCATTCCAATGATACGTCCTGATGTTTCAGTGTAGGTTTAATTGGAACTCCCCCAATTATGGTCACCTTCTTTTCCTGTACTTTTTGGTCGTTGATTTAACTTCCTTTGATAAATATCTGTTTAAATAGTCTCTGTTTTCTTATGTGTTTGTAAGAACCTTTATACTCTGGATATATGTCTTCTGACAGTGAATTTTCTCCTAGTTTGTAGAGTACCTTTTCATTTTCTCAAAGATTACTTTTGATCAGATTTTAAGTTTATCAAGGTTTAATTTTCTGATTAATGATTTTTGTGTTCTAAGACAACTTTGCCTATTCTCATACTGTAAAGATTAATCCTGCTATCCCACAAAGAGTTTAATTTTTTGCTTTTATATTTAGATTTATGGTCTTATTGACTTAATTTCATCTATAGCATGAAATATATACATCAAGATTAATTATTTTCCTTGTGTATAGTAGGTTGTTGTAGAGAATTTTTCCCACTGAATTAGCTTGGCATCCAGGTTGCAAATCACTTAACCTTCTAGGCTGTCTATTTCTGAGTTCTTTATTCTGTTCCATTGATATATATGTTTTTCTTATGTCAATATATCCCTGTCATCATTACCGAAGACATAAGATAAATCTGTCATCAGGTATTGCAAATTCTTTTACTTTTATTGTTGTTTCCAAAATTATTTTTGATATTTTAATTTATTTGCATCTCAATATATTTTGCAGTGACCTTGGCATGTTGTACAAAAATTCCTGCTAGGGTATTCATTGAGATTGCAATAAATCTGCAAATGTGAGTTTTGGAAAGTTGAGAGCTGACATCTTGATAATGTCTTATGCATAAATATGTCATGCTCTCATTTATTTAGGTTTCCTTAATTTCCTTCAGTAATGTTTAATAATTCCACATACATAGGTTTTGTGTGTATATTGTTTAATTTATCACTGTTTTGAATATTAATTTAAGAAGCCTAAGCAACTTCAAAAGCAATCATTTTCGGTATATAGAAACACATAGTTTTGTTTTATAGTGGTATCTTACAATTTTGCTAATGTAACTTATTAATGCTAATAGCATTTTTCATAGATTATCTAGGATTTCCTACAAATACAATCACATTTTTGTGTGAATAAGAAAGCTTCATTTCTTTTCCACTGTGTATAATTTTACTTCTTTAATTATATTATATCTTGGATCAAATTTTCAATTGCAATATATAACTGAAGTGCTTATTCCAAATCTTAGAGAGCATTTAGTATTTTACTTTAATTATGACAGAAGAAGTAAGTTTATTATAGATGCTTCTGTCGGGGTGAGGAATATCCTTTCTGGTACTAGTCTGCTGTGTTTTTTATTTTGAGTTTTATGCTGAGTTTTGTCATATATTTCTTTTCTGCATCTATTGAGATCATCACATTTTTCTTTTATTCTGTTAATATGGTAGGTTACATTGATTGATTTTAAAAATGTTAAAGCAACCTTGCATTTCTCTCATAAATCCTACTTATTAATGATGTAATATTTTATGTGTTGCTGATTTGGATTTAAACTGTTTTGGTAAATATTTTGTTGACATTTATGTAAGAGATCATGTATAGTTTTCTTTTCTTGTAATGTCTTTATCTAGTTTTTGGTACAAATATAATACTGGCCACAAAAATATGAGCTAGAAATAAATCTTTTTTTCTATATTATTTGAAAGAGTTTATTCAAGGATGGTGCTATGTTTTCTTCAAAGATTTGAAAGAATTTAATGATAAAACCATGAAGGCATGTAGTATTCTCTTTTCTTTTAATTTTTTTTTTTTTACATTTATTCATTTTTAAGAGACAGAGACAGAGCACAAGTGGGAGAGGGGCAGAGAGAGAGGGAGACACAGAATTCGAAGCAGGCTCCAGGCTCCAAGATATCAGCACAGAGCCAGAGGTGGGGCTGAAACTCACAAACTGCAAGATCATGACCTGAGCTGAAGTCGGATGCTTAACCGACTGAGCCACCCAGGCACCCCTGGAGTATTCTTTATAATGAAAATTTTATACACATACAGCATTTATTTGCTATAAAACTATTCATGTGTTTTATTATTTTGTTACTCAGCTTTGGTAATTAGTGTCTTTCAAGTAATTTATAATTATTCATTTATTTTTAATTATTTAATTTAAAATTATTTACAATTGTTATACCCTTAACTTATAGTAATCTGCTTTCAAATAATATTATACCACTTCATACATAATATAGGGTTCTTGCATCACTAAATTTTCACTTTATTCTCCAGTCCCTTGTGCTATGGTTGTAAGCATTTTACTTTTACATATGTTACAAATCCCACAATACATTGTCATTATTTTTATGTAAAATACTTGCTTTGTAAATAAGTTGCTTTTTCAACTGAAATATAATTGACATGTAATGTTATATTAGTTTCATATGTACAACATGTTGATTCAACAATTTTGTGCATTACTCAGTGCTCCCCACGGTAAGTATAATCACTATCTGTCACCATACAATATTATATAACAATCTTATTGGCTATATTCCTTACGTGGCGCTTTTCATCTCAGTGTCTTATTTATTTTATAACTGGAAATTTGTACTTCTTAGCTGAGTGAGAAAAAAAATATTTTACTTTTACCCACATATTTACCAGTTTTCCATTTCTAGAGTTCTCGGTTTATTTTTAGAGATCTAAGATTATTTTCTTAATACTTGAGGTACTTCCTTTAACATTTGTTTTTACTGCAAGTCTGTTAACAGTGAATCCTCTCAATTTTTGTTTTCTGAAAAATCTTAATTTTGTCTTAATTAAAAGTATGTATCTTGTTGATTTAAAATTTTTTATTTCTTTTTTTACTCCATATGTGATATTAAGATATTGTTTCATTGTCCTTTAGACTACATAGGTTCTGATGAACTTTTTATATTATTATCTTTGTTTTTCTGAAAATAATATGCTTTTGACCATTGCCGTTGTTAAGATTTTTTTAAACATTGGTTTTCAGCAATTTGATTTTAATATGCCTGTATAATTTTCTTTTGTTCCATGGTTGGGATTATTTTGAGCTTCTTGGATTGTAGGCTTAGAGTTTTCATCATATTTGAACATTTTTAAATAAATATTCAAATAAATGTTTAAATAAATATTTTAAATAAAATAATTTTTACCTGTCATCCCTTTTTTTCTTCCATTGCATGTATGTTACATTGCTTAATAGTATATTACAAATCTTTGTGTCTCTATTCCTTCTATTTCAGTCTTTTTTTCTTGAATTAAAAAATAATATTTTGTTACCTTATCAAGTTCACTGATTTCTTGTTTTTCAGTCTCCAATGCATTGGTAATCTAATTCAGGGAGATATTTATTTCAAATATTATATTTTTTATCTTTAAGAGTAGTAGTTGGCTGTTTTTTATATCTTCGGATGCTACATTCATTACATCAATGTTTACCTTTAATACATGAGCATTGAGGGGTGCCTGGGTGGCTCAGGTGGTTAAGTGCCAGACTTGGTCTCAGGTCAGAATCTCACAGTTCCTGAGTTCGAGCTCTGAGGCAGGCTCTGTGCTGGCAGCCTGAAACCGGGTTAAGATTTTGTGTCTCCCTCTCTCTCTGATCCTCCTCTTCTCACACTGTCTCTGTTTCTCTCTCTCTCTCTCTCTCTCTCTCTCTCTCTCTCTCAAAAATAAATATAAACATAAATTAAAAAAAATACTTGAGCATTGAGTGCTTATAACACCTTTGTCTACTAACTTTATCCTCACTTTCATTTGTTTTTATCTTCATTTATTTTATTGTTGAGAGGGAGGGGGAGGATAGAAAGAGAGAAAGAAAATCCCAAGCTGGCTCCTTACCATCTGTACGAAGCTGGAGGCGGGACTGGATCCCAGAAACCATAAGATCATGACCTGAACCTAAATCAAGCGTCTGACGCTCAACTGACTGAGCCACCCAGGCGCCCCTCATCTCTTTCATTTTTGTTTATGCTTTTATCGATCAACTTTTCTCCTGGTTGTGGGTAATATTTTCCTATTTTTCACAAATCTATCATGTTTTCTTGGAGGCTGGCATTTATAAATTTCATATTTTTTTTACTGATTTTCTCTATTCCTTTAATGATTTTCTCTATGTTAGGTTTTGTCTCTGAAGACATTTAAGTTGTTATTGGATCAGTGGGGTTTTTTTTCTTTTCTTTCTCTTTTTTTTTTTTAATCTATCATTTTCAGGCGTGATTTTTGTGGTCATTTTTGAGAGGAGAGGGGGCAGATCGAGAAGAGATTTTAATCCCAGGGCTAGTTTAGGCCAATTAGTAAGTATGGTGCTTCTGGGATAGATATCAAAAGATCCTCCCATTTGTCATGGTCACTCCACTGTGTGGTGGGAATGGGAACGATTCCCTGTCATTTGTGTGTCTGAGGAGTATTTTAGGCTGCAGGATCCAGTGATTTTCTTTCTTTCTTTGTGGTTCAACTTGGCTAGGATTTGTGGATTTTTACCATATCTGTGCATGCATTAGTATTCTGCCAAAGGTTCATGGCGTCCCTTATGCCAGTTTCTGCAGGTAATTTTTTCTCTGTGTAGCTCTACATCTCTGTTATCCTCCTCTGCGTCTTCTAGCTGTCTTTACTTTCCCAAACGCAAGTGTCTTCTATTTGGCTTCCTCATTCCTGTGGTATATATCCTCGGAATTTCCTCACGGAGAAGCTAGGGTGAAGGTAGGGCTCATCTTGTTGTGTTTTGTTTCTTAACAGTCTCAGTCCTGTACTAGCTGCTGTTCAAAAATGAACACAGTGTTTCATAGATATATTTCCAAATTGGTCTTTGTTAATCTCCTCCCAGGGGCAGTGTGCTCTTTGCGGTTTAGACTAGCACACAAAGATCTGTCCAGATGAGAAATAGACACTGGGAAAAGGATCCCAACTACTGGGCCACTGAACTTTTAAAGTGAATAATTAGGGAAGTGCCAGGCTTCCTTTGCCTGATTGCCTTTATGGGTCCAGAATGCATAACATGGCAGAGCCTCGTTCCACTCCCAACCTTCACGCTGAGTTGCAGGAACTTCTGTCTTCTATAGTCAGACAGAAGCCAAAGATGTGCCATTCCAGTTTATAATGTGGTAAGTCAGTGTCTGGACTGAACACATCAGCGTTTATTCTGGTGATGAAATAGCTCTCCCTGTTAGGATCAAGGGCTCCAATTTAAGCATTGTGACTGACTGAGCGTCAATTGCCATGAGCACCGGGTTTTAGCTTCCCTGGGCTTTGAAAGAAACTAACTTCTCATCCCAAAGTCAAATCTGTAGGGGATTAGCTTTGGACAAATGACCTTCCAATACCTGAAGTTTGCAATTTATTTAGAACTAGACTGAATATCCAGAATCCTAACATAGGCTGTATCTATACCAGAGTATAAAAATATTCTAGTATTTAAGAATTACTATTGGACCAATTATTTATTATACTGTGCTGTATAATTTCTAAAGAAATTTTATTTTGTTTGCTTCCGTGTTCCTATTTTATTATTGTTTATTGCTGCATGACATTTCAAATCCAAAATTAATAGCTTGAAACAACAAACATTTACTATCTAGCAGCTTCTGAGGGTCATAAATCCCAAAATACTTAGTTCAGTGGTTCTGGCTCAGTGATCTCTCATGAGGTTGAACTCAAACTATTGGCTGGAGTTTCTTTTTTTTTTTTTTTTTATGAAATTTATTGTCAAATTGGTTTCCATACAACACCCAGTGCTCATCCCAACAGGTGTCCTCCTCAATGCCCATCACCCACTTTCCCCTCCCTCCCACCCCCCCATCAACGCTCAGATTGTTCTCAGTTTTTTAAGAGTCTCTTATGGTTTGGCTCCCTCCCTCTCTAACTTTTTTTGTTTGTTTGTTTCCTTCCCCTCCCCCATGGTCTTCTGTTAAGTTTCTCAGGATCCACATAAGAGTGAAACCAATAAAACCCTAGAGGAGAAAGCAGGAGAAAACCTCTCTGACCTCAGCCGCAGCAATTTCTTACTTGGCTAGAGTTTCAATTCACTTGAGAGTTTGACTTAGGTGGTGGGAAGCAACAGGTTTCAACTTCCCATCACCTGGGTTTGATCATGAAATGGTGAAAGAGAGCTCTCTGGGTCTCTTTTATAAACCCATTGATCCCATTCATAGGCTGCTCCTTCATAACCTAATTACCTCCCAGAGGTCCTTCCTCCAAGTACCATCACACTGGGGATTAGTTTTCAACCTACTAATTTTGGGAGGAAACATTTTGTCTATAGTATTCCATCCTGGACTCCCCAAATTCAGTCCTTTTTGCATACAAATTTCATTCATTCCATCCCAATAGGCCTAAAAGTCTTAATACATTCCAGTATTAACTTTAAAGTGTATGTCCAAAGTAAATATCATCTAAATCATATATGAATGAGACTCAAGGTATGAGTCATCTGAGACCAACTCTTCTCTAACCATGAACCTGTGAAACCAAACATGTTATATGCTTCCAAAAATACAACAGTGAGGTGTGCTTGGGTGGCTCAGGTGGTTAGAAGTCTGACTCTTGATTTCGGCTCAGGTCATGATCTCACAATTTGTGGGTTCGAGCCCTGCACCTGGCTCTGCCTTGGCAGTGTGGAGCCTCCTTGGGATTTTCTCTCTCACATTCTCTCTCTGTCCCTCCCTTGCTCGCTCGCTCTCTCTCTCTCCCTCAAAATAAATAAATAAACTTTAAAAAATTCAAAACAAAATACAACATTGGGACAGGCATAGGGTAGCCATTCCCATTTCAAAAGGGAGACATAGGAAAGAAGAAAGGAAGGACAGATCCCAAAGAAGTCCAAAATCTAACTGGGAAGATTCTATCAGACCTTAAGACTTGAGAATAATCCTCTTTGGCCTCATGCTCTGTTTTGTAGGCCCGGTGGGGTAGTAAGTCACTCTGATGGCTCTGTGGGCCATGGTCCTGCAGCTTTACTGGGGCCCCAGCCCTGTTGCAGTTCTCTGCCAGGGCCTGTGGCTTTACCAGGCTGTGGCCCCATCCCTATCCTTTAAAACCTAGGTAGAGGTAGCAGCCATGCCCCTTCAGGACCATGCATTCTGGGCCTGTGTTGGGAGTGGCAGTCCTGATGATCTCTGAATCACTTTGAGGCATTCTTCTATTATCTTGAACAATAGCTTCTAGCTTCTGGTTAAAGGGCTGAATCAAACTAATCTCCTTATCAAATGGTCACATGGCCACACCTTTAGCATCCTCACAGTCTACAATATGGATAGGCTGAGAATTTCCCCAGTCTTTAAGTTCTGCCCCCTTATTGATTAACAGTTCCCTCTGTGAAAATTAATTCCTTCTTCTCAAATTAAAAAATAAAATAAAATAAAATAAAATAAAATAAAATAAATGTTTATTTTTGAGAGAGAGAGAGCACAAGTGGAGGGAGGGGCAGAGACCGGGGGGGGGGGGGGAGAGACACAGAATCTGAAGCAGGCTCCGGGCTCTGAGCTATCAACACAGAGCCTGACTCAGGGCTTGAACCCACAAACTGGAAGAGAATGACCTGAGCTGAAGTCGAGCGCTTAACTAACTAAGCCACCCAGGCAACCCCTCTTCTCACATTTTAATAAAATCAGTCAGAAAAAAAAAAAAAATCCAAACTACATCTTCAACACTTTTCTTAGGAATTTCATGCAAATACTGCATGCTTTCACTTATATGAGCTATCTAAATTAATTGCACTCATAGAAACAGAAAGTATAATGGATAAAGAAACTGTTGTATATGTATGCAATGGAATATTACTCAGCAATATAAAAGAATGAAATGTTGCCATTTGCAATGACATGGATGGAGCTAGAGAGTATTACGTTAAGCAAAATAAGTCAGGCAGAGAAAGAAAAATACCATATGATTTCACACGTATATGGAATTTAATAAACAAAACAAAATGATCATAGGGGTAAAAACGAGAGGGGGCAAACCAAGAAACAGACTCTTAAGGATAGAGAACAAACTGATGGTTATCAGAGGGGAGGTGACTGGGGGACGGGTTAAATAAGTGATAGAGATTAAGGCGTGCATTTGTGATGAACACTGGGTGATATATGGAAGTGTTGAATCACTATATTGTACCCCTGAAACTAGTATTACATTGCATGCTAACTGGAATTTAAATAAAAACTTAAAAAAAAAGAATTGTGGTTGGGGGGGAGCAAGGGGAAAGGGGCACTGGGGAGTTCCTGTTCAGTGGGAGTAGAGTTTGTCACCAAAGATGGGATACAATATTGCACTTACTGTTAACAGTGTATGATGTTATATGTTTTTTACTACGTTCTTTTTAAAGAAAAAAAAAAAAAGTTGAGTACATTGAACAAGGTAATATGTGATGGGACTAGGACTCACCCATGTGAGTTTTTATTTCAAAAACACCACTCTTTCAATGTAAGTATTGCGGCTTGTTATGACATCGTGCCCAATACTAATTACTTCTTACTATAGTATAGTAAGTTTTCAAAATAAACGTAATTATCTGCTCACAAGAATATCAATTAACATATTAAAGTAAGACTAAAGAACATGTGAAGAAAATGCTACTTTTATGCTGGCAGAGGTGTTAAAATGAAAACTAGCAATTAGCCTCAATTTTAGTATTTTTAGTCTTAAAATAATCACCAAAGGCACATATTTGCTTAGGTGTAGTTTGGAAACTGAATATGCTTCCTGTGCAGAAAATTATGTTAAGAAACCAAACATTGTTTGGTTATTCCTTACTCACGCTACAAAGTTAGATACCTATACCAGGGATGGGAACATTGAAGAGATTGCATTGAGTATTGGTGAGGATTTAAAAATATATTTTGCTAATAGAACAATCTAAGTTTAATTAGATTATGTGTTTCCACGTTAGCAGCACAGAATGTAAACAAAAGAAGAACATGATTTAAGATCTGATTTTAGGCCAAAAACGCCCAAGAAAAGAGTTACAGAATATAAACAACCAAAATCGGTAACAATTTTTGTACTCATTTAGATAAAAAGGAGTTATTATTTATTTTATACATAGTTTTCTCCATGTACGAATGCTGTTTATGTGTGTGTGTACATGTATATGTGTATATATATCTCTTAATAACACTGTTGTTTTTTTCCCAAATGACTTTCTTGTGCACATACATTTAAAATGGAGTACAAAGGGTAGAATCAATAGCTACAGGGTGAAAAGTAAGATCCTGGATATTAACTAAGTACGGTAATTTAGATACTTAACTCTGGATTATTTCTCAGAGTTTTATTCGGTAAAGGTAGAAAATGTAAAGATATTTCTTGTTGTTGTCACTTTTGTATCCCGAGGGCCTATAATAGTCTCTGGCATATAATAAGTTCTCAATAAAGATCACTTGAATAAATGAATCGGACTTGTCTTAGGTCAGGTTGCCATAACAAAACACCACAGACTGGGTGGCTTGAACAACAGAAACTTATTTCTCATCATTCTGGAGGCTGGAAATACGAGATTAAAGTGATTGGGCTCTGGGGAGAACCTTCTCCCTGGTTGGCAGAGGGCCACTTTCTGCGTCCTCACACAGAATGGAGAAAAGAAGCTCATTTCTTTCTTTTCTTGTAAGCACATTATTCTCACCATGGGGTCCCTATCTTCATAATTTAATCTAACCCCAACTCCCTCCCAAAGGCTCCATCTCTAAATGCCATCACAGTGGGGTTAAAAGTTTCAGCCTATGTATTTTGATGAGACACCCAACATTCAGTCTGTAATAGTCCACCTGTGGCCCCCCAAAATGCATACCTTTTTCTCATTCGAAGTATCTTTATTCCATCCCAACAGACTTAAAGCTCTTACCTCATCCCAGCATTGACTCCAAAGTCCAAACGCTAACATTTCACCTAAATGTGATCTATGTCAGCTGTGGGTGAGACTGGAGGTATGATTCATGTAGTGGAAGTGCAACGTGGTTTGAATTTGAATTCATCTCGTGTTTGTTGTTATTTTGTATTGTTCTATTGCAAAGTGCCTGTCCAGGATTTTGATCCATTAATATTTTGTCTCTTCTATTATTAATTTTATAGAAATCTTTCTGTTACATATGAATGCAATTTTCTTATATAATGTCTGACCAGTATCTCCTCCCAGGCCTTGACTTGCATTATTTTGCAATAATATCGTCTTTTGATAAACATAAAAATTTAATTTTAATAAAAAAACAATTTATCATTTTTTAAAAATCGGTGAAAAATAGCTTGCTGCATTTTGTGTCTTATTTGAGAAATCTTGGCTTACTCCAAGGGCATAAAGATACTCTTCTGCCTTCTCTTTCCATCTAAGAGCTTTTTATTTTATATTCTACAACTGAATATATACATCATATCAAATTATTTTTTTTATTTTTTTAATGTTTTATTTATTCTTGAGAGAGACAGAGCATGAGCATGAGCAGGGGAGGAACAGAGCAAGAGAGGGACACAGAATCGGAAGCAGGCTCCAGGCTCTGAGCCATCAGCACAGAGACCGATGTGGGGCTCAAACTCACAGACCGTGAGATCATGACCTGAGCTGAAGTCGGATGCTCAACCGACTGAGCCACCCAGGCACCCCTCAAATTACTTTTTTATGCAAACTTTAGGAAAACGTCTAAATATACTGTTTTTTTTTATGCATATCTAATTGCCTTGGCATAATTTACTGAAAAGTGTTATCCTTTTCCCAGTAAATAAGTGTTTATTATTATTATTTTTTTTTTTATTAATCATATCGACTGGTTATGTGAGGGGGACTATTTCTCAGCTCTCTGGTATTTATCTATAATATCTATCATTATAGCAGTACTTACTATTATATATATGTTTATATATATATATATATATATATTAAGTTTTCAATGTTTATTTATTTTTGAGAGAGACAGACAGACGGAGTGTGATGGGGGAGGGCAGAGAGAGAGGGGACACAGAATCTGAAACAGGCTCCAGGTCCTGAGCTGCCAGCACAGAGCCCGAAGCGGGGCAGAACTCACAAACTGTGAGATCATGACTTGAGCTGAAATCAAGAATTGGATGCTTAACGGACTGAGCCACCCAGGCTCCCCAAGATGCAGGTTCATTTTATCTTCAACAGATGTTCTTTTTTTACTTGGATAAGCAGATTGAGGAAGAGGCTGATCACAAAAATTCAGTGAGGAATTGGGCCAGTTGAGGGATGTGTTACAGGTTTGATGAGATTTCTGCCTCCTCTATTCCTTGTTCCTTGGGCTTCTGTCGCGTGGACTTTTCATTAACAGCCTGGCAGCTCTCTCTTCCTCCTTAGCTTAATCTCAGCACTTCAGAGATTTGGGCCTTTACTCACTGGTCTCGCATTTCACTGTACTTCCAACTTTGGTAAATATCTTGAGGCGAAGACTATGGTACATTTGCTATAGAAGATCTCAACGTAAAAGCACCGTGGAGAAATAGGCCACACATTGAGAACTTTTTAAGTTTCCAAATAGTTGTGCCAACTCACATGTCTCTCTCTGTGGGCCAAACTTACATCTGGAATTAGTTTATAACCCCAGGAAAACAACAACAACAACAAAAAAAAAAAAAAAAAAAAAAAAAAAAAA
>NW_024412404.1:6852297-6903527 GCF_014898765.1 Herpailurus yagouaroundi
AAAAAAAAAAAAAAAAAAAAAAAAAAAAAACAGCTATTGATGCTTTACATAGGAAAGACTACTCTTTCTGTGACATTTTGGTTCCTGTAACCCTGTTTTCCCACACAAGGTCTTTAAAAATATGATTTGCAACATCTGTGAAATGTTTTGGACGCTGCAGTAAAAGAATGGTCTGCCATTGCTTATCACATTATAACTAGAACTGCATTCTCTTTTGATAATTTAACCTAATACACTGGTTTTATTTAAATATGTATAGTAAGAGACATTAATTTGGCATTAATTTGGATCCCACATTAAGGAGTCTTCCATGATTCTAGTTTATTCATTTTGTCATCGTTTCAAAATAAAATAACATTTTCTCGACATAATAGGGTGTGCGAATACTGATACAAAAATGTAGGCTGACTGATTCTGAAGTCATCAACTCTTATAGCCGCAGTAGCTACTTTGAGCATGATATCTATCCATATTTTAGTGTAAAATTTCAGTTCAAAACTTACCAGAATTTTGGAATTATTAATACCTAGTTTTTTTTTTCTCACAGAGCAAATCTGTCTAGAAACAACATGAACACATGCATCCTCCAAAATGATTAAAATCTCCAAATTGAAGAACCCAATATATTCTAAGTTTATAGAAGATTAAATTCAACATATGCAATAGCATTATTGTCTATTTAGACATGTAATAGCTAGTTGTCAGGAAAGATATGTTAGGAAAAATATATAAAATGTTGAAGTAAGTGAAATAGGATTAGATAAGTTAACCTCCAAGTAAAGGAACATTTAGACATAAATTTTATATGGAAAGTATAAAATTTAGTGAGATGTGAAAAGAAAGTGTTAGATAATATTGCAAATAGTTTCTTTAAGTTTCCTTTTTCTCAGGTAAGTAAAATATTCTTTAAAAAATTGTACATACGATTTAAATTTTTTTTTTTTTTGGTATGAGATTGGTTACAATGAATAGAGATAAAGGTAGTTCCTTATCTGTGGGTTTAAACTCAAGGAAAGCAACAATGTTCTTTCTCATCAAATCATCATTACTGTCAGATAATATATTTGTCAGTATCAATTGTGATAGATTTCTGTTCATTGGGGTGAATTTACTTTCTTAGTCCAAGAGTTTCGTTGATCTTAGGAAACATTCATCAAAAATTGGAAATTAAGTAGCAAGTTATTTTCTTATTTCTCTTTGTCACGTTTCACTTTCCTACTAAATTCATCTATTTTTTCGCCTTTTCCTTGGATGCTATAGATCCCTCCATTATTTCAGGGAGTGGTTTGATGAAAATAAAACTTTCTCTGTTCTTTTTGTATTACCAGGGACTTCTAGAATTCAGTCATTCAAAATGAAAAGTTAAAGTACTGTTAAAACCATGTATTACTGAGAAGTGAAAACATTTGGTAAATTAGAAAATATAAATTACATAAAAAGCATTATTTTCAGCTAATTTATTATTTGTCAGGTGTTTAGATTTAGAAATTAGTTTATCAAAGTACAAAACCTCATCCCTACCCTTTATAAACGTGCCTTATGATGAAAGCAACTTAAAAATTAGCTAAATGAGTGAAGTCGTATGATTTAAGAGACAAAACAGATGAACATAAGGGAAGGGAAACAAAAATAATATAAAAACAGGGAGGGGGACAAAACAGAAGAGACTCTTAAATATGGAGAACAAACTGAGGGTTACTGGAGGGGTTGTGGGAGGGGGAATGGGCTAAATGGGTGAGGGGCACTAAGGAACCTACTCCTGAAATCATTGTTGCACTATATGCTAACTAATTTGAATGTAAATTTAAAAAATAAAAAATAAAATTTTAAAAAAATAGTTAAATGAATTTCAGATAATTCCTTACTTATAAAGCTCATCCATTCCCGAATACTGGTAAGTCGTAATGGGGAAACATCTTCAGTAATCTGACCTTCAGTATTCATATAGCAACTGTCATGTGCCAAGTAAGGAGGCACTTATTTTTGCCCTCACAGACCTTATTTGCTTTGATGCTAAAACAATTACTTTTAAGAAATAGTATTTGCTATAAAAAATCTATCATTTCTTCACTAGTTATTATGTACTATAAGGCTGATTTGTCTTCATTAATTGTGTAACATAAGACTGATTCGCTCTCGCGCTCTTCAACCATGGACTCTTGAGTAACATTACACCAAGTGATAAGCTATCTCCTTTCTTCACTTAGCAATACACATTTGAGGCTTTTACATGTCTTTTTATGGCTTGATAGCTCATTTCTTTTTGTTGTGAAATATATTCCATTGTCTGGGGTTCCTCCGAATAATTTATCCATTTGCCTGTTGAAGGACATTTTGGTTGCTTCCAGGTTTTGGCAAGTTCAGAATAAATCACTAAAGCCATTTTTGCAGGCATTTTGTGTGTGTGTGTGTGTGTGTGTGTGGTGTGTTAAGTTAAGTGTTGGTAACTAGCAAGGAGCCCAGTAACTCAATTGTATGGAAGAGTATGTTTAGTTTCATAGGAAACTTCCAAGCAGCCTTCCATAGTGGACTGTAACCATTTTTCATTCCCGCCGGCATTGTATGAGAATTCCTATTGCTCCACATCCCCGCTGTCATCTGCTGTGTTTCTGTGACAGATTTTGGCGGTTGTCATAAGTGTGCAGTGGTATCTCATTGTCGTTTTAATTTCATTTCCATGATGACATATGATGTGGAGCATCCTTTTATATGCCTATTTACCATCTGTCCGTCTTCCTTGGTCCATTTCTTCTGTTCTTTTCTCTCTCGCTTATCCTTCTGGTAGTCTCATTGGGCATATGTTTTATATATATATATATATTTTTCAATGTTTATTTATTTTTGGGACAGAGAGAGACAGAGCATGAACGGGGGAGGGGCAGAGAGAGAGGGAGACACAGAATCGGAAACAGGCTCCGGTCTCTGAGCCATCAGCCCAGAGCCCGACGCGGGGCTCGAACTCCCAGACCGCGAGATCGTGACCTGGCTGAAGTCGGACGCTTAACCGACTGCGCCACCCAGGCGCCCCTGTTATATTTTTTTATATAACATATTATCCCGTAGTCCACGGATATTGTTATGGGTTTTTTTTCAATCTTTCCTTGCTCTATTTTGTTTTGTATTCAGGTTTTCTATTGTTATTCCATCTCTACCTCAGAGCTTCTTTCCTCATCTGTGTCCAGTCTACTAATACATCTATCAAAGGCATTCTTTGTTTCTGTTTCAGTGTTCTTTATCGCGAACATTTCTTTCTGGTTCTTAGAATTCCTCTGTGTGTGTGTACATCATCTATCTGTTTTTGCTGTCTAGAACTCTTAGCCTATTACTTCTAGTCATTTTAAATTCCAAGTCTGAGAATTCTAACATCCCTACCATATTTGATTCTGATGTTTACACTTTCTATTCAGGTTATGTATTTTGCTTTTTGGTGTGATGTACCAGGAAGGGGCCTTAGGAATGTGATGGTGAGGTGTGAGAGGAGGCAAGGGTTCTAGAGACCTATGCTTAGCTCTAAGTGTTTTAGTGAGCCTATACCTCTGGGCTGTGAACTTGACAACCACTTGTCTGCTCTTTTCTCCCATTTAGGTGAGACTGGATGGCTAGAGTGGGCTGGAGTTGGACACATCCCTTCCCCAGGCTCTGATAACTACTTTCCAGTAGGTTAGGCTCTGGTTAACTACTTTCCTCTGAAGGCTGGTCATGTTAAGAACATAGTGCTCTGGCATATTTTAAAATGATTTCTTTCCTCTCCACCTGCCAGAAGTCTGAGGGTATTTTTCTCTGATAGTTACTATTGGAACCTGGTCAAGGTCCTGGAAGTAAATCCCATAGTGTTGTGGGTGCCCTCCTATGACTTGGTCCCTTTCATTAAGTTGGCAATTTATCAGTTACTCATGTTCCATCTGTACTACCCTGGTGATCATTTCTGAAACTATTTCCATTGCTGATTCTCTGCCCCAGTAAACTGTGACTCCTTGTATTCACCTGTCTCGCCAGTCTCAAAGGCAGCAGTTGGCCCTGTGTCCTTCCCTCGCTTCTGAATCCAAGAGGAGCTGTTCATTGTTCAGTCTGTTCAACTTTTTGCGGTTTAGGACAGCATGGTGACTTCCAAATTCCTTTCATGCAGAACCAGAAACCCCAAGAATACTTTTAAAGGAGGATTTAATGCAATGCCAGACAACATATTTGTAAAGCAAACCAAAAAGTGAGTTTTTTACGCGGTACTTCATGGCATGAAAAGTGCCCGAAATTCAAATATATTCTTGTATGTATGAGGAAATCCTTCATGAACTTAAAGTAGAGGCAATAAATGAATCCCTTCATTAGGCTAAACTCTCTTATCCTGAAGAGAAGCATCATGAATATTAATGTATTTATGCAGTAATTTGAGTCATTTGGTTAGCCCAGTTAGACCTTCATTCTTTGAGTGCTTTTTTAAAAAAATATCTTATTTACATAACAGAACTCTATATTTTGATTGTTTTAATTCATTTGCAGACCTAAATTGAATGATTAAAAAGAGATGTAACTACCAACAATTATCTCTATCATGTTGTGAATGTGAATTTAGTTATAATTTCTCTGATTGATTTCTAAGAGAAATATACTTCCTTGGAAAAGTATTGAAGACTTTTTTTTAAAGGCTCAGCTTTAAAATAACCAGTCATCCAAAAATATGAATGGTCTAACTAATTAAGTATAAAATGGGCAAGAACCCATTTTACTATCACCAGCTAGGGAAGCATGCCTTATACAAGCCAAACATAACAAGACATTTCCTTAAGACATAATATAGATGAGGAGAGTTTGATGATAATCTCCTAGGGTCGACTTGCTCAATTCCATAGAAAGGACAACATTATGAGCAAATATATATAGATTGCTTTGGCAGATTCCCACTAATATCTCTAAGCTATAGCTTAGAGCTAGGAGGAAAACCAAGATTTATATAATTAAAGATTATACTTAGTAGCACTTCCTTTCTTCAATCTGGATTCCATCAGTAACGTTTAAAAATAAATACCAGTCCAAATTCTGTTCTGCCTTTTATGCTTTCACATTTCACCAACTCTTTTAAGTTGTCCATGATCTGAACTGGAACATCCATTTATGACACCAAAATATGCACCTACTGTAACCCTCTTATCTGGGTTAGGAGAATTTAGACAGTAGGAATGCAACAGACTCAGACAGACTTTTACAATCTACAAGCCAATTGTAGTCAATGAGATCACTTACAAAGATCACCGTTAAAAGAAGAAAATAAAGGTGAGAAATTACTCCTATAAACATTTCTAGAATTTAAGTGCTGTAATTCAAAAGAAGAAAAACATACATATAAGTGAAACAGTGAAGAGACTTCCAGAACAACTTCCACTTACATTCTTAATAAAACTAAAGCTATTTGAACGTTGTGCCCAGGGATTCAGATACTATCATAAAAATAAAATTCTACCTGATGACCTTGAGCACGACAATGACATTTTAGATACCACACCAAAGCCATGGTCCATGAAATAATTGATAAGCTCAACTTTATGAAAATTGAAAACTTCAGTTTGAAAGACGATGAAAAGAGAATGCTATAACAAGCTACACACTGAGAGAAAATATTTGCAGAAGACACATCTGATAAAGAATAGCGTCCAAAATATACAAAGAACTCTTCAAACTCAACAAGAAACAACCTAGTTAAAAAATAGACCAAAGACCTTCCTTAACAGACCCTAGTTAACAAAGATATGCACATGACAGTCATATAAAAAATACTCCCAGTGATATGGCATCCAGAAAATGCACATTAAAACAGTAAGATCCCACATACACCTATTAGAATGGCCAAACTCTGGAACAGTGACAACACCCAACAGGATGTGAAGCAACGGGAACTGCCATCCGGTTCTGGTGGCTATGCCAAATGGTACTGCCACTTTGAAGGTTGTTTGGCGATTTCTTACAAAACAGAACTTACTCTGATTAGAGAAATACAGCAATCACACGCCTTGTTATTTACGTAAAAATTCTGAATACCGAAGTCCACGCACAAACCTGCACACAAACGTTGATAGTAGCTTCGTTCAAAACTGCCCAAACTTGGAAGCGACCAGGATGCCCTTTCAGCAGGAGTATGGATAAAATAAATGGCGGCACATTGAGACGATGGATTATTATTCAGCACTAAAAATAAATGAGTTATCAAGCCATCTAAAGATGTGGGGAACCCCCGAATGCATATTTCTAAGTGAAATAAGTCAACCTGAAAAGGTCGCATACTGTGTGATTGAAATACATGATTTTCTAGAGAAGGCAAAACCACGAAGACAAGTAAAAAGATCAGTGATTGCCAGGGATTGGTGGGTTGGGAGAGATGTTCAGAGGTTTACTTATCATATATACATAATATTCGTATCAACGGTAAAAAGTTTTCTTTAAATAAAAAGTTTTAAAAATCATGTATGGAAATTTTTAAAAAAGGAAAGAAGTGAGAACAGAAATAAATAATAAATTGGTAAATATTTATACACAAAGTATTATAAATAATCATGAAGTGTTATTCTAGGGGTGCCTGGGTGGCTCAGTCACTTAAGCATCTGACTCTTCATTTCGGCTCCTGTCATGATTTTACGCTTTCGTGGGTTTAAGCCCCACATTCGACTCTGTGCTGAGAGCGTGGAGCCTGCTTCGGATTCCCTGTCTCTTTCTCTCTCTCTCTTTGTCTGCCACTCCCCCGACTCATGCTGTCTCTCTCAAAATAAATAACTTAAAAAAAGAAATATTATTGTAATATTCTAAACACAGTTGTACACAGATTATTTCTTAAAGCAATATAATTCACAACCTCCTTCTAGGAAGAAGTTGACATTCATGATAAAATGCTTAGCAATGTTAATGTAAATTATAAAGAGGTTAAGACTTTCTCTGAGAAACGAACTACTTACCTACTTACCCGAATGACAGTTAAAAATCTGATAAGATTCATTCAGCATTCTTTATGTTTATATTCAGTTTAAAATGATTATGTGATTATTCTTTCTTAAAAAAAAAAGTCCCTATCACAAAATAAATTCTTTGATATAGCATGCTAGAGATTTCTCTCTTACAGCATTAAAACTAAAATTTGAAAGCCAACATATCGTCAAACTAATTCCAGGAAAACTTTTTAACTCAATAGAATGGTAGTTACAATTTATTAGATGGGTTACCTTCTCTGTAGTAAAGACAGAGACTGCAAAATTAGATTTATTATATAAGCGAACTCTCCCACAAGATTATTTTGAGAAATAAGTGAAAAAAAGTCACAAATGTATATTCTGGTTCATTGATACTTAATAAATATCATCTAATTATTAATATCTTCTTGTTACCTTAGACTTCTCAATGCAAATAATGGAATACACATATATGTGTATACACATAAACATATGTATTTTAGTATCTATTATATTTTAATATATTTGAAACATATATGTATATATTTATTGCATTTAGTCTTGTAAATTCGGCTCATCATTCCAACTGAAAACGACAGGTTAGCTCCTACTTCAATCATTTAATCTGTTACTTCTCTTTACAGTTTTGTGTAGTATGCACATTTGGTGAGGATCACAGCAATGCCATTTGTGATGATATTAAACTAGATAGTAATGAAGACAGCACAGCCTTAGAGATTTACTCCAGCCAATACTGTCATACATTAACTTAAAACCATTTAAGTAAATGTTGTTCCATTAATCTGATTGGATGTGTACCTAAGTGTTGTTGCAATGAAAGTTGGTGGACTTGAGAAGGAAAGATTTTCAGTCTTTTTCTAAGCCATATTTCTGCCTTCCAGGAAAAATGTTTCTAGACTAACTCTCCTTTAAATCCGTGTTCATACAATACAGTTCAGGCTCAAAGCTGCTTAGAGGTATGCAGAAGGCTGCAGCAGCGATGCGATTTTGTAAAAGCTTTTTTCCTCTTCTTTTTCTTTTTGTAAGTACAGAGCATCTAAGGCTCCTACTGCCATTCCAAGCAATTTAAAGGAAGGATCTAACATTTGACTTGTTCATTTTACCTGAGCAATCCTAAGTGAGAAATTGTTCTCATTTCATATAAATAAATGATGCCATCAGAAATGTCAATATTGGGAAAGTTTCTACCTGTCGAGTGCTGAGAAACTTTGACGACAGCCTACGGCAACAAGAGAGAAGTTCAGGAGTAACACTGCTGGGAATTTCCGTCCAGCAATTTGTTGTCAAATGCATTGATGTGAGGCCCCAAATGACTCTGAAACTGCTTGCTCCAATGACAAGAGCAACAAAGCGCTCATTTCCAATTACCAAGGGGTTTTAAAATATAAACTGTATTCCTCTTCTGTCAGCTGCTCAGAAACCTGGAAAAGGAAATCAGCAACATTCCACACGAAATTGTTCAACAACGTTGCATGTGTTTATTGTAGCATTCTGGCCAGGGTACATTTGGCGAACAAAATGTTAATGTAGCATGTTTGAAATATTGTTGTTCTCCGTGTGATGGATTTTGCTTAGAGTATTAAAATTGTCTTTTTCTGAAATCAGACACTGCATTTAGAGAAATTATTCAACTGTTATGTAAGCAAGACTCTCCCAACATATTTTTAAAAGTGTGATAAAGGTGCTTTTAATATAAATCTTGTAGGTGGAGAGGAAGGTTTTCATTGTGTTCATAAGTCACAGATAGAAAAATGACACACACAGAAAACATTTTTTTTAATGTTTATTTTATTTTGAGAGAGAGAGAAAGAGAGAGAGAGCAGGGGCATGAGTGAGGGAGGGACAGAGAGAGAGGGAGAGAGAATCCCAAGAAGGCTCCGTGCTGTTAGCACAGAGCCTGAATTGTGAGGCTCTATGTCACCAACCATGAGATCATGACCTGAGTCAAAATCAAGAGTCAGACTTTCAACTGACTGAGTCACCCAAGCACCCCTTGAACACACTTTAATTTGGTAGCCCACGAATTAATTCTCATCTCAGACTTTTATTTTTAATTAGTATTTTTACTTTTATTTGTTTGTTTTTGTTTTTGTTGGTGTGTTTGTTTTGCCTTAAGGGGATGATATAACTCATCTGAGATTAGAAAGAGGTGATAATATGGAGAAAAAAAAACGGTTTTCATTTTATGTATGGACACCTGATAACCCTTACATTTTCTCTGGATCATTTCCATTACTTACTCCCATATGTTCAGATCCCTACGTCTGGCTCATTTCCTATTCATTTTATATATTAAAAACAAACAAACAAACAAACAAAAAAAACAACTAAAAATCTCAGTAACTCATTTCAAGCAGTTGCCTAATCTCTAAGATTTGAATCAGCAGCCCTAATACTATAGTCTTTAACTCTTCAAACTAAATGGTGAATTTGTATGTATCTTGTCCAACAGATGCCAAAGGAGAAAGAAGAAATAGTATAACTCTCAAACTGATAGAAAATAAACACATGTCAACATTTTACTTATCTCCTTAATTAATGAGAAACGTGTCACAGGAACTTGCTAACAAGCTACAACAACCCAGTTTTCTAGCCCGGCTCACAGGTGCCGCTTTGCACCGGAAACTAAGGCCAGAGGCCAGAATCCACAAGCTCCAGAAGAGCCCCCATGACCCAGTTTTCATAGGTCTGGTCCAGTTCAGACACACTGCTAACACTCTGGATCATTATCATCTAATTGTGATAACAAAAACCACACCTACCAAAGCTTTGACAGATCTGACTGTACCGATTTAAGGCAAGAAAAGAGGTGGCCTTCTCCTTTGGAGAAGCGTCCTTCCACTTCCCCAGAAAAACCCCAAGGTCATCGTGCTTACCAGCCCCTTCATTACTCTAAGCCCGTACAACTCCTACCATGAGACCTAACTGGGGAGAAGAAGGTGCCTTCAGAGCTGAGCTTCCCTTCTCCATTCTCTGACCATTAAGTCAACTACCTGCTTGCCAACAAATACTGTTCTCTTATTGGCCATTTGGTGAATGGCACGAGTAAGGAAAGAACCTACTACTCTAGTAACAAAAGCAGTAAGATGGAATGGCCCAAAAATCATTTAGAAGCATATATGTGTATATATTTATATGATGGCTGGATTTGGTATAGAAGCTGTGAATGTCCATCTGGGACATGAAGTGTTATGTCCACCAAATAGCAATTCTTTGAACCTCCAACAGGCAAAACCAAATTTAGCATGCAGTTTTATTTAAGTGGGAGATCTCTAATTGAGAGTTAACATTTTTATTTTTTTGAGATATTTTCTGACTTCTATTTTAATTTCTTCTTTAAATATTTAAAAATTTTTTTAAATTTATTTTTGAGAGAGAAAGACAGAGACAGAGACAGAGACAGAGTACGAGCAGGGAAGGGACAGAGAGAGAGGGAGACACAGAATCCGAAGCAGGATCCAGGCTCTGAGCTGTCAGCACAGAGCCTAACGTGGGGCTTGAACCCGTTAACTGCAAGATCATGACCTGAGCCGAAGTTGGACACTTAACTGACTGAGCCGCCCAGGTAACCCTTTAAGTTCTTCTTTGACTCATTGGTTATGTCAGGGGTTGAGAGGTGGGAGAATTCAGGAGATGTTGGTCAAATGGTACAAATCCTGAGGATCTAATGCACGGTGTTATGATTATAGTCAACAATACTGCCTTGTACACTTGAAAAATGCGAAGAGTGTATCTTAAGTATTCTTACCATAAAAAAAGACATGGTAATTATGTGATGTTGGAGGTGTCAGCTAGGCTATGGTGGTAATCACATTGCAATAGATAAGTGTATCAAATCAACATAGTGTACCCCTTAAACTTACATAAGGTTGTATGTCAACTATGTCTCACTAAGGCTGCAAAAAATAGTTAACGGTGAACTTCACTAAAAACATACATCTAGAACCATACATAATCTTGAGTGGCTGTATCCCTCATATGGCATGGAAGGAACACAGCAAGGAAATATTTGTGCCCACCTAAGGTTTGCAGATTGGTTTTGACACAAATAGGGGAACTGATTTTCAGAGAAGTCTTGAATAAGAAGAGGGAAAGTACTATACTCAGAATATGTATTTGTTGGCTTGAATTTCTGTGACCTTGCCAGTACACATAACTGAATACTAAGTGACTTCTCAGTGGAAAATAACAGTCTGAGTAATTTTTCCAAGTAGAGGAGAAATGTTTGCAAATACATTTCTTAAAAATTGTAGTCCTTCCTGTTACAACTAGTCCATTCCTTTACGAAATGACCTTTTTTTTTTTTTTTTTAATCTGGTTCCAGGATATGGTCCAGGAGACCACATTACTTTTAGTAGTCGTGTCACATTGGCGTCTTAGTTTCTCAGGTTTCCCTGATTTCGATGACCTTGACAGTTTTCAAGTACTTTGTAGAATGTCCTTCTATTGAGATTTATCTGAAGTTTTTCTCTTGATTGTCCTGGGGCTATGGGGCATGGGAGGAAGATCATGGAGGTGAAGGACATTCTCAGCAAACCATATCAAAGGTTTATGTTGGCAGGATGACCTATCACTGTTGCTGCTGATGTTGATTACCTGGCTGAGGCAGTGCTCAGCGGGTCTCCATTTAGTATTATCCCATCCCTCCCCATCCTCTAAGGTGCATCCTGTGGAAATAAGTCACTGTTCTCAGCCAATACTTAAGGAGTGAGGAGTTATATCCTACCTTCTTAAGCAGAGCATCTAGATAATATATTTGGATTTATTTTACATGGGAGATCTGCCTATTTCTCACATTTAATGATCTATTCAATAATTTATATCACTATGGATTTATGGATGTTTATTTGGTACTTTGGGTTATATTCTAATACAGATTTATTTATTTTGTTGCTCAACTTGTTCCAGTTCGGGCCATTGAGAGCTCTTTCTGTGTTCCTGTGACACACCTTTCCCGATGTTTGCTGGTTTGAATGAGCATGTCCTTACTTGGCCTTATTGTGGCCACTATAAGTGCTCCACACTCAACTTGCATACTTCTTGCTCATATCTAGATTCAACCATTTATTTTCCAAGAAATCCTGCTTCCTTTCATTGGGGAATGTTATTAGAAATGAATAGGAAAACCCAATGCTTATTGATACTGGGGTTCCATTTCTTAGCTAACAGCAAGGGAATATATGTGTGCATATGAGTCCATATTTTTATACACTGCCCTCTATTTCTATGGTAAACTAAACATGAGTTTTACATCAGTGTCTCCAACATGACTCCATCATCACCAGGATCATTCTGGCTTCTTCTCTTTTTTTATGGTAAATTCCCATGACAACAATGATAATTTTTTAAAGTCTATTTTCTTTATTTTGGGAGATAGAGAAAGAGAGAGCGAGTGCACAAGTGGGGGGGGGGCAGAGAAACAGGGAGAGAGAGAATCCCAAGCATGTTGACCATGGGGTCAACATGGAGCTTCACATGAGGCTCGATTCCATGAACCGTGAGATTGTGACCTGAGCTGAAATCAAATTAAGAGTTGGACACTTAACCGACTGAGCCACCCAGGTGCTCCATCACAATCACAAATCTGTTGCTTATCATTTGCCATATATTTACTTATTTGTTCATATTATTTGTTCAAATCCAGTAAACATGAAGAGCAGTATCAGAATCGTCAGCCAGACCTGTTTGGGATACAACTTTCCTCAACCGCAGTACAATGATCAGGGGCAGGTATGCTTTTGTGCCTTTTGTCTTACAGACTGCACTCATTTCCATATTACTGTGTCCCCTCCATTCTCTTCAGGGAGGAGATTTGTAAGACAGATTCTTTTGGCACAAGCTATAAATCCATCCTGATCCTCTAAATATATATATATTTTTAATTTGTGTATTTTAGGTCTCACTCTTTGTGAAGCAAATTTCCATGGGTTCTAGCTAATGAATAGTAATGGTATGTTTCACCTTTACAATATCATACAAAAGAGTTTATCATCTTAAAAATTCCATGCATTTCACTTCTCTCCATTTTTAATCCCCTGGCAGTCACTTACCTGTTTACTATCTTAATAGATTTGGCTCTTTCAGGATGTCATGTAATTGAAGTCATCAGTTATGCACCCTTTGCAAACTGGCTTTTTTTTATTTGGTAACATGCATCTAAGAACAATTTATGTCTTTTTTGTGGCATGATACCTCTTTTTTCAAATCACTAAATAATATTCAATTATATAGATGTACCATGATTTGTTAATCTATTCCTATCTAAATGATATATTGTTTGCTTCCATATTTAATCATTATGAAAATGGTGATAAAAACATCCGTCATGCAGATTTTAGTGGATTTGAATTTTCAAATGAATTGGGTAAATATCTAGGGGGGTTAATACTAAGTTGTATTATAGGAATATATTTTGCTCTGTAAAAGCTTCCAAATATCTTCCAAAGTAGCTCTACCATTTTCTTTTCCATGTGAAATGGAGAATTCCTGCTGTTTTACATCCTCATCGGCCATTGGTATTATCAGTTTTTGTTTCATCTCCCTCCCTTCCTTCCTTCTCTTCCTTCCTCCCTTCCTGCCTTCCTTCCTTCCTTCCTTCCTTCTTTCCTCCTCCCTCTTTCCCTCTCCCCTTTCCCTTCCGTCTTTCCTCCCTCCTTCCTTCCCTCCCTTCCTTCCTTCTTCCTTCCTCCCTTTCTTATAGATATCCAGTAATATCTCACTGTGTTGTTGAAAATTGACCTCTGTGCTCCAGAGCCAAAATCTCTAACATGAAGTCCAAGTTAGGGTATAAAGAGGAACAATAGCTTTGTTGCTTTGCCAGGCCCAGGAGGCTGCAGCAGGCTAAGGCCTTCAATACTGCCAGTCCACCTGGAAGAAGGGGCTGGGGTGTTACAGGGAAACACAGGATCTAGCCAGTTGTGACAGTTAGGTACATGCCGCCAGTCTTATAGCTCATGTTTTCAGGTTGGTATCAGGTTCCTGAAATGAAAGGCTAAGGAGGGAGAAGGGGAGGTTTGCAGAAGAGAGGAGAAATGTAACTTAGCTTGAAATTGAGCCTCACTGAAGCATTAATGCCGCCATTTTGATTTTTGCTCAGCTTTATGCTTTCAAGTGATTTCAATTGTTGTTTTAAGTTGGATTTCCTTAATGAAAAATAACATTGAGCATGTTTATTCATTTATTTATTTATTTTTTAGCCATCTTTGTATCACCTTTGGTGAGGTTGCAGTTGAGACCTTTCGCCCATTTTTAATTGTTTGTTTGTTTGTTTTTTCTCTTGAGGAGATGTGAGTGTTCTTTGTATAAGCTGGATACAGTTCTTTTATCCGCTGTATGTTTATAATATTTTCTCCAGGTCTGTGGCCTTTCAAATTATTTTTAATGGTGTCTATCATAGAACAGAAGTTTTTTACTTTTCTCAATCCAACTTTTCAATTGTTTACTTTGTTGTGCTTTTACTGTTGTATCTATAAACTTGCCACCAGATAAATGTAAGGCTTATATTTGGGTACCTTTCATTTTTCATATGGATGGTCAACTGTTCCAGCCAGCTGGTGAGGGAGAGACTACCCATTCTCTATTCAGTGGCCTTGGTGCCTTTATCAAAAATCAGTTGGCCACATTTGTGTGCATTTGTACTGGGTTGTCTATTCTGTTCCATGTTTCTATATATCTATCTTTCACCAATGCCTCCCTGTCCTGAATTACTCGAGCTTTATAATAATTCTGAAAAGTGTCAGTCCTCCAACTTAGTTCTTTTTGAATATTATGTGAGGTATTCTAGGCTTTTTCCTTTTACATGTAAATTTAAAATCCATGTGTCATATTTAAAAAATACCCTGTAGGTATTTTGATAGGCATTTCTTTGAATACATAGACCCAAGTTGAGAATGACTAATATCTTAAGTTTTCCAAAGCATGATGTGGAATATCTCTTCAGTTATTTAGATCTTTTTTTCATTTATTTCATTACCATTTTGTAATATTTTTCATATAGATCTTACCCACATTTTCTTAGACTTATACCTATTTCATTTTTAAGTTCTATGTCAATAATACCTTTTTAAAATTTAAAATTCCTACTGTTCACCCAGTATATAGGAAAACAAATCACTTTTGCATATTAACTTTGTACCCTGAAATCTTGCCATACACATTACTTATTAGCATCAGAAGGGTTTATTTTTGTTGTTGTTATTTGGTATTTCTTTCTGTTAGACAATCAGTCTAAACCAAACATTCATGGCATCTCTTGTGATTTTTTTTGTCGTTGGAAGAAATGTTTGTACTGAGTAATGTGAACTGAGGTAAACAACCTTTAGTATGAGAATTAATAGGAAGGTAGGTAGGAGTTAGGCTATGTCTAATGTCTTCTGTACCTAAAGGTAACAAGGGTTTCCAGTTTTTCCAGTGTCCTTGTTTTTCTCTCAGCTGTTGGCTTTGAGATAACCCAAGAGACCCCGCTTAGAAAGAGACCATGACTTGCATTTCTTTTAGTTCTAATTCACTGTTCACTGATATACTGCAACCCTGTTGGTGTGGTGGTAAGGTGTGCAGCATGAAGGGACAGTTCTTTAATTTTTCAATTTAATTCCAGATTTTCTGTGGGCTTGTGTTTTGGGCTTGTGACCTTCACTAGTGTTACTCTAGGGCTATAACTTTTTCCCTCCTAACCCTACACACATCCCTGGCGGCAGTGGTCCCCATCTATTTTCTCGAAGTCCTGCCTCCTGGCAACTATGTAGACAGGAAGACTGAACTGGAGTGGGAAGAATGCCCTTCTCTCAGCCAAGATAAGGCTCTGGCAACATCATTTCCGCTGGAGAGTAGGCTTCCATTCTGGGGAAGTCTCTGGATATATTTCATAGTGATGGCTCTCCCCCTCCTACCAGAGTCACAAGCGGATCCCCAGATTTTCACTGTGAGAACACGTTCAGGATCCTAAAGATAAAGCTCACCAGTAGGTGGGGTTGGAAACTCTGTAAGGCTCAGACTCACAAGGGTTGTTCTTACTCTTATGCTAGCTCACACTCAGCCTCTGGAAAGTCACCAAAATTACCAACTAAGTGTGCCTACCCACTTTTCCTACCCACTTATGGCACCACAGGTTTTCTGCTTTAGATAAGCAAACCTTAGCTGTATTTCTATATTCACCATCTCCAGATTTCTGGGTGGCGGTTTGTCCTGCAATCCCTGTTCTTTGATGGATCCCAGAAAAGTAATTAAAATTTTGTTTTCTCAGTGTTTTATTTTTGTGAGATTGGGAGCTCTGACTTTTAAACTCTTTGTATGTTAATGTTAACACTGAATGTCTTACATATTCTCTTTCCTAATTAAAAGAAAAAGTATGATTAACGTATAGCTGACATACAACGTTGTATCTGTTCCAGGTGTACAACACAGTGATTTGACAATTCTATACATTATTCAGTGCTTAGCAGGATAAGTGTAGTCACTGTGTGTCACCACACAGTGGGATAACAAATATTATTGATTATATTCCCTATTCTGGACTTTTCATCTCCGTGGGTTACTTATTTTATAAGTAGAAGCTTGTTCCTCTTGATCCCTTTCACCTATTTCAGCCATCCCCTCACCCACCTCCCCTTTGGCAATCACCAGCTTGCTGCCTGTATTTAGTAGTCTCTTTCTGTTTCTAGTTTCTTCATTTGTTTTGTTTGTTTGCCATCTGCTCTTAAAAAAAAAAAAAAAAAAAGATATTACCTGAAAACTAGCATAGTCTCCTTTCCTCTTTTTTCCCTATTCTCATTTCTCCTTTCACCAATTGTTTTTTCCCACTTTAAAAGAAAATGCCACCTATCATCAGTCCTGACTTCACCATAACGCATCGCTCCAGATGCGAAACAGAACAAAACAAAGAAAAAGAGGCACCGAAAACCAAGAGCCAAACAGGAACACTAATGTCAGCACCGTGGCCTGTCATCCAGGCCTCATAATGCCTTCCTTTCACTTCAGTCTGTTGAAGAAGTACAATTACAATTACAATGAACTACATTTTATGTTTAAACATAATTTTTTGAAAATTTGTAAAGCATATCTTTGCTCAATTGTAATAACTTAAATCAAAGGGAATTTAACATCTAGGGTTTTACAGGTTTAAGAAATATTTTTTAAAATTTTTTTAAAGTTTATTTACTGGAGAGAGAGAGAGAGAGAGAAAGAGACAGAGCATGAGTGGGGGAGGGGCAGAGAGACAAGCAGACACAGAATATGAAGCAGGCTCCAGGCTCTGAGCTGTCCGCTCAACACAGAGCTTGACGTGGGGCTTGAACTCATGAACTGTGACATCGTGACCTAAGCTGAAGTCAGAGGCTTAACCAACTGAGCCACCCAGGTGCCCCTAATACAATTTTAAATAATACACATTTGTTTACAGTGGATAGTCAATCAAGTAAAGATTTTAATGCATGACATATAATACACTAAGATAAAATTATGTAGGAAATGTAAGATTAAAGTTATTTCACTGAGAAACAGAGACCAGGTAGATTTTTCAACTGTTAAGTAAGAGATTATCAATTTTTTTAAATTACTATAAACCTCAAGTCACTATGGTATTTATATTCTGTTAGATACTCCTAAAAGAGCAATGTACCATTTGATGCAAAATGGTCACCGTTTAGAAGTGCCCAGAAATTGTGTCCTATGTAACCATATAAACTTATGACAAATTTTTAAGTGTTTATTTACAGATATTAAAGAAGATATGGTATTTCAAAAATTTGAGTTGGAATGTAAAAGAAAGACAAAAGATTGTGGATGCCATTCGAGTTTGTTAAGGTCGAATTAGTGTTCAAGTTCATCATATATTTTGGATGTTAACCCCTTATTGGATATATCATTTGCAAATATCTTCTCCCATTCAGTATATTGCCTGCCTTGTCATTTTGTTGATGGCTTCCTCTACTGTGCAAAAGTTTTTGTTTTTTTTTAAATTATTATTATTATTATTTTGGTGTAGTCCCCATAGTTTAATTTTGCTTTTTCTTTCCTTGCCTGAGGATACATAATTAGAAAAAAAAAATGTTTCTATAGCCAATGTCAAAGAAAGTACTGCTGATATTTTATTCTAGGAGTTTTATGGTTCCAGGTCTCACATAAGGTCTTTAATCCATTTTGAGTTTTTTGTACAGTAAAAGAAAATGGTCCAGTTTCATTCTTTTAAGTATAGCTGTCCAGTTTTCCCAGCACTATTTGTTGAACTGACTCTTTTATTCATTGTATATTCTTACCATCTTTGTCATAGATTAATTGACCATGTTAGTGTGGGTTTATTTCTGAGCTGTATATTCTGTTCCATTGATCTTTGTGTCCATTTTTGTGCCAGTACCATGCTGTTTTGATTACTGTGGTTTTGTGTCTATTTGGAAAGCTGGGATTATAATACATCTAGCTGTGTTCTTCTTTCTCAAGATTGTTCTGGCTATTCAAAATATATAAAGAACTTAATTCAACACCAAAAAATGCCAATAATACAATGAAAAATGGGCAGAGAACCTGAACAGACATTTCTCCAAAGAAAACGTATAGGTAGCCAACAGATATATGAAAAGATGCTCAACATCACTAATTATCAGGGAAATGCAAATCAAAACCACAATGAGATATTGCCTTATACCTGTCAGGACGGATAGAAGCAAAGAAATAAGAAGAACAGGTGTCGGTGAGGATGTGGAGAAAAAGGAACCCTCATGTACTATTGGCAGAATGTAAACTGGTGTAGACACTGTGGAAACTAGTGTGGAGGTTTCTCGAAAAATTGAAAATAGTAAGACTGTATGATCCACTAATTGAACTACTGGATATTTACTCAAAGAAAATGAAGACACTAGTTGGAAAATTATATAGGTGTCCCTATGTGCATGGCAGTATTATTTGCAATAGCCAAGATATGGAAGCAAGTGTCCACTGATAGATGAATGGATAAAGATGTGATATAATAGAATATAATTAAGACAAAAAAAATGAGATCTTGCCATTTGCAGCAACATAGATGGGGTTAGAGGGTATAACGCTAAGTGAAATAACTCAGAGAAAGACAAATACCATATGATTTCACATATACATAGAATCTAAAAATCAAAACAAACAAACAGAAAACAGACTCTTAAATACAGAGGGTGAATGTGGTTGCCAGAGAGGATGTGGGGGTCGGGGGGACGGATGAAACAGATAAAACTGACTAAGAGTGCACATATTGTGGTGAGCACCAAGTAATGTATAGAAATGTTGAATCATTAAATTGTACACCTAAAACTCATATAACATTGTGTGTTAATTGTACTTCAATTAAAAAAAAAATAGCCAAAAAATGAAAAAAAAAAATCAGAGTCAAAATCTTCGATTGCTAATCTCATGGTTTTGGAGAAGACCAACTCTAAGGGATTCATATAAAATTCAGCAAGCAATCCTCTGTTGATGATCCTATTAATGGGACAGAAATGTTAAGAAACAAATAGTAAGTTGGAGGCAATGCTGGGCTGGCGACGTATGGTTATGATATAATTGGTGGTATATATCCTCTAGATGCCAGGCCCTTGCTCCTTAGTCCTTGAGACTCCATGTTTAGTCTGTAGACCATATGAATTATTGTTGCTTAGGAGCATCTGAAAATCTCGGGTCCCAATCCAGATTATTTGTATTCACAATAAAGTTTGAAATGGAGACATTAAACATTAATTTCCTCCTTTCCTCCCTCCCTCTTTCTTTCTCCCTTTCTCTTCTTTCCTTCCTTCCTTCCTTCCTTCCTTCCTTCCTTCCTTCCTTCCTCTTTCTTTCTTTCTTTCTTTCTTTCTTTCTTTATCCTCCACTCAGATATAAAATTCATGTAAGCAAATGTTCTGTCTGCTTTATTGACTGTTGCTCCTAGTCCAGGGAATAAGACATAGCAGGTATTCTACAATGAGTTGTTAGAATATATAAACTTTCATAAAAAGAAGTCCAAATGTAGGCAGTTATGCTTTGGCAAAGTCAGCAGCTCCACAGTGAATTCAGATATTTTTCCCCCATCATGTTGCTTTGTCCATTCTCAACACACTGCTCTTCTCAGGGATCTTATTTCCTTGGGATCATAATTGACTTCAGGGTCACTTAACATCCTCCTACATTATTATTCAGAAACTTAAAATGTAACCTGTTGCCTGTTTTTTGTAGAGCCTACAAGTGAAGAATGGTTTTGATAGTTTAAATGGTTGAAAAATCTTTAGTATTTCATAACATATGAAAATTATAGATATTCCAATTTGCATATAGGTTATGTGTTGAATTGTATTCCCCTGAAGATATGTTAAAATTCCAATCCCTACAGTGTGAATGTGACCTTATTTGGAAACCACGTCTTTACAGATGCAATTAATTAAGGCGAGATCATACTGAATTAGACTGGATCCCAAATTCGAGGGCTCATCCTCATAAGAAGAGAGAGATTTGGAGACACAGAGACATGTGGAAGGGAAGATACAGGGAGAGATGGAGTGATGTGGCCACAGCACAGGAACACCAGGGACTGTAAGGCAACCACCAGAAGCTGAGACACAGGTAAGGAAGGACTCTTCCCTAGAGCTTTCTGAAGGAGCCAGAACTTTGCTGGCATTTTGAAGTCAGCCTTCCAGCATCCAGAACTGGGAGAGAATTAATTTATTTTCTTTTAAGCCACCCAATTTATGGCAATCGGCTGAGGCAGTCCCAGAAAATGAACGTGTTCTCCATATACACAGTCTGATTGGAATCCAGCCATGCTTACTCACTTAGGTATGGTACGTGGCTACGTTCACACAGCAAAGGAAAATTTGACTAATCATAACAGAGAAAGTCTGACCTGTAAGGGCTAAAATATGTACTCTCTTACCCTTCCCAGAAAAAGTGTGCAGACCCCGGTTTAGAATTTAGCATCATGATTCATCCTCAGGTCTGGGGCCACCTTTCTTGAAATACATGAGACACTCAAAGGGGAAGAACAAATTCCATATTGTGCTGCGTATGAAAGCAGCTTGAGGGTTAATGTGTATGCAAAGAGCAGAGTATCCCCTCACAAATAACAAGCATGTTATGCATTTCTACTGCGACGAAATTACCTCTCGATCAGTAAATTGCATGTATTTTCTCAGAATTCTCTCTACTTTTACAGTCATAAATTCTTTTTAATAGCCCCACACACGACTTGTCAGTTGAGCATCGAACTCTTGATCTCGGCTCAGATCACGATCTCTGGTTCATGAGTTCTAGTCCCGCATTGGGCTCTGTGCTGACAATGAGGAGCCTGCTTGGGATTCTCTCTTTCTTTCTCTCTCTCTCTGTTACTCCTTCACTTGTGTGTGTTTTTCCTCTCTCTCTCTCAAAATAAATAAATAAACTTAAGAAAAGAAAGAACATCTTGTCTATTAAAAAAATAGCATCACACACACACACACACACACACACACACACACAAGCTTCCCTTTGGCCCACGTTGGATGCGAGCAAGCAGGAAATTTGAATAATGTTGATTAAAAGTGATTGCAGAAGCACGAACAACATAAGCCTGTTTCTAGTTATACAGAAGGCCCAAGATCCTGCTTCTTGACTCATGTCATTTCTAATCATTTCACAGAGACCCGGCAGCCACAGTACAGATTCTGAAATATAATATCAATTACCTGAAGAATGAAATACCAAGAATGAGATATTTGCCTCGGGCGCTTACTCTAGAACTGACCAACAATTGGGAATATAATAGAGATGGGCAGACTGCCAAGCCTGGGAATCTCCTCAAGCCTTCCCCAAATAGTTGGATGCTCAGAGTGATTATCCTCTCCCAATTATAGGTGATGTGACACGGAGCAGAGTTTTCAGCGGCTGTTTCTGCTATTAGTTTCTTTCAATTAAAACAACCAGTAAACGCAGTAAAATTGTATTTATAAATGTATCCATTGGTTTTAAATGAAGTTATGTTCTTGAAAGGCAGTGATCATGGAAAGAAAAAAAAAAAGTCTCCCAAATCGGACCATTGTTGTTCAATTGGAATTGAACTGAATCACAGGTCAATTCTCCATGAATTTGTGGCATTTTTACATGTCCAGATATTAAGAGACCAGGTTCCTCTTCTCAGGAACATTTGTGGAGATATACAAGCTCTGGAGAGATAAGAATAGGGGATTCTTCATAATAAAATGTATGTACGGTCCTGGATACGTGAAGATAAAGGCTGTGACTTCTATAGAGATGTTGAGACATCCCTCCCTGGGGATAGTCCATGGTCCTAAAAATAATCTCTCTTGCTGTGTAAAAGAGGGAGTGTACAGGTTTGTCAGTAGCCCCTGTAGCATCAGAGTCTACAAAACTTGGAATTCGTCTTGTAACTCACCGTCACTGTGTGCAGAGTCCTCACGGTGACTCACTGTGGAAACCGAGGCTCATGGAGCCAATATTGTCATGCTACTCTGGCTACTCTTTTTGCTGTAAGTAGTAAACTATCTTTGTCTCTGGCTTACAAGTCTCCTATTTTTATTTTAAAAGGTTTTAGTGATTATTTTTGAGAGAGTGAGCATGAGCCAGGAGAGGCAGAAAGAGAGGGGAACAGGAGATCCTAAGCAGGCTCCACACTGACAGCGGTGAGCCCCATGCAGTACTTGAACTCACAAGTGTGAGATCATGACCTGAGCTGAAGTCAGAAGCTCCTTACTGAGCCACCAGACATCCCAGAAATCTGTGTGTAAGTACACAGCTTGCTGTGGGCTGAATTAGCTTGAAAATAGTGTGAAAGTTTAAGCTTTTCAAAGTACTTCACTTTATTTTTAAAATTTAATGTTCTGATTAAAAGCATAATATATTGGGGCACCTGGGTGGCTCAGTCGGTTGGCTGAGTCGGCTCAGGTCATGATCTCACGGTTCCTGAGTTTGAGCCCCGTGTCGGGCTCTATGCGGACAGCTCAGAGCCTGGAGCCTGCTTCTGATTCTGTGTCTCCCTCTCTCTCTCTGCTCCTCCCCTGCTCACACTCTGTCTCTCTCTCAAAAATAAATTAAAAAAAAAAAAAAGATTAAAAGCATAATATATTTTTCCGTGTTCACTGAAGAAAATTTGGAAAATTAAAAATATACAAATGTACAATATAAAATGACTCCAAGTCATTTTTTCTTTTTCTTCCATATGTTCTTTGTTATATAATTGCTTATTTGCCATGGTTTATAAAATGTAAACTTTGTTTTATAAATTCCACACAGTTTAACACAGAGTCCCTTATTTAAATAGTTTTGTTGGCCACCAAACACACTCTTGCTGACTTTTTAATCATTATTTTCATATACTACTGTTGTTTGCTCATTTATTTCTCATGTGTCTGGAAACAATTTTTGGAAGAATTTTCATTAATTTGAAAATATTGTCTTTACATGTCAATGTCATATATGCAGTTTATTGTATCCTAGACCCTGAAGATATTGTAGGCACCGTTTCAATGTCTCTTAGAGAAAAATGTTGTGCAGAAGTCTATGCTCAGCTTAGTTGCAACTTTATGTGGGAGGGAGATTGTTGAGTATTCTTTATCCGACTTATTTTTTTATGATATTCTCACCTTTGTTTCTTTAGCATGTCCTTCCATGATGCCGAGTGACGTTCGGAGAGGTCCTATCACCAGCCACAGCTGCTGTCCTTATTGTATCCAAAATAAATGGTTGGAGGGGCGCCTGGGTGGCGCAGTCGGTTAAGCGTCCGACTTCAGCCAGGTCACGATCTCGCGGTCCGGGAGTTCGAGCCCCGCGTCGGGCTCTGGGCTGATGGCTCAGAGCCTGGAGCCTGTTTCCGATTCTGTGTCTCCCTCTCTCTCTGCCCCTCCCCCGTTCATGCTCTGTCTCTCTCTGTCCCAAAAATAAATAAACGTTGAAAAAAAAAATTAAAAAAAAAAAAAACAAAAAACAAAATAAATGGTTGGATTTATTTCTTAGATTACATCACCTGATTTTTTTTTTTTTTTTTTTTTTTTTGAGAGAGAAAGACATGAGAGGGCACATGCAAGTCAGGGAGGGACAGAGGGACAGGGACAGAGAGAATCTTAAGCCATCTCCATGCCCAGGAGGGACCCTGACATGGGTTCAATCTGACGAGAGTGCGATCATGACCTGAGCCAAATCAAGAGTTGGTCACTTAACCAACTAAGCCACCCAGAAGCCCCAACTATTTAAAAATTTTTAAATTTATTTCTTTATTTTTAAATTTCTTTTTATTTTTTGTTTTTATTTAAATTCCAGTTAGTTAACATATGGTGTATTATTAGTTTCAGGTGTACAATTTAGTGATTCAATACATCCGTGCAAGTACTCATCACAAGTGCCCTCCTCAATCCCCATCACCTAGTTCACCCATTCCCCACCCCCCACACCTCCCCTCTGGAAACCTTCAATTTGTTCTCTAGAGTTAAGAGTCTGTTTCTTTGTTTGACTCTTTTGAAAAAACTGATGTGCCGATTCTCTTTGAATTCAGTGGTCCACAGTGTTCATTCTTCGTGCCTTCCCACATCCATACTTCATATAACCTATATCTGATAATATTTATAATTTAGGATTATAGATGATATAATTTAAATTTCTATTTCTTATTCATTTTGTTTGGAGGTAATTTTCAGGGAAGAAGAACATGAAGTCTCTTTCTGTTACTTTAGAACCATTTATTATTTTATAACTGGCTCTCCAGAAGTGCTCTTCTTCCTAGTGTAATGGTTTTCCATTGATTACCTTTAGTTTTGCCAGCGGAGCATCTCCCAGAATAATGAAACGTTTGGTATCCCTTTTACAAGGTTATACTACGTAGTGGCTCTAAAATGCATACACAAATGATGAATATTTTATCTTCAATTCATGATGTCGTTTCCAGGAATTCTTAGCGACTAAAATCATGGTCTGCCTATAAGTACACTTATACATCAGAGTTTCTGTGTTATTAATATCCAATGGAACTCTCAATTTGTATTTATGTTTATTCTTGTCTAGAAAGTATCTTTCCCACAGAGAGTCCACTTTATATTTATATATGTTCAATCGTTGTAATTAGAGATGCACCATTAATAATTCATGCTTTGTGCAGAATTAGTATAATAGGATTCTGACATTTACTGTCTAAACCTATCGTGCTTGGAAATGTCTTGCATTATATCGTGCACCATGACCCAATGATTTCACCATAAGGAGAAAAAAAAAAAAGATAAAAGCTTTTAGTTTTTAAACTCTGTCTACACAAATGGATAGTTAGAGAGCTTTGAAAATATGACACAGCAATGTTTTATCCTAGGGATTCTGAGATCCTTCACAAATTAATGCTGTATCTGAATTATGGTGCTTTCATTCGATTGCAGAAGGATATACTAACCCACTTAACATGATATAGTATAGTTATGTATTGCATAAGGGTCACTCCATTACCAAAGCTGTTAAAACATCCATTGGCAATGGTCATTTAGTTGTTTGAATAAAGTGAATTTGGTTCAATCAATCATTTTTTTTTCTTAATGAGGTCTGAGTTTTTATATATTTGCTTTTTATTTAAATATCTCTCAATGTCTTTATAGTATCTATTAAGTATAGTATTCCCAGATAATGTACATTATAAATACACCTTATTTTTCCAATAAATTATTTTATCATAAGGAGGTTTATTATGAATTAGCCAATCTAAAATTTTCTTTTTATTTCTTAGAATAATTCCACCGATGATGCTTTGAATCTACAACTTTCAAGCAAGAAAAATCTAGTGTCTATCCTCTTAAAGTGTCCTTCTTGGGGGCGCCTGGGTGGCGCAGTCGGTTGAGCGTCCGACTTCAGCCAGGTCACGATCTCGCGGTCCGTGAGTTCGAGCCCCGCGTCGGGCTCTGGGCTGATGGCTCAGAGCCTGGAGCCTGTTTCCGATTCTGTGTCTCCCGGTCTCTCTGCCCCTCGCCCGTTCATGCTCTGTCTCTCTCTGTCCCAAAAATAAATGAACGTTGAAAAAAAAAATTTAAAAAAAAAAGTGTCCTTCTTGAAAAGTCTTTGTATTATTTGCCTGCATTTTCTGATGATACATAATTTTATATTTTATAAATTGAAATATTTGGGTAGTCAAACATCTACCAGAATTCCTACTCCCTTGACATACTGTTTTTTTTTTTTTTTTTTTTTTTTTTTTTTTTTTTTTTTTTGCCACAGATGCAACTAAAGTCTGAGAAAAGGCATCACAGTCCGATGTCTTGATATCCTCAAGTGATTATTTGGTGGGATAGTCCTTGGAAAAAAATTAATTCAAAAATTATTTTACTGATTGGAAGACCCTTTTGGTTTTGGGGTGATAAGAAATGTAAAGTTATCAGAAAATAATTGTGAGAAAAATGTATTGCATATGTATAATATATAGAGGCTTAATTTTTTAAGCTGAAATTTCATTATAAAAATTCACAAAAATGGAAAGAATTTATACTGAATACCCATAAACCTACAGGTTTACAATAAGAGCATATAAAGTTGGATTGATATGAATAATGGGATAGATATGTATTATGATAAAACAAGTAAAATAAATACTAATTATAGAATCTAATTGTGGTTATGTGTCCCATAGGATACATAGTCAACAATATTGTAATAATGTGTGATGATAGATAGTGACTATACTTACTGCGGTGACCGCTGAGTAATGTATAGAAGTGTCAAATCAATATGTTGTATATACCTGAAGCTAATATAAAATTATATATCAATTGTACTTCAAAAAGGAATAAAAAATAAACTACAGGTGACAGTAAACCTCTGCCAAAATAGGTCTCCACACATACATTATTACCTAGTGTTGTATATTTAAGATTCCTTCAATTTCATACAATGAAATATTTAAATCTTAAATGTATAATTTGAAGAGTTCTGAAAAAATGCAAATGCTTACACAACACCAATATCGCTGAAGATACAGAGACCTGGCCTCAAATTTCCCGCCCACCCCTTTTTGGTAAACTCCTGCCTTTAACTCCCGAAGACATGGTGTTTAGATGATTTCAACCATATTAATTTTGTCCAACTAGAGATACATTTAAATGGAATCATATAAAATATAAAATGTCCTATAAGCTGTTACTTAGCACCACAGTTTTGATATTTGTCTATGTTTTCCTCGTACCTTGTACTTGATTGGTAGTATTCCACTGTATGAATATACCAAAGTCCTTTAGAGTTACTATTCGGTAGGCATTTGGATTCTTTCCAGTTTTGGTTATTACATATGACGTTGTTACAAGTACTGGTGCTCCAGTCTTTTTGGTCATCCTGCAAAGTTACATTTACATTAAAGCTTTAGAAATATCTAGGAGTGGTTTATAAGAGCCCATCAGGAATTGACCACGGTGATTGTACAATTTGTCATCCTTGTAAAGTGCATAAGAATTCTAGTTTGCCCCCATATCGACATGTGGCTATCTAAATTTAAATGGATTGAAGTTAAATAACGTGAAGTTTAGTTCTGCAATCATACTGGACATGTTGCAAGAGCTGAGCTATCATGTGTGGCTACTGACCATATTTTCATCAGTATAGAAAGTACCCTTGAGCCCCACTGTTCCACATACTTGTCAACATTTGCTATTGCAACTTTTTAATACAAGTTGTTCTAGCGTGTGTGGAATAGCATTTCATTGTAGCTGTCATTTGCAGGTCACTGAAGAGACACGATACTGTGCACATTTGCATGTGCTTTTGGCAATTATGTAATTAACTTCTTCAGTGAGGTTTTTGTTCACTTCCTTTGCATCGCTACTACCTCACAGTGTATCTTTTTATTATCATGTTGCAAGTTCTTTTGACATCCAGATACAATTCCTTTGGTAGATACATTTCCCCTTATAGGAGGTATCTTTATTAGTTTTATTAATATTATATCTTAGTAAACATCATTTAGAAATTTTGATTAAATGTAATTAATCATTTTAAAATTGTATGGTTATTGCTTTCCAAAGTGTATTTAAATTTAAGAGAGTGTTTGCTTACTCTCATGTCACCAAGGCATTTATTTATTTATTTTTTTATCTTTTTTTTTTTTTTTAATGTTTATTTATTTTTGAGACAGAGAGAGACAGAGCATGAACAGGGGAGGGGCAGAGAGAGAGGGAGACACAGAATCTGAAACAGGCTCCAGGCTCCGAGCTGTCAGCACAGAGCCTGACGCGGGGCTCAAACTCAGGAACCGTGAGATCATGACCTGAGCCGAAGTCAGACGCTTAACCGACCGAGCTACCCAGGCACCCCACCAAGGCATTTATTAATTTTTTTTCTAGAAGCCTTATGGTTTTAACTTAAAAAAAATTTTTTTAATGTTTATTTTTTGAGAGAGAGAGACAGAGACAGAGACAGAGACAGAGACAGAGACTGAGACAGAGCATGAGCTAGAAAGGGGCAGAGAAAGAGAGGGAGACCCAGAAACCGAAGCAGGTTCTAGGCTCTGAGCTGTCAGCACAGAGCCCGACTTGAAGCGAACTCACAAACCACAAGATCATGACTTGAGCCAAAGTTTGACGCTTAACAGAATGAGCCACCCAGGTGTCCCTAGTTTCAACTTTTATAATTTAGGTTAATGTATCTCAAATTGGTTTGTGTGTGTGTGTGTGTGTGTGTGTGAGTGTGTACGGTATGAGACATATAGCATGTTTTATTTTTGTCCATATATATATTCAGTTTTTCCAGCACCATTAGCTGAAAATACTTCGCTCATAGAGTTGTTTTCGATCCATTAAAATATCAAACAAACAAACAACTGTGGTAGTGTGAGCCTATTTTGGGCTATCTAGTCTCTCATTCTTCTAATTCTTTATGTCACTACACACACAGTTTTCAAAGCCATCGTGCTATAAAACCTCTCAAAATTGGAATAGAAGTTCTTCATGGTTGTTGAATTTTTTGAAAAGTTTATAAGCATCTATTTTGATGATCATATTTTCTTTTCATTTATTAATACAGTGAATTTTAGGGGCACCTGGGTGGCTCAGTTGGGTAAGTGTCCAACTCTTGATTTTTGGCTCAGGTCATGATTCATGGTTCATGAATTTCAGCCCAGCGTCGGGCTCCACCCTGACAGCATGAAGCCTGCTTGAGATTCTCTCCCTCTCCCTCCCTCCCTCCCTCTCTGTCCCTCCACCTGCCTCTTTTTAAGTTTAAGAGAAAACAATGAATTTTATTAATTGATTTTCAAATGATACATCAATCACATTATTGGTTTAAACATCACTTGGTCATAATATATTATCATGTCTATATTGATGCATTTTATTTGGTTATACTTGATTAAGAAATCTATTTTCAACAAGGATATTAGTCTTTAATATTCTAATGTTCATTTTTTTTTAATTTTATAATTTTGTCAGCTTTTGGTGGTATGGTTATGGTGGCCACATACAACAAGTTAGGAAGTATTTTCTATCTCTGTTTTTTGAAGAGTTTACATCAGATTGGTGCTATTTCTTTTTAATTGAAAGAATTTACAAGTAAAACTATCTGCCCCTGAAATTTACATTATTGGAAGGTTTTAAAAAATAATAAATTCATTTTCCTCTATACATAGAAGGGTGTTAAATATTGAGTTCTCTGGAAAGCCAACTCTTAGACTTACTGGGAAGGGTGTTCATTTATGAGGGCCCTTGGTAGCAATCCCTGTGGAAGGGAACAGAAGTTTGTGTAGAGAAGAAGCCAGGACCTGACCTCAACCTTAGCTTAAACACGGAAAGTTCTGGAATTACAATAGGTAATTACAGTTTTTCCACATTAGGCCAAAGTGGCAGGGGCTCTACACACTGCCTTCCATCCCCAGTAATTAAACACTGGGTGAAGGTCTCTGAACAAGGGCTCAGCCTTGAGAAGGATGACCCTGAAGCTGAAACAACTATTAGAAGGCTGACAGATTAAGGTTGTCTGATGATAGCACTCTTAGCTACAGCTGCAAAAAAGTCAATTCTTAAAGAAAAAGAAAAAAAAACAAAACAAAACAGTGTGTGCAAAGCATCTGTATATCACAAAGGCTATTTAGATTTTCTATTTCATCCTGTTTCAGTTTGGGTTCTATTTTAAAACTCGCCCATCTTATATTTAAGCTATTGAAGTTTAGTCTCTAAACAAATATTCAATGACTATAGGACATTAATTTGATTTCACACCTAACCAAACCCATATCTGGTATTGGTAGTTTGTGCTGTTTCACCTTCTTCCTATTTAACACAGTGCTAAATCTAAGAAAACATGAACATAGATGGAAAATTTTAAACGCATATGACCAGTATGAAATTTGCTGAGGATATGAATATACAGTTCCCAGAAGAAAAGATATAATTGGTCAATAAATGTTTCATATGCTCCTATACCCCCAAACAATAAAAGCAACATGAATTAAAATAAATTAATAATATCATATTTTATTTATTATATTGACACAATTTAGTTGTATCAAGTGTTGGTGAGGTCATGGAGGAAAACGAACACACAGTCTTGGCGGTATTGGAAATGTGTTAAGCTTTCTTTTTGTTTTTAATTTTTTAATGTTTATTTTTGAGAGAGAGAGGGTGATGGAGTGTGAACAGGGGAGGGGCAGAGAGGGAGACACAGAATCCAAACAGGCTCGATGCTCTGAACTGTCGGCACAGAGACCGACACGAGGCTTGAACCCATGAACTGTGAGATCATGACCTGAGCCGAAGTTGGACACTTTACCGACTAACCTACCCAGGCGTGCCAATGTGTTAAACTTTTTTTGGTGGGGAATTTGGTGGGGAATTTGACTATATCTAAAAAAGTTCAAAGTCTGTGATCTAGGATGCCTGTTTTAGGAAGAGGAGAAAAATCAGGGGAGTCATAGGTTTAGTTAATTATCTCCAACAGCCACTGTGTTTTTTTCCCCTTTCATAAATTATAGCAAATGCAGACCCCTGAGACTTCCTATATATCTAGCATGTTCTCAACTAAATTAGTAAAATATACAACCAGTGCTTTAATTTGATCTTAACTCTAATTTCACTTTGTGATTTCCTTATAGACGAACTAAAATACAGAATGTCTCCATTAAATATTGATTAGAAAACAAGACTTCTGATGCTTTATAACTCTTTTTTTTTAAATGACTAATGCTATTTTTAACTATCAATAGTAAATTATCTCTCACTATTTATTCTGTCAAGTAAAAACTGCCAAATATTGGTATCCATTCATAATTATTGATACACAATCTCTTCCCTCACTAACATCTCCCCTTCCCAAGATTATTGCCAAGTTTCCATTATCTAGGATCATTGATCACATAACACATGCGTGTGTTTTATTTCAAAATCAAATTTTGGCTGCCAGAGGTATTATCTAGTAACTAACATAATTTAACAGCAGAAGAGCTATCAGTTACTTTTTTGAAATATCAAGAGTGAATTAGTTTCTAAGCTTAAAATGTTTGTTCACCTGTTCCTTTTGTGTTCAAATATCTAAGCTGGTTGAAGCAATTCATCCATGTCCAACAAGTACAAATTTCTAAGTTAGAATAAAGTATGTAATTAATATATTATATGTTGGGTTTCAATTTGTGCTATCTAAAATTGTTAATAAAATTATTGTCAATAGTTCATCCAATTTATTTTAGAATGTTCTTCATGGGCTAGAAGAGGTTTCAGGTGAATCATTAAATGTCTTATAATTCTCTATCTTATATTTTGACATTCTACAAAGTGACTTTTTTTGTTTTCCCTTCGTCCATAATTGTTCATGATCTAGATGTAGGGAATTGATTCAATTTACCTTTTCTGTTTTCTTTAATGTTTATTCATTTTTGACAGAGAGTGTGTGTGTGTGAGTGGGGGAGGGGCAGAAAGAGAGGGAGACACAGAATCCGAAGCAGGCTCCAGTCTCTGAGCTGTCTGTCAGCACAGAGCCCGACACGGGGCTCGAACCCATGAACCGTGAAATCATGACCTGAGCCAAAGCGGGAGCTGAACCAACTGAGCTGCTCAGGCACCCCTATCTTTTCTGTTTTTATCTAAAAGGTAGATTTTAGGATCTAATTCACCAAAATGTCAGCTTCCTGTGTTCTTTGGATAATTTGACTTAAACATTAGTCTTATCAATATTAGCCTTTAACATGATATAACTATTCTATAGATGTCCTGTTTTTAGGACAACATAACATCTTTAGAGAAACTCTGGAAAGCACTGTAAATGGGCAATCTAGTAAAAAAATGGAAGATTCCAGAAATATTAGCTGCTGAGTATCTAAAAGTTCAAGATCTTTTCTTGAATAATTTGGGAAGAAAAAAAAAATCACTGAAAAGTCTCTCCAATGTCTGGGGAGTGGACACTGACAGCACTGGAAAGTTTGTAATATCTATAGGAATAGAGGTTGGGACAAGTAGCCTATATTTTTCTCTATGTGGATTTTTAAGGTGAAATTCAATAATGCTTCTTTATTTTATTCATAAAAATGCGTCTGCATTTAACAACCATTCATAAGGGGCAGTGTGGCATAGTGGCTCACATTTTGATGTGAACTAGACCTTGATACAAGTCCATTGTGCCACTCATCTGGTTATTAAATATAATTCTCCTAAGCAATTTTGTCTAAGCCTTAGTTTTCTCACCTGTAATATAATAAACATAATAAACAACATAATCAACATAATAAACAACACTCGTGGGTTGATTAAAGGACGATGTGCTTGGAACATAGTAACTCTTTAGAAACTTAAGTCAAAAGACTAGAGAGAGTGCGCGAATTCTACAGATGGACATTTGTTCCGTAAAACAGACTGTGCTGCGCAGGTGGGTTATAATCAGACTCAAGAGAATAAACAGTGACAGTCACCATCTGGGACAAAAATGTAGCCTCCAGAATTACAACACTAAATTTTGATGAAGCATTTTACAATGTAAACTATTTAATTAAGATTTCCTTCTGGACTTCCTCCACATTATCCCATAGCTGAAATGATTCCTACTTCCTTTGCTGTGTGTCTGCTATTACAGAGATGAAAATAGAAAGTCTAGATATAGATTAGAAAAAAAAAAGAAAAAGATTTCAAAATCAGACCGAACTCTGCTTAACCTTTTTTATTTATGCCCGTTGATTGCATCGTGATTTATAATAGCAGAAGAAAAAATAGAGGATGTGCTTTGGTAAGGTCAAAACAAACTAAATTTATATCAGACAGCTCTACATTATTATAGCACCACATAGCTTATTCAGGTAAGTAAATGAGAGCCTTTGTCCACACTTCAAGAGTGGCAAAACAAACAAACAAACAAACAAACAAATGTCATTTCATTCGCCAGATAACTTTATGGTCCAATTAAGTTAATTGTTACTGACTAGGATGGTGTAATCAACAACCCCATCTGAGATTCTCTTTCTGCCAATTAAACTTTCTCAGTATTCCATCAATTAAAACACAGTCTTAGCTAATCCATGTGTGGGAGAAGTGAAACTGTACCTTCACTTTCATATTCTGTACTTAGCTTAATTTTTTTCAGAAATTCTTATCAGGGAATGATTAATAAATCTACTAGTCATTTCCTAAAATTTTACAAAGCATGGTAAAAATTTACCAAAAAAAAAAAAATATTCAGAGATCACCTGGTAAAGAAAATGGAATGCAAAATCATGCTAAAAATTTTTAGCCAACCGGGAATAAAGCACATGACCAGCATTTTTGGCAAGTAACAAGGGAGTAAGATACTACCGTGGTTGTTTTCTCATTTAGTCTAACACAATAGTGAAGTTCCCTGTGTTGACTCAAATAAAGCTGCAGACTCCAATCTTGGTGATGCCCTTTTATCAATTCCTTTAAGTTTCAGCTTTGCAACAACACTCCTCTGAACCTGGCTTCCCAGACCCCTGCCCAGAGAGAGGGTCTTGGAACTAACGCATCTGCAACACCAGTCACCATTATTGTCAGGTTAGAATTACTATGGTATCTGTTTGGCTCTAAAGCTCTTTCATCCATGATTAATTAAAACAATCTTGGCAAATGTTTTCTCTGGTTCATCTTGTACTGGTCCAAGAATTTCACCTCCAGGGGCAATACAAATGCCCCTGACTGTCCCTTTTCATCATGGCCTCAGTTCCAAAAACTAACAAATGGAACCAAGGTCCTATTCCATTACTTTAAGCTGTGGTATCCGTGTGGCTGTAGTCTACTTACATGGATTGATTTCCAAATGTTGAGCCAACCATAGATCCCTGAGGTAAGCTATAGGTTTATTTTTTACTACAGTTTTTCACACAGTACTTTTTTACATAGTAATTCTCCAGAGCCTTCAAAGTGTTCCATTTTAAATATTTTTTCTAGAATTTTTGCTTGCTTCCAGGTAAGTGGATTAGTCTAATCTAGCTACTCTGTGACTAGATCGAAACCAGCAGAAAAGCTATTGAAGAAAGACATTCAGTAATCATGTGAAGCGTTATCATAGTGCAATTTAAAAGTAATAGAGATATGAGGGGTGTCTGGGTGGCTCAGTTGGTTAAGAGACTGACTTTTGATTTTGGCCCCGGTTATGATCTCATGGATCATAGGTTCGAGCCCCGCATCAGCTCTGTGCTCACAGCATGGAGGATCCTCTGTCTCCTTCTCTCCACCCACCTCCTAAAAAAAAAAAAAAAAAAAAAAAAAAAAAATTAAAAAAAAATTTTAAGTAGTAGAGATATGAGAAAAAAGTCCTTAATCTTTCAAATTTAAATGAAAAGTTAACAATGGCAAATCTTTAAATCTTAAGTGTGAATAAACCACTTAGCAAAAAAATAATACTTCCAAAGTATACAGAGTAACACAAATATTTATGTCTTTGATTTTATGCAATCATTCAAATTATAAGTATAGTATGTGCAAATTAATATATATTATCATAATAACCTCAACAAAGTGGAAATCTTAACTTGCTATTTTCAATTCTTGTGTTTCATTTGAGTTGTAAGATATTTATTGTATTACACTTATAAAAAATTTGTATCTATTTTGTTTGGTACTAATAATGTTCTCTCTGATCAGAATTTTCATATACAAAAAGCGAAAGAAAGTACTAATTTTAGTTATAGTCTACAAAGAAAGAGAAAAAAATCCTCTATCTGTAGGGCCCTAAAATTTTACACACACAAACACACAGTTTTTGTTGTTTCCAGAGTACATTCTTATACACTTCTATAAGTTTAGATGTTATTTTATTGTTTTCAGATTTTTAGATTTAAGAGTTAAGGTAATGCACATGTTGAATAGTTCACTATAAAGTAGGCTTAAGAATAAGATACAATATAAAAATAACTCAAATGAATTTTGTTATTGAAATAGCAAAATTCTTCTCAAACATAAATTTATTCTTATCTGCAAACATACAATCTTCCTTATTAAAAATATACCACATATTAGAAATCATTTCAAATGACAACAGCATAGTGCTATAATTTCTATGATATGATATCCATTTTAAATTCATTATAATATCCATTTTAAATTCATTATAAATATATGTAGAGAAAAGGATAATCTTTTCAGCAAATCATTTTGGGAAAACTGGGTATCCATATACAAAAAATGAAGTGGGATCCTTACGCCATATATAAGAATATATTTAACTAAAAAATAAGTTAAAACAGATCCAACTCCAATGTAAGACCTAACACTATACAATTCATGGAAGAAAACCTGGCTGGAAAGCTTCATGACATTGACATTGGCAATGATTTCTTAGATATGACACGAAAAGCACAGACTTTACAAGAAAAATAGATAAAATGGACCAATTAAAATGTAAAACTTTTGTGCCTCAGTAGATACCATCCCTTAGTGAAAAGGCAACGCACAAAGTGGGAGAAAATATTTGCAAATCATGTATTTGTTAAGGGGTTACTATACCAAACATAGAAGGAACTCCTACAAAGCAACGATATGAAAGCAAACAACATAATTAAAAAGTAGGCAAACAACTGCATAAGTACTTCTCCAACCATACAGAAATGAATGAGTGCATGAAAAGATACTCATCATTAGTAATCGCTAGGGAAATGAAAATAAAATTCCCAATGAGACACCGCTTCACATCCATTAGGGTTGCCATTATAAAACAAGCAAGCAAACAAAGAAAGAAAAAAAACAAAATAACAAGTGTGGGTAAGGAGATGGAGACATTGGGACCCTTGTGCATTGCTGGTGGAAATGTAAAATGGCACAATCACTATGAAAAAGATTGGTAGTATTTGAAAAAAATTAAAAATAGAATTACCAGATGATCCAGCAATTCCACTTTTTGGTATATACCCAAAGGTATTAAAAGAAGAAACTCCAACAGGTGTTCGTATAACCATGTTTATAACAGCATTATTCACAATAGCCAAAAGGTGGAAATAATCCAAGTCCATTGATAGGTAAAGGGATGAACAAAACGTGGTGCGCACAATGTAATATGATTCAACCTTAGAAAGAAAGGAACTTCTGGCATGCGCTAAAAAGTGCATGGACATTGTGAACATTATGCTGAGTGAGATCAGCCAGTCACAGAAGGATAAATCCCGTATGATTCCATTTATCTGACGTACACAAGGTAGCCAAATTCATAGAGATAGAATGGTGGGTGCCAGGGGCCAAGGGGAGGGAGGAATAGGGATTATTGTTTAATAGGTATGGAGTTTCAATTTGGGAAGATAAAAAATTCTAAAGACGCATGTGGTTATATTTGCACAATGATACGAATATATTTAATACTGACGAACTGTACATTTGGAAACAGTACCAATGGCATTTCTATGTTATATATGCTTTACCACAAGGAAAAAAATACATGTAAAACTACTGAATGAGCAAATCTCTGATATCATTCGGTCCCACCTCATTATTGAACTTTTCCCACACAAAAATGTTGTAAAAGGAAAAAATCAGGGGCGCCTGGGTGGCGCAGTCGGTTAAGCGTCCGACTTCAGCCAGGTCACGATCTCGCGCTCCGTGAGTTCGAGCCCCGCGTCGGGCTCTGGGCTGATGGCTCAGAGCCTGGAGCCTGTTTCCGATTCTGTGTCTCCCTCTCTCTCTGCCCCTCCCCCGTTCATGCTCTGTCTCTCTCTGTCCCAAAAATAAATAAATGTCGAAAAAAAAATTTTTTTAAAGGAAAAAATCAGTCTAAATCTATATCTCAGTATAAAAATCAAGGATGGTAAGTTTGAGAGGATAAATACCCAGACATTCTGAGTAATATTAATTTTCTACAAGCTTTCATCAGCCGTAAACTTTGCCTTCTTTTTTTGTCCTTATTGAAAAAAAAAAAAGAAAAACGACAACAGCAGCAGCAAAGTTCAGATTCTCCTGAATTTTTATATCAGAAAACCTATCTTAAAGCTCCAGCACGCCTATTTCTTTTTCTGCTTTTCTAGGAGTCCCCAGGTGATTAATGTATTCCTACAAATTCACCCCTATCCAGTCTTCCAGTTTTATTCTTTATTAAATCAAGTTGACCTTTTTTTTTTTTTTTTAATTTTTTTTTCAACGTTTATTTATTTTTGGGACAGAGAGAGACAGAGCATGAACAGGGGAGGGGCAGAGAGAGAGAGGGAGACACAGAATCGGAAACAGGCTCTAGGCTCTGAGCCATCAGCCCAGAGCCTGACGCGGGGCTCGAACTCCCGGACCGCGAGATCGTGACCTGGCTGAAGTCGGATGCTCAACCGACTGCGCCACCCAGGCGCCCCTACCTAGACCTTTTTGATAGCTATCTTCCCTTAGGTTGCTGCCATTTTCCTCAACAATAAACTACCACCTGGGGCAAGCCTTATCTCTTAATACATTACCCTAACAGAGAAACCAAACTGTGTGTTTGCATGAGGAAAGTACATAAGATTTTACATGTGAATCTATCACTGTAGTAACACTTCACCAAATAGTCAATAATGACGGAAGGGAAGGGACGAACCGCAAAGACATTTTACTGCTGTGGCTGCATGCGGCCACTTGGCGGAGTCTACAACCGGTCTTATCCTTGACGCTGTAGGCAAGGGCCAGACTACCTCATTTTGCTCTCGCACACAAACCTGTACAGTCAAGCATTCTAATTATGGCCACGCCATGGAGACTACCATCTCCAACTGCTGAAGGACTCCCCGGGAAAATAAACAGGCGGGGCAACCAACTGCCTATACCGCCATGCTTAGAAAACTAGCAGACCAGCTCCCAGGGAATGTACCATTTGTCAAGGGAAAGGAAGCAAAGCCCTAAGGACTTTGCTCTTATGTGCAGGACACTGAGTTTACCTGAGACAGAAAGTTTACAACCAGGCTATTATCAATTGACAATTTTAAGTTCCTTTCAAAGAGATCTCAAGAGTACAATGGAGACAGTTATAGGAATAAAAACTCCTTGGGGATTTATACACAAAATTTAGTGATTGTATTCTAATACTGTCAAATAGTCAGGGCACCTAGATTGCTCAGTTGGTTAAGCGTCCCACTTCGGCTCAGGTCATGATCTTCTCGCAGTTTCTGGGTTCGAGCCCTGCATCAGGCTCTGTGCTGGAGCCTGGGGCCTGCCTCAGATTCTGTGGCTCCCTCTCTCTCTGCCCTCCCCCTGCTCGCGCTCTGTCTCTCTCTCAATTATCAGTAAACGTTAAAAAAAAAAAAAAAAAAAAAAAAAAAAAAAGAACTAATACGATCAGATAATTAATGATAACTAGTGTAAAAATATATAAGGTTTCACTTTTAGAGAAAAACAAAACAGAAGAAAAATGGTTTTGAGTTATAAAGAATAGCAGAAGAGACCTAATTAAAATAGAGTGGCCAAATGGGGACCCTCTGAGAATGAGCCAGGCCACCCTGAATGGCGAGGCCGCTGATTCCTGTCCACAGCCTCATACAAAGAAGCTCATACTTGTATCTGACACTTCTCACCATGTCTAATTAATGTGTTGTGAATAATAAACACAGCACAAAGATAAAAGAAACACCCACAGACACAAACACACATACTCAAAGAGAGGAAAATGAGAAAATGAAACAAATTGGCAAACTCTCCTCAAATAAGAACAAGAAACATTTTATCCAGTATAAAAATATATCTGGTGATCTAAATCCAGTTAGAAATGGAGCATTTCGCCTCAAAAAAAAAAAAAATCACAAAATATATGGAAATCTAGTTCAAATAAATATCATCCAATTTACATTTGCAAAATAATCCCATATGATGTGAAACATTATTCAAGGTGTCTTGCGGCATGTGAATCTACCCCAAGAATGTTTAGACAATTGTACTACATTAGTACAATGGAAAGAAATATATAAACTATTAGCATTTCTCCAAGAATTAAGTTAGAGTTTCTTCGAAAGTAACTATAAGCTTTCATCCTTAATAAAAAAAAAAAAAAAGTATTTGAAATGTTTAAATGTAAATATTTCTAGTTTGTACTCAGCAAATTTTTCTCTAAAATCTTGAGCCTATCCCCATGATGAAATTTTGCTACACATTTTATTGCTGGCTGATGAGTAGTGGGTCTTACTAACCTAGGAGTTTATGGGGTTTTCTTTCACTGAAAATTAAATAAAAAACAAAACATGTGTGAATACCTGAGTAGACAAATTGACACTTGCTATATTGAACCAGCAAGCATATTATAGAAGCCAAGTTAACAAAGCAGTAATTTCAATGATTTTATTACTAAAATTGGCAGAGAGAGAAAATACAGCTGGCAGTGAAATATACCAGCAATTTTATACTATTCAGAACATGTGATATTTATGTCTAAAAAGTAGCTGCACATATATCCAATGGTGTTTGTTCAAATAGGAAATCATTTATAGGCAATTAAAATGGAGAAGATCTGGCCAAATCACTTACTGGAGTGCTCTGGATTTTATTTGTATTCATCATCATAAAAATGCAAGTCCTAACTGACCATGGGCATATTATCATTATTATTGCATTTCCTGCTGTCCTGATGGTCTTGGGGCTTTGGGTGGGTTCTACAAAGCTAATTAAGCAATTCTTATTCCAGAAACAATGTATTAGTGGAATTCTCACCATCACACTCCTCCTCGCCACTATCCTCAACAAAAAGGATACTTTGTGGCACACATTTTTTAATTGAATAAAAAATAATGGCAAAATAATTAATTAAAATTATAGAGAGCTTTCTCAGTATTGAAAATCAAGACTAGAAAATATTCCAATTTACTTAAAAAATTCCCTTTGGGTTTCTGAGGCTAGGTTTATATATGCTTCCCATTGATTTTCATTTATTATTTTATTTGCTTATCTATGCTCAGAGAATTGTATTGTTTACGTTTAATGTCTCTCCCCCCTCTGTATTTAGGTAGAATTTACAGAAAAAAAAAAAAAAGAAAAAAAAAAAAAAAAAAAAGAAAAAAACCTTATAACTGAGGCAGAGAGTTTAAAAAAAAAAAAAATAGGAAAGCCTGGGTGGCTCAGTCGGTTAAGTGGCCGACTTTGACTCAGGTCATGATCTCACAGTCTATGAGTTTGAGCCCCACATCGGGCTCTTAGCTTTAAAGTAAGCCTTGAAGTTGTGGGGGCATTGGTCTTCCAACTTGGTTCTTCTCTTTCCATATTGTGTTGGCTATTTTGGGTCTTTTGCCTCTCCATATAATCTTTGAATCCATTTTTCAATATTCCCAAGATAAGTTGTTGTATTTTGACTGGGGTTATGTAGATCAAATTGGGAAGCACTGAGATCTTGACAACATTGAGTCTGCCTACTCATGAACATAGAATACTTTTCCATGTATTTAGTTCTTTGATTTTGTTCATCAAAATGCTATAGTTTTCCTCACATAGTTCATATATATATATATATATATATATATATATATAAAATTAGATTTATAACTAAGTGTTTCATATGTTAGGGTGTTAATGTAAACAACACTATGCTTTTAGCTTTAAATTCCACTTGGTGGTATGAAAGAAAGTGATTGAGTATATTAAACATTTGTCCTGCAACCTTACTATAATTGTTTACTATGAAGGGGAGATTTTTTAAATTTCTTAAATTTACATTGCACCTTACTCCTTATCCAGGTTTGTCACACATTTCATAATGAAAATACATTCAGGCAGGATTGGCATTACCTTTGAATTATATAAATGAAATATATTAGGGGTCTAATTAAAATGTCACAACTACTTTGTACCAGACTTTGGAAGAAAAATCACATACTATAACTTCTGGTCCCATGTCCTCTTATTCTCAAAAAAAGTATTTTAAATAAACAATTTGGTCACTGCAATTCCAAGACTGCTACCTACCAGAGTTAGTGGTACTCAGTAAGGTTAAAGATTACTTTGTTCAAGGATAAGGTGTGGGTCTTAGAGTGAATCACAGCTTTATTAAATGATAGAACTGAGGTTGGGCAGTATATAATGTTCAGGATCAAGGATGGAGTGAGATTCAAGGATAAATTGAAGGGCAGACTACTCAAAAACCAATAATAAGATGGCCAAAAGAGTCAAGGACAGAGTGAAGAGATAATTGGATGCATTAACATTTATGGTGTCAGAATATTCCTGTGGCTAAGTCAAAAAGGCTACTTGTGCATCCTTTGAACAAATATTATTGAATATCTACTACCTGCCATAGCACATTGTGAGGTCGATATGAATAAGAGAAAGTCATGCCTTCGTATAAATTCTATGCTAGTAGAACCAAGCTAATTTCTTCAACAACGTCTGACAATGAGACAGGTTTGGTTTTTCTAACACATAGTAAAAAAGGTAAATATTTCACCAGATGTTAGAAATAATTGTTTCAGAAATTCGGGAAAAAAAATTTTGTGTTTTGAACCCAGTGTGAATAAAAATGTATTAGTATAACCATATTTAAGATTTAAATAATAGTTATTTTTAAAAGTTTTTGATGCTGGGGATGATATATTGATTTACTACTAGTTTACATAATATAATTGAATTAGCTCACATAGGATTACCAAACAATGATGGTAATAGAGAAGGACCTGCTCCCAGAAATCAATGCATAATTCAGATAAATATAAAGTGATGGTGAGCTTAATGAATCTTTCCAAATGTAAAGAATGCTGAAAAAAAATAAATGAACCGGTGAGCTACCTGCCTGGCTCTGATAGGTCCTGAGAAGTAAATCAGACAAAAAAAATTTGCAAAAAATAATCTGTTTTTTAAGCCACATATACATGGAGACGTTATTGGATTTATCAGATCCATATTTGTCTTATTTCTTACATTTGGTTGTCCAGGTCTTACTCTATTCTGTAATCATAAAATAATCGTAAAATGATATTTGAGGCTGCATTTGAAGCAATAATGAAGTTCTCAACCATGACAGCAATGGCTGCCACTTTTCACTTATTTTAATAAGTGAAACCCCTTTAGGGTTCATATTGAAAACAATTTTGGAAGGGAATTTTGTCTCCTCTCACTAAAAAATAAAATCAGTAAGCTGGCATTACCTCATAGGTCTTAGATAATTGGTAAAAATGCCTTCTCTAAGAGAAAAGGAAGATGGTATCAGAGTAGGGAGACCCTAGGCTCACCTTGTCCCGTGAACACAACTAGATAACTATCAAATAATCTTTAATACCTCAGAAATAGAACTGAAGACTGACAGAACAACTTCCACAACTAAAGAGAGAAGAGGCCACATTAAAGAAGGTGGGATATGGGAACGTGTGGTTTAGAGGAGAGATGGATCACAAGCGCAGCAGTGGGGGGGGAGCTGTGTCATCAGAGAAAGGTGAGAGAGAGAAGCACAGAGAGGAACACACAAGGAGAACATTTCCCCAAAGTCATTGGCATGGAAAATAGGAGGGGCTGAATGTTGTGAGTTCTTGCAACCAGTGGGGCTTAAAGCCTGGAGATTCAGAGGTCAGCAGGCTTGGCTGGGATAGAGCCCAGAGGGCTTGGGTTGCTCCTGGAGAGCAGCCAGGAAAACAACCTGGGGGCAGAGAGTGTGCAAAGAGGATCTAAAGAGCCTCTGGGACACACAGCAGAGAGATTATTCACTTTATGTGGAGTGTGTCTCTGAGAATCGGCATTCACAGAGATGTCTCCTCAGGAACCAAGTGGCTGACCAGTGCCATTTTCTCCCTCTTCTCTGCATAAACAAAGCCACTGAGATCTGCAGTGGAAGGACTGCTTAACTTGCTTACACCAAGCACCACCCCTTTGTGATCTGGTGGGACTGCCCCTCTCAGTCACGCTTGCCTCAGGCAAGGAGAGCCTTGGCAGCCAACTTGCCTGAGGGATAGAGCAGCCAAAACACAACAGAGAGCAGGCAGCACAGACCCAGACGGGAGACACTCCCTGAAACTCCGGGCCCTGGGTACTACCTGACTTCTTCATAAGGCCATTACTTTCAGAAGCAGGAGACGTAACTGGATTTTCTAACACACCGAGGAGGCGGACACTTAGATAAATATATATCCCAAATGAAAGAACAAGAGATCTAAGTGAAGCAGATATAAGTAACAAGCCTGAGAGAAAATTCAAAGCAGCAATCATAAGGACACTCACTGAGCTTGAGAAAAAAAAAAAAAAAAAAAAAGACATTAGTGAGAGCCTTACCATAGAGATGAGAGTCAAAAAGGAATCAATCAGAGATGAAGGGTGTAACAAACAAGACTGGAAACAGGCTTGATGCAATGAACAGCAGGCAGGAAGAAACAGATGAATAAATTAGTGACCTAGAAGACAAAGCAACGGAAAGTAATGAAGCCGAACAAAAGAGAGAAAGAAGAATTCTGCAACACAAGACTTAGAGAACTCAGTGACTCCATCAAACATAATAATGTTTGTTTTATAGAGGTCCCAGAAGAAGAGAGACAAAAGTGGGCAGAAAATTTATTTGAAGTAATAATAGCTGAAAACTTCTCCAGCCTGTAGAAGGAAACAGACATCCACATCCAGAAGGCACAGAGAACTCTCAACGTCATCAATAAAAGCAGTCCAACACTATGACTAATTGTAATTAAATTTGCAAAATATAGTGATAAAGAAAAAAATCTGAAAATTAGCAAGACAAAAGACGTTCTTAACTTAAAGGGAAACCCATAAGGTTTACAGATTTCTCAGCAGAAACTTGGCAAGCCAGAAAGGAGTGGCATGATATATTCAAAGTGTTGAATGGGAAAAATCCACAGCTAAGAATATTCTATCCAGCAAGTCAATCATTCAGGTTAAAAGTAGAGATAAAGAATTTCCCGGATAAACAGAAAATAAAAGAGTTCATGACCACTAAACCAGCCCTGCAAGAAATGTTAAAGGGATTCTTTGAATGCAAAGGACAGACCAAAAGTGATAAAGACAAGAAAGGATCAGAGAAAATCTCCAGTAACAACAAATGACAAAACAAGTAAGTAAAAAAAAAAAAAAAAGAGGTAATAAATACATATTTATCAATAATTACTTCGTACATAAATAGACTAAATGCTACAGTCAAAAGTCATCGAGTGTCAGAATGAATTTAAAAAACAAGATCCAACTCTATGGTGCCTACAAGAGACTCATTTTATTTATTTTATTTTATTATTTTTTAAAAAGTTTAATTTTGAGAAAGAGAGAGAGCACACATGAGCTCAGGAGGGGCAGAGAGAAAGAGACGGAGACCCAGAATCCAAAGCAGTCTCCAGGCTCCACGCTGCCAGCAGAGTCTGACATGGGGCTTGAACTCACAAACTGTGGGATCATGACCTGAACCCTGAGACTCATTTGAGAACTAAAAGGCACCTGCAGATGAAAAGTGAGAGGATGGAGAAAGATTTATCAATCAAATGAATGTCAAAAGAAGGCCAGAGTAACAAGACATATATTGAACAAACCGGATTTATATCAAAGACTGTAACAAGAGACAAAGGACAAGGAGATATAAAAACTATAAATATTTATGCCCACAACTTGGAGACACCCACGTATATAAAACAATTAATAAGAAACATAAAGAAATTGGGGCACCTGGGTGGCTCAGTCGGTTAAGCATCCAACTTCGGCTCAGGTAGTGATCTCAACAGCTTGTGAGTTCGAGCCTCTCGTCGGGCTCTGTGCCCACAGCTCAGAGCCTGGAGCCTGCTTCAGATTCTGTCTCCCTCTCTCTCTGCCCCTCCCCCACTCATGCTCTCTGTATCTCTCTTTCTCCTTCAAAAATAAATAAACATTAAAAATTTTAAAAAAAAGAAACATAAAGAAACTCATTTGTAATAATATAATAATATTAGGGGACTTTGTTATTATCTGTCCATCAATGGACAGATCATCTAAACAGAAAATTAAAAAAGAAACAATAGCTTTGAATGACATACTGGGTCTGATGGACTTAACTGATATATTCAGATCATTCCATCCTAAAATAGCAGAATACACATTATTTTCAGGTGCACAGGAAACATTCCCCAGAATAGATCACATATTAGGTTACAAAACAGAACTCAACGCCGGAGACGAGCTCCAGCAGGTCCAGGGGTTCCCGAAGGATGAACGGCGTCGGCGAAAAAGTGAAAATAAAACAAAACCAAAACCAAAATAAAAATAAAAAACTAAAATAAAAATGGACACAGACAACAGCAGTGTGTTAAACTGGCCGATTTATTGCAGTAAATGTGGCATTATATATGCTAGTGATTTCCTTGTAACATACGTCATCTATGTTTTTCTAACATTACCTAATTTTGAAATTGTTCCCATGTATAAACAACCTTTAAGAAATAACATGGTGATTTTCCCCTAATTTTCCCGCATACCCTTTGATTATAGATTCATTTCTTACACTATTCCATTATGCATCTGCATTTATCTATAATCTACAAAGCATTTGCTTTGCTGTTCTCGTGAAAGGCCCTCCATTTCTCAACACCTCAAGTGGAACGGTTACAGGGATGTGACCTCCTAACCACACGAGGCCAGAAGAACAATGTGTTTGCCTCGGTCCGAGGTGCCAGGAAGGGGCTGAAAAGGCCTTAGAAACCCATGCCTCATACATTCTCAGAGAGACAATGCACCTAGGAACCAATGAACCATTCTGTAGCTTAACAGACTAGGTTCAATCATCATGTGGAATGGCTGCTGTGGGCCAAGTGGGCCTAGGGGTCAGAGTAACCTGTATCCATAGATACACTCCTTAGTGACCGGAGTGGGGCTTTCGGATCCATATGTCTCTCCTTTACAGGCTCTCTTTGCTGGCAAAGGTATGAGGCTATCCTTCCTGCAAGTAGAGGAGTCTCCATAGGGGATGGCAAGGGCTAAACGTGAGGCTGCACAATTTCTTGTGGAACCTTATTTTCTTCCCTAATCATTATTTTCCCAGGGGGCCTGCCGAGGGCAATTCCCCAACAGACAATACCCCAGGCACTTTCAAGGCCAAATTACCTAAAAGCAGGAGTACAAGAAGCTTTGCAGTCACCAATCCGTCCACAGCCCGGGCCCTGCCACTCAGGCTGGGATAGCTCGGCTTCCAGCAACTCAAGAAATACAAAATGATTGAAGTCATACCATGCACCTTCTCTGACCACACACTATGAAACTAGAAGTCAACCACAAGAAAAAAATCTAGAAAGGCCACAGGTACATGGACATGAAAAAACATACTACTAAACAATGAATGGTTCAGCCAGGAAATCAAAAAACAAATAAAAAAACAAATAAATGGAAACAGGTCTTTCTGAGGTTCTGTCCTCCAGGTCTTTGAGGTATCTAACAGGGACTGGTCTAGGGTATGGGAAATTGAAAGAGATCTCTGTTCTGCCTGTTGGGAAATTGAAAGAAATCTCCATCCCACCTGGTTATTGGATAATGCCTGGGAGATTGAAAGAAATCTCTGTCCCACCTGGTTGTTTGGTCGGTTTGTTGTTGGTCTGTTTGTTGTTTTTTCCTGTTTAAATCTCCACCTTGGATGCTTGGTTTTTGTGCACGTCCTCCTTTCCTTACAACCCTGGAAAAAGGAGACAGCAACTCTTTGGGTCGCTGGAAGCATGCATCAGGAACAGGAGAATGAAACCCAAAATTAACTTCCAGGTTATGACCACTGCCCTGATAAAATCCCTTACTGGCTCAGACCATCCAGAGTACATGAGTGAAATCTCACTTGTGCCCATGCAAATGGACAATAAAGTAACTTCTGGAAAGACCTATAATTACCTTCACCACATTATGATAGTAAAATATTTTCCCAGGGAGGAGCCTATGCTTCATTTACATAACATACAATGTGTACAGTCATGTTTTCTTAAGGTGCATGTGTGACTTATGCCCACTTCTACATAGGATAACCAGGCTTCCCTAGCTGAATACTTATCCTAACCCTAAACAAAAAGCACCCATTCGTCCTCTCTCAGGGAGTCACAGTTTTTGAAGCCATTCCCCATGATCTCCTTATTTGCTGCAAATAAAAGTTTTCTTTGTGCCACAGTCACAAAAATACAAGGAAACAAATGAAAATAAAAACACAATAGCCCAAAACCTTTGGGTCATATCAACAGTGGACCTAAGAGGGAAGTATATAGCAATACAGGTCTTCCACAAGAAATAAGAAAAATCTCAAATAAACAACCTAACCTTACACCTAAAGGAGCTAGAAAAAGAACAGCAAATGAAGCCTAAAGCCAACATAAGGAAGGAAATAATAAAGATTAGAGCAGAAATAAATAACAGAGAAACTAAAAAAACCAAAACAATAGAACAGATCAATGAAACCGGGACCTAGTTCTTTGAAAAAAATTAATAAAATTAATTAACCTCTAGCAGACTTATCAAAAAGAAAAGAGAAAGGACCCAAATAAATAAAATCACAAATGAAAGAGGAAAAATAGCAACCAACACCATACAAATACAAAATATTATAAGAGAATATTATGAAAGTTAACAAACTGGACAACCTGGGAGAAATGGATAATTTCCTAGAAACATATGAACTAATAAAACTGAAACAGAAAGAAATAGAAAACTTGAACAGACTGATAACCTTCAAATAAATTGAATCAGTAATCAAAAAACTCCAACCAAACAAAAATCCAGGACCACATGGCTTCACAGGCAAATTCTACCAAACCTTTTAAAGCAGAGTTAATACCTATTTTACTCTATTCCAAAAATTAGAAAGTAAGGAAGAACTTCCTAATTCATTTTATCAGGCCAACATTACCATGATACCAAAGCCAGATAAACACTCCACTTAAAAAGAGAACTACAGACCAATGTCAGTCATGAACACAGATTCAAAAATTCTCAGCAATATACTAGCAAACCAAATCCAACAATACATTAAAGAAAATCATTTACCCCAATCAAGTGGATTTAATCCTAGGTTGCAAGGATGGTTTAATATTGGAAAATCAATTCACATGACATACCACATTAATAAAAGAAAAATTAAGAACCATATGATCATTTTTTTAATGTTTATTTTTGAGAGACAGAGAGACAGACAGACAGAGGCAAGTGGAGGAGGGACAGAGAGAGGGAGACACAGAATCTGAAGGAGGCTCCAGGCTCTGAGCCGTCAGCACAGAGCCTGACATGGGGGTTGGAACCCACAAGCTGTGAGACCATGACTTGAGTCTAAGTTGGATGCTCAACTGATTGAGCCCCCAGGTACCCCTAGAAACATATGCTCATTTTAATAGATGCAGAAAAATCATTTGACAAAGTATAACATCCATTCAGATAAAAAACCTCAAAAAAGTATGTTTAGAGGGAAAGTACCTCAACATAATAAAGGCCATATATGAAACACCCACAGCTATAATATCATGCTCAATGGGGAAAAAACTGAGAGCTTTTCTTCTATGGTCAGGAACAAGACAGGGATGTCCACTCTCAGCACTGTTACTTAACGTAGTATTGGAAATCCTCAGCACAATAATCAGACAACAAAAAGAAATAAAAGGCATCCAAATCAACAATAGTCAAACTTTTACTCTTTGCAGATTACATGATACTCTATAGAGAAAACCCAAAAGACTCCACCAAAAAATGGTAGAACTGATAAATAAATTCAGTTAAGTCACAGGACACAAAATCATTGTATAAGAATCTGTTGCATTTCTATACACCAATAATGAAGCAGCAGAAAAAGAAATTAAGGAATCAATCATATTTATAATGACATCAAAAAAACATAGGATACCTAAGAATAAACCTAACCAAAGAGGTGAAAGACTTATATTCTTAAAAGTATAAAACATTGATGAAAGAAATTGAAGCTGACACAAAGAAATGGAAAGACATTCCTTGCTCATGGGTTGGTAGAAGAAATACTGTAAAAATGTCTATACTACCCAAAGCAATGTACATATTTCATGCAATTCCTATCAAAATACCAACAGCAGTTTTCAGAGCTAGAACAAGCAATCCTAAAATCCATATGGATCCACAAAAGACCCCAAATAGCCAAAGCAACCTTGAAAAAGAAAAGCAAAGCTATAGGCATCACAATTCCATACTTCAAGTTATATTACAAAGCTGTAGTGATCAAAACAGTATGATGGTGACATAAAAATAGACACAAAGATCAATAGAACAGAATAGAAAATCCAGAAATGAACCCACAACTATATGGTCCGTTAATCTTTACAAATCAGAAAAGAGTATCCAGTGGAAAAACTGGACAGCAACATGTAAAAGAATGACACTGGACCACTTTTTACACCATATAGAAAAATGCCATAATCTTGCATCAAGATAGATATATTTTTATTTTATTTTTTAAAACTAAGTTTTACAGCCAATGTGGGGCTTGAATGCACAGCCCTGAGATCAAGAGTTGCATGCTTTACTGATTAAGCCAGCCAGGTGCCCCACATTAAGGTAAATTTAGTATAAATCAAATCTCTACATCCCTTTTGTTTTTGTAAAAATTGGCAGGTTTTTAAGAGATTTTATATAGAATGTATAAAATACTTTAAGAAGCCAATTATTAATTTATCTGTTCTTATGCCAGCACTCACTTTAACTTTTGAAATTAGATAGGATAAATACTATAATTTTGTTCTCTCTATGAAGCTATTTTTCAATTATGTCCTTTTGAATCTAGCCATGCTGTCAGGTTTTAGCTGATATCTCATTACAGTTTTGATTTGCATTTTCCTGATGGTTAGTGATGTTTAGCATCTTTTTATGTGTCTGTTGGACATCTGTATGTCTTCTTTGGGAAATGGTCTATTCAAGTGCCCTTCCCATTAATTAAAAAAAAAAAAGTGTTTTTATTTTTGAAAGAGAGAGAAAGAGCACAAGCAGGAGAGGGCAGAGAGAGAGAGAGAGAGAGAGAGAGAGAGGGAGAGAAAGAATCTGAAGCAGGATCCAGGCTCTGAGCTGTCAGTGCAGAGCCGGATGTGAGGCTCAAACCCATGAATTGGGAGATCATGACCTGGACTGAAGTCAGAGGACTTCCGATTTTTAATCAGATTATTTTGGGATTAAGTTGTGTATTTTTTTTTTTACATATTTTCAACATTAACCCCTTATTTATCATTTGCAAACATTTTTTTCCCATTTACTGGGTTGCCTTTTTTTTTTTTTTATGGTTTCCTTTACTGTGCAAAAGCTTTTTATTTTTGTATAGTACCAGCAGTTTATTTTTTCTTGTGTTTCCCTTGTGTTAGGGGACATATCTATAATACATATATTTTAAATCAGTAAACTAAATAAGCTAGAATATGCATTCCTGAATAAATTCTTACGAGTAAGAACTTTATCAGACCTGGATTAATCAATATGATAAATCATTCATTCTCAACTTTTTTTCAAAGAACTGTGCATGTGCTGACATTGCTAAATCCTGAGAAAGATAAAGTGAATCAGAGTAGGTTCCTTAGTATTTTTATTTTTCTCTCAAAAACCTTAAAATCTAGCGGCACAGATCGATAACTAGAATTGTAAAGTATCTACAATACAGGATATTTAACACTATGTACATAATGTAGGATATTTAACACTGTAAATGCAGAGTAGGACATGCTACCCATAGTAGAAGCAAATGATAATATTCACCATGTAATAACACACTATTGCTCAATTTTCAAAAAAAAAATTATAATAAGCTGGGAAAGAATATAGAGCATACAGAGTATATTCTAGTTGCTGGGAATGCACGAAGATAACAGTTTGCCGTTGTTTAGTTCTTAAAATGATTTTGTAGATGACATAGAATATAGAAAACCAACTGCTGACTGGTGAGGCAGGCAAAGAATATGCCACAGAAGAGCATACACACCAGGTTGAAGAACTAAGATTTCATTCTAAAGGTTAATGTAAAGAGTTTTAGGGAAGTCATTGCGCTCTGTTTTTACCAAGATACGTGTTTTTGCCAAGAAATTTTTGAAAA
>NW_024412404.1:6903627-6974991 GCF_014898765.1 Herpailurus yagouaroundi
AAAAAAAAAATTATAATAAGCTGGGAAAGAATATAGAGCATACAGAGTATATTCTAGTTGCTGGGAATGCACGAAGATAACAGTTTGCCGTTGTTTAGTTCTTAAAATGATTTTGTAGATGACATAGAATATAGAAAACCAACTGCTGACTGGTGAGGCAGGCAAAGAATATGCCACAGAAGAGCAGACACACCAGGTTGAAGAGCTAAGATTTCATTCTAAAGGTTAATGTAAAGAGTTTTAGGGAAGTCATTGCGCTCTGTTTTTACCAAGATACGTGTTTTTGCCAAGAAATTTTTGAAAATTTAAACAGCATTTATTGGATGCTCTTAGTAGCCCAGCACAGAATTCAACATGGCATTTGGGTTGCCTTCTCTACCTTTATTTTATGAATATTCCGATGAAATTTGTTTTTTAAAATAGTGAAATGGAAAAAAAATGGTATTAAATATTAGGCTAGAGAGGCTTCCAGCCCTTGGGTTGTATCCAAGGAATGGAACAGTGGTTCTTAATAGAATAACCACTCAATGGTTTTTCACCATATCAACAAATCATGAAGAAAAGCTACATGGCCATCTTTCGTGAAAAACTGAATCTTTTCCCCTAAAGTCAGGAATGTAGAGGCCAAGAATAGGCAAGCCCAAAATGTGTCACTTTGGTTTACAGATTATTTTAAATGAAAACCACTTAAGAAACATCCAGTGCAAAAAAAGAATACTGTGACAGAAAGCAAGAAATAAATCTTTCACGTGAAAGGTATCTTCTCGTACCAGGAAATAAAGAGACATCCCTATCACTAGAGAAAGGGAATATAGGGCCAAAGGCTGTATAAATAAACCTTGTTACTTTTTACTAATTTACTGCCCCAGCCCAACTTCTGTTTAGAGTTCCTTATTAATTGAAGGTCCCAAACACGAGTTTTCTTTGTTCCTGTCAATCCCTCACAGATTTATTGTTTCTTTGTTTACAAAGTATCAAAACTACCTGCCTTAATTATTTCTTTAGGGTCTCAATTTCATTATTGAGCCTCTATGTGTATGTAATTAAACTTTTTTTTTATCTTGTAAATCTGTGTCATGTCAAGTTAATTATAAGACCAGCTAGAAGAATCTTAAAGGTTGAAAAAATTTTCCTCCTCAACAGAAACAAGTGGCTTATGCCCCTTTTAATGACCCTATGAAACATGGAAATGGAGTTTGCACATTAATTCAAGACAAAACAATTAAATTGTGTGTATAGAATCCATGGTTGCATACATTAAAAAATCAAAAAGAATACACAAAAATTGGTACTGGAACTAATAAGTATACGTAAGATGCTTCAGGATACAAGATCAACACACAAAAATATATTTTCAATTGACACTTGGAAACTAAAGCCAAAACCAAACCAAACAAAATAGCAACAATAACCAAATAAGAACAGACTAGTTTATTTTCCATAAGCAATAAACAGCGTGAAATACTAATACTAATATATATATATATATATATATATATATATATATATCTCAAAAAGTATGCAGGTGACTTTTGTTCTGACTTTGCATATGTCAGGAAGGACTTTGCATATGTATTTAATTACTTCGGTTTAATTTAGTTTTTATTTTGTCATATTATATTCACATACACAATTATTACTTATATCCATATGCTTGTAGAGCATATTGTAAAAACAGCAATTTTATCCTAATCTCATCTACCTGCAACAATACTCTTTTAGTTCTTCAAAGCTACTTTCAGCTTTCTTTCCAAATTCTATTGATATTTGTGAGAAATCAAATAGGTATGTACTGGTTAAGGACATTCGAGGAAATGCATTGCACTGCTTTCTGGCCCTGCTGAAAATAGTGGACCAATATCTAGACCAATATCCAGTATATATATATCCATATATATATATATATATATATATATACCCATATATATATCCATATATCCATATATATATATATATATATGTACTTGTAGGGTTTGGGTCCTGCCTGTGTTCATGAATTTCTTAGATCATGTTATCTACGGAATATCTTACTTGTTCTCCACCCTCCTTTTGGCGTCTGCTGTTCTGTAGTCTTAGGAACACCTTGGGTTTTTTTGCATGCTTTCTATATGTTCTTACTGGCATGTAGCCACTGACATATTGCACAATGTTTTCATTATAATGTATGCCTAATAAATACGGGAGCTTGAGAACAGCTCGGGGAGACATCCCTTAGCCTCCCTCCCACCTCTTTTGACTTGCATGGAGTCTTGAGTAATCCTTTCTGCCACCCTTGGCTTTGCAGGACAAAGCCCAAAGCCGAACCCACAATTGGTGACCCCGACGTGATAAGCTGAACTCACAGATATTACTTTTAATACAAAAATAAACTGTTTACATTGTTACTTTATGGAGTTAAGTTTTAGATTTTTGAGGATTTAACTTAAAAAAATTTTTTTTAATCTTTATTTTTGAGAGAGAGAGACAGCGTGTGAGCAGGGAAGGAGCAGAGAGAGAGGGAGACACGGAATCCGAAGCAGGATCCAGGCTCTGAGCGGTCAGCACAGAGCCTGACGAGGGGCTGGAACTCACGAACTGTGAGATCATGACCTGAACCAAAGTCGGACACTCAACCGACCTAGCCACCCAGGCGCCTCAAGGGTTTAACTTTTTTTTTTTTTTTTTTTTTTTTTTTTTTTCCCAACTTCCTTCGTTTCATACAGACATACCTCTCCAGTTCCCCTGGGGCGGTCATTAGAGTGTGTCTTAATTCAATATGACTTCTGTCCATACAAAAAGCAAGTGTTTGAACACAAATAGAAATGCACAGAGAAAAGACAGTATGAAGAGAAACCGGGAGAAGACGGTCATCTACATGCCAAAACTAGGAAAGAGGCCTGGACAGATTCCTCTCTACTTCCTTCAGATGGAGCCTGACCTGCAAGTACTTTAATTTCTGACTTCTGTCTCCCAGAACTGTGAACACATTTCTGTTTTCTAAACTATCCAGTTTGTGGCACGTTGTTACTGAAGTCCTAGGACACAACATTCACATATCATTGTATTTCCTTTCTACAAAATATTGTATTTTTCTGGAGTTTCTAGTCAACCTGACTCTTAAATGATTTTTCTCTTCCTTCTTTTTTTTTTTTCTAAATAGAAATCACTAGAACAACCCTAAACACAGGTAACTCTGGGAATACATTTTTTTTCATAAGGTTCAGACTCAGAATTTAAAATAAGAATTTGTAATTTAATAAAAAATGCATTTAGATTGGAAAAGAGAGAGTAGCGACCAGCCGGTAACTGTGTGACCACCTCAATTTTGGAATCACATTCCAAAATGTGACTTAGGAATAGTAACTAAAGAGCTTGTTACTGACACTCACGTAGGAGGAAGGGGACCTTCTGTTATCTAACAGAAAAGGGACGGGAATAGTCCTTGTTTCAGCAAACTACAAATGAGATGTAGATGATATCGGTGAAATATCCCCTGGTTAGCATTTTAGTAATCTCCCAGAAATGCCTATATTTCCACAGATAAATATTGCTTTGAGATGCTAAACAGAGTGTTATGGAACGTCTCCAGACTGGAAGGCAGCCCTGGGGACAATGTTTTGTTCTTATGGGACCCACAATTATGTTTCCGACACATTTGTGAATTTTGTTGAGATTTTAACTTTGTCTACTACTCATAACCCTACCTGAATTTGAAAAGCTAATTTCTTCATAATATCTGACCTGAAGTTTTACAGACAAAATTTATGTAACTAATCAGATATGTGTGCAAATGTGTGAGGATGATCTTTAAAATCGGTTTATAGAGGAGAAGACAAAAGGGCAGCCTTTATGTATTTAAGATATTTAAGATATGGAAAATATTAAATTTAAGTATGTAATCTAGAGTGGACACTATATTATCATATATACATACACACACGTATTATATATATGTGTGTGTGTATGTGTGTATATATGTGTGTATATATATATATATATACACACACACACACGTATATATGTATATTTTTTTCCAATATAGTAAAAATATATTATATATAATGAATCTTATTTGGTCATGAAAAGAAAAGAAATCCTGTCATTTACCACATGGATATAAATTGAGGATATTATGTTAAGTGAATTAAGCCAGGCAGAAAAAGACAAATACTGTAGGATAGTACTGATTTGTGGAATCTAAAAGAGCTGAACATGTAATAATAAAGAATGGAATGGTAATTATCAGGGAGTTACAGAAGAGGGGAAATAGAAGTTGGTAAATAAAGTAGACACTTTCAGCTATAAGATGTATAAGATGTGAGGATTTAATGTATAACATGGTGACTATAGTTGGTAACGCTGTCTTGCATAACTGAAATTTGCTAAGAGAGTTCAACATACTCACAAAAGAGAGAGAGAAATATAAACATGTGATGTGATGGATGTGTTCAACTAGTTGATTAGAAACCCTTCACAATGTATGCATATATTAAATCACTGGATTGCACACTTTGACTATCTTACAATTTTATTTGTCAACTATGTCTCAATAAAGCTGACAAAAATAAAAATGTAAAATAAAAGGAGACATTAAACATTGTCTTTTGGAGGAAGCAATAACTATGATTTGTATGTATAAATCATGGATAAATTGACTCAACTGGTATCTTTTGTGGAATTTATTCTCAGGAAGTGATGATGGGTATGCACAAAGATTTAACGAAGGTTAGATCATCACAGCATTGTTCGCTATAAGGAAAATAAACTTTTATATACCTATAATGAACTGATGAAAATTTGACCTGGAAATATATTTGGAATATATTTCATAAATAAACCAGTTTTGAGAAATGATAAAATCAGCTATCAATTGCAGACTAATATACCAAAAATAACAGCATATTCTGAGTCATATCAGGTCATGGACTCATAATATATTATTTTAAAAAATAATCATTGCCAGCTGTGTGACAGACCCTCTTCGTGTCACTGTGGGACACAGAGGTGGAGAAAGAAAAGTCCCTGTGCTTCTGTGCTTAAATTCTAGCGGGTGATATTGCAGCAGTGAGGTTCAAATTATTTTTGCAGCATAAAAACTAAATATATAACAAACATAAAAATAATCTAATTTATATTTACTTCTTTTAAGGATTATATAATCTAAACTATCTAAGACACACTTTAATATTAGATGATTGATGAGTTAAATAGACACCTTGTGTTTATTTTTTGTAATCAATAGAATCAGATATTTTTTTCTAAATTTATGGAACCAGGATAGAAAAAGCAGATGCTTTAGATACAATCTTCATATTTTGTTGAGCAAAGGGTTTTTCTTACTTTTGATGACCTTCTACAATTAAATAGCTTTAAAATTAATAAAGCATAGGATAATATGACCACTAAAGTAAATGACATGCTTCATATCTTGTGTTAACCAGGTGTTAAGAAAGAGGACACATTTTTTTCCCTTTATTTTAAGATTGCCTGCTTCATTGGGTAAGTGAACAATATTATTGATAGGATTTCTCAGGTGTGCGTTTTTACACATGCAAAAATAAGTCTGTGTAATAAAACAGATTCATTTCTATTTTTGCTATATGCAATTATTTCAAATATTATGGATTTGGAATGACATATTAAAACCATACATATATTAACTTATGTAATAGCCATGAAAAGAAACTCAACACCAGAGGCCATAAAGGTATATGAAATAAATGGAGCAGGAAACTATGATATACAGTAAGGGTTTAAGCAATCAATAATGTTGATATAGAGCTTGAAAGGAGACATGAGAGGATTTCTCTTGAATCTCAATCTGTGTGGCAACAGCGCCACGTCTATTTACATTGTCCAATAAATAGTTGCAGGGGGATAGCAGATAAAAATGAGTCAAAGTATTAACCTTGCCCTCACCCACTATCTCCCACACCAGGCACCATTTTGCTATAGATGAAAGCCTGTGCTTGTGACCAACTGTAGAGCAGTTCTAAATTCTGCTGGCTGCTGTCACCATGGTCTCCAAGCAAGACTGAAAAAATACAGGCTTTCTTCATGTCTGGTCCATGTTCACTATATGTCTTTCAACTGTAGACAAGTGTTCAGGTTTCTTTTTACTTTTTTTTTTCTTGTAAAAAAATCAATACTAGATAAGTCAACCACATATGGAGGAATAAAAGCATGCTTACTTTCTAGAAGAGATTTTGCAGACCCATGTTCATGGCAGTGTTATTCACAATAGCCAAGAGATGGAAACAATACAAGTGCCAACAGATGAATGGATAAAGAAAATGTGTAATATATATACATTGGATATTATGCAGCATTTAACATAAAAGAGTTTCTGCCATATGGATTGACCTCAGGGACATTATGCTAATAAAATGAAGCCAGACCAAAATGATAAATAATGTATGGATCTATTCGTGAGATATATAGGAAGGTCAAAACCATAGAAACAGAAAGTAGAAAATGGGCTGGGGGAGGGGAAGTAGAGATTTGCTGTTCAATGAGTATAGAATTTCAGTTGCGCAAGATGAAGTTCTAGAGATTTGTTGCAAAGTCATGTAAATATGCTTAACATTACTGAACTGTATAATTAAAAATAGTTAAGATGGTACATTTAATGTCATTTTTATCACACTAAAAATGATGCCTAGTTTCTGTAACAGTAATTATTCTATGATTAATATAATTACTTCAAAGTGGATTAAATTATGCTTTCTAGATTTATTATACTTTTCAATGACCACCAAAATTGGCAGCCTGAATTCTGTATGTATCTAGTTTATACTGTTGTCTGCCCCAAGTTTGGTCTGTAGATACTATAAGAATGAAAACAGAGGGGTTTACAATTCTGAAACTTCATGTCTTGTTCCTAGATCAACTTATTAGAATTCTAATATTATTACTTTGTGCCTGTATTAATGCATCACCAGGCATATTAAGTTAATACATTTCACTAAAAGTAAAATAAATGTTCTCAAAATGAGAGGTGATGCTTTAGCACACAAGTAAAACAAACTATATCTTAATTGAAATGGTAAAAAAAAAATAAAATCATAAGAAATCATAACATTAACTTGGTAAGAAAAAATTTAACCCCTGGGGCACCTAGGTGGCTCAGTTAAGCATCCAACTCTTGAGTCTGGCTTGGGTCATGATCTCATAGTTGTGAGATTGAGCCCACAACAGGCTTTTACCTGGGAGTGGAGTCTGCTTGGGATTCTCTCTCTCTCCCTCTCTCTGCCCCTCCCCCACTCTCTCTTTCCCTCTCTTCCTCTCCCCCTCTATCAAAATTAAAAAAAAAAATTAAAAAAAAAAGATTTAGCCTCCAGCTCCATCCCAAATCACTTTCTGCAATCTATGAACATGTAAAGTTACTCCCCCAAATATAGACATTGTCATTTAGAAAATGGCATAAAAAGATGTACAGAAGAATGAGCCAAATGCTCTGTATTCCAAGACAGCTGCATCAATATGCTGCAGGCGGTATTTGACTTTGAAGAATAGAATTTCTGGAACACATAGGTAGTTATATTTTTTAAAGAGTAATGCTTACATTTCCTCTTGGTAAAGGGTTGATTAGAAAAATCTTAAATGTGTACTGATGGACTGATACTGATTTTCAAAATATTGGTAAAGGAAAATGTTAAATAATATTTTGCACACATGATTTTCTTCTCCTAGACTGAATAAAAATAGATTTTTAAATCTAGAAATATTATTACACACATACTTTTATAGTACATAATGTGCACTTAGACAATATGTATGCACTTAAAGAAAAAAAAGCCTTGATGTTTGTATCTCTAAACTCTGAATCCGTAACTGACAAAACTCAAAACAAATTTCTTAGGCCAAAATAAACCAGAAAGAGAATTTTCCAGCTTTAATAGGAAAGTTGCATCTGCCTTCAGGCATAATTGCAGGTAGGAGCTCCAATGATGTCTGTCTATCTATGTATCTATGTAGCTACCTATGTAGCTATTTATACATCATTTATCTATCCATCTATCTCTATCCATCTTTCTATCTCTGGTTGAAAAATATTTGCATTTCCAAGCTCATTGCAGCATTATTCACAATAGTCAGGACACAAAAACAACCTAAGTATCTATCAGTACATGAATGGCTAAAGAAAATTTTGTATACAATATACAATGGGATATTATTCACCCAAAAAAGAAAGAAAGAGAAAGAAAAAAAGAGATAGAAGGAAAGCATCCTTTGTGACAATATGGGCGGAACTAAGGGAATTATGCTAATTGAAATAAGTAGGAATGAGAAAGATAAATAATGTAAGGTTTCACTTTTAGGTGAAACCTAAAAAAGAGCCAAAGTACAGAAAAGAGAGTAAAGAAGTAGATACCAGGGGTGGGGAGGTAAGGGAATTGAAGACATGTTGGCCCAAGGGTACAAACTTCCAGGTCTCAGATAAATAAGTTCTGGGCATCTAATATACAGCATGATGACTTCAGTTAGGAATACTGTATTGTAAACTTGAAAGTTGCTAAGAGAATAAATCATAAATGCTCTCCCTAAAAAAAATATAGTAGCTATGTGCGATGATGAAGATGTTCATTAAAGTTATTGTAGTAATCACTTCACAATATATGCATATCAAATCACCACTTTGTGTACATTAAACTTACACAAAGTTATGTGCCATTCATATCTCATAAAACTGAAGGAAGAAATGAATAAACAAATAAATACATGAACAAATATATCCATTTCATGATCTGGAATACTTAATCAAACTGACATGCTAATTTTCCCCAATTTGATAGGTAACTTCCAAATGTTCCCATTTGAAATTTCGGCAGGTTTTCTTTTTATACAAATTAATTAAGCTATTATAAAATGTAAATTGAATTACAAATGATCTATATTAGTTAAAACAATTTTGGAAAATAAACACACAATTGGAGGACTTATACAACCTGATTTCAAGACTTACTTTATGCTACAATAATCAAACCACTGTGGTAAAAGTAAAATTTATGTGATTGAAAAGTGACCAATATAAGGAATGAAGAAAGGCATATAACTGCGGATTCTAAAGCTAATAAAAGGGTAATAAATATTATCAATAGCTTTATGGCCAATACAATTGAAAACTTACATAATATTGAAAACTTGTTTGAAAGACAAATTATCAAAAGTTATACTGGAAGAAATAGAAAACAGAAGTCTTGTAAGTTTTTAAAAATATTCAATGTGTAGTAAATACATTTCCACAAAGTAAATTCCAAGTCAAGGTAGTTTCAGTGAGAAGTTCAATTAAACATTTAGGGAAGAAAAAAGTAACACTTTACATAAACATTTTCAGCAAATACAGAATAAGGCTGGTACTTTCCAAGTCACTTCATAGTAGCACATAATCCTAATACTCAAACAACAATAAAGAAAAGATAATTATGGAACAATATCTATCAGGAACATATATGCAAAATGCCTTAAAATAATTTAGATAATTGAACCTAGTGATAGGTAAAAAATAATGTATCATGACCAAGTGGTATTTATCACAGGACTTCATGTTTATTTTAAAATGGGAAAATGTCAATATTGTTCATTGAATTAAGATAAAGGAGAAAAATCAAATGATCATCTCAATAGAAGCAGAAAAATAGCGTTTAAAAATTGTGAGAAAATTATCATAAAACTTAGAAGAAAAAAAATTCAACCTCACATATGGGATAAAATACATTACAGATAACATTTTATTCTACAAGGAAAAAATACCTGTTCTCGTCACTTCTGTTCAACACTTTATTGGAGGTCTTAGCCAAGTGCAATCAGGGTGAAAATATAAATAAAAGGTATAATGATTAAAAAGAAAGATATAAAACCATATTTACATACTCAAAGATTTCATACACACATGAAATCCTAAGAAATCTAGATATCTACCCAAATTATGAGTTAAAATTCCTAGGGTTACAGAATATAAAGTCAATTTAGAAAAATATTTTATTTTCTACAACCTAACAAGGAATTATTGGAAATTAAAAATTTTTAAAGATCATTTATATTTCATCAAAAAATAAAATATGGGAAGCATATTTGAGGAAATGTATGCTAGACAGCTACATTACAAATTACAAATTACAAAATATAGATTAATAATAACCTAAAAAGTGGAGACAAAGATCATGATCTTGCATTAAAATAGATTTATTTTGTTTTTTAACTAAGCTTTACACCCAACACAGGGCTTGAACTCACAACTCTGAGATCAAGAGTCAAATGCTTTTTACCAACTGAGCAGGCAGATGCCCCCTATTAAGGTAAGTTTAATATAAATCAAATCTGTGCTTTTTTTTTTGGTAGAAATTGACAGGTTGTTTATAGAATTTATATGGAGATATAAAACACTTTAAAAACCAAAATGACTTCATAAAGAGAAAAAAATATAGTATTTATCCTATCTAATTTCAAAAGTTAAAGTGAGTGTTGTCATAAGAATAGATAAATTGATCTCTGAAACAGAACAGAATACAGAAATAGATCAAAGACCTCAAAACAATTTTATGAGGAAAAAAAAAAAAAGTCTTTTCAACAAATGATACCAGAAAGCTGGATATCTGTTTAAGAACAACAAACAAAAAACTTTGATTCTTATCTCACAGTATAATTTATGGTGAAGCATGGCCCTGTATATAAAAATTAAAAATATGAGATTTTTGGGGGTGCCTCGTGGCTCAGTTGGTTAAGCGTCTGACTTTTGGTTTTGTCTCAGGTCATGATCTCACAGTTCATGAGTTTGAGTCCCACATAGGGCTCTGTGCTAAAAGTGCAACCCTTCACGGCTGACCCTCTCTGACCCTCCACATCTCGCTCCCTCTTTCTCTCTCTCTCTCTCAAAAAATAAATAAACATTTTTAAAAATATGAGATTTCTAAAATTAGACTAAGGGAAATATTTTTATGATGTTAGAGTGGGCAAAGAGATTTTAAGACAGAAAAGTAAAGAAAACAGAATAGGAACATCACAGTTTAGGAAATATACATGTACATGATACAGAACTTATCCATATCTATATTAAAGCCTTCTACAACATGATAATGAGAAGGCAGCCCACTAAAGATGGGTGAAATACTTGCACAGATATTTCACTATAGAAAATACACAAAGAGCCAAGAAGCACATGAAACATGTTCAACATACTTATCAGGATATACAAAGTGAAAAACAAACAAAAAAAGGATATACAAAATGAAAGCACAGATACCACTGCATCCAATAGAATTTAAGTCTGACAACATCAAGAGTAGTTGTGTGTTAAGTCTGACAACAACAAATAATAGTTATGTGCTCTCATGCATAACTTTGAGAGTGTAAGACCATAGAACCACTTTAGAATACTATTTATATGCACTCATCATATGACCCAGAAACTCCATGTCTACTACTTAATCAAAAGAAATAAAAGTGTATACACACACACACACACACACACACACACACACACACACTTTTGCAAGAAAGATCGTAACGTTATTCATAACACATCCGATGGAAAAATAATCCAGGAGCACCTGGGTGGCTCAGTTGGTTGAGCGACTGACTCTTGATTTCAGCTCAGGTCATGAGTTCACAGTTCACAGTTCCAACCCCACATCAGGCTCTGTGCTGACAGCTCGGAACCTGGGTCCTGCTTCGGAGTCTGTGTCTCCCTCTCTATCTGCCCACCCCCACCCCGCTCATGCTCTGTCTCTCTCTATCTCAAAAAAAAAAAAAAAAATTACAGAAAGAAACAAAGAAAAGAAAAACAGTCCATATATCCTTTGACAAGAGAACAGGTGAAAGAATCATGACAATTTCGTAGAATGGAGAACTATTCAGCATTAAAAAAACAAACTAGTGAGTCTTGAAACATGGGTCAATGTCTAAAACCTTATGCTGGCTGAAAAAGCTAGAGACACAAAACCCTAAATGATTCAATTTATGTGAAGTTCCAGTGGGAAACACTGAATTAATTTGATAGAATTCAGAACAGTGGTTGCCTTAGACTAGGGTGGGGAGTGGTGAGTGGTAATAGAAGTAGGTAAGGAGGGCAACTTGAATACAAAAAAAAAAAAAGAGAACTTTGTGGGGTAATGGAAATATGCCATGTGTTGTGATAGTGGTTACAAAAGTGTTTATATTTGTCAAAACTCATTAAATATTACACATATAATCTGTGCATTTCACTGTATGTAAATGATATCGCAATTAAAAAAAATGAAAAGAAATTTAGCATCTTTGAATATAACATGTATTCTGTATACCTAAAATGTCTACCCTTAAATGTTTCCACGGATAAAATGTGTGGAGTAAATTGTAGTCAATTAAAATAGTATATGACAGTAATATCTTTTAAAAAATTTACTTTACTTTCTTTTCCCTGTTGATGAATTTAAATAGTCACCATACAAGATAGCAGTTATTTATAATCAGTGACATTCTTTTCATCTCTAAACCTATGAGATTTGCACTGATTAATGTTCAAAGATATTCGAATGACTTTGGACCGACCCTAGCCTATCAGCAGTGATATCCAGTGATCAGCATGATTTCTCAGCCTGTAATCCATCACCTTGAAAAACATAGTACATGATGCAAAGCTGATTTACTGTCACAGCCACTTCAGCATTTCTGCACCATCCCCTAAGTGAAACTTCCAGAAGATTGATAGAATAAAATATGTTGAAGCATATACAAAGGCTGAATCTCACAAAACTATTATTTTTAAAAAGAGAAGTTAACTAAATTTTCTGTTTTTAAATAAATATGCCTAATTGAATTTTTTTGGAAATCAGCTCAATTTGTTTATATGTTTCTCACTGACATTTTTCATTTCTGTCTCTGTGTAGTCATGAAAAAAATGTAAATGGATAGCTCTACTGTCGTGAGGATAAACCAACAAAAATGTTTAAATGTTTCCTTCCCTAAAGCTTATATGTGGAAGCAGTATAACATATTGATTAAGAGCCCACAACATACAGTAGGATTGCCCAGCCACACCACTTTATGATATGTATGATATGAATGAATTTACCAAATTAGCTAAACCGAGCTTCCATCACATTGAAGAGGTGATTAAGTGCCTATCTCATAGGGCTGTTGTGAAGAATAAATGAGAAAATTCATACATATTAAATCTAGTGTCTGAAATATTTTAAGCACATAATAAGTGTTAATGTTCATTATTTTCTGTATCTTTTGTTTGTTTTCAAGTTTTCAAGAGTTTCCCCTGATATGTAGCGACATGAGTCAGAATCACAGGCTTATTGAAAATGTTGATGTTAAATTAGATTCTTCACACATAGAGTAGATCAAATGAGATTTTTTGCTAAGACAGGCAAAGCCTTAAAATGATACTCCATAGAATGAGTAGTTTCCATAAATTGCCTGGGCCACAACAATCACTTTTATTTTGCTCACTGATGATTCTCCAGTGTTATTATAGAGCAATTACTGTAATATAGTCGATTTCAATGCCTAGACTTCACAATAAGTATTCTTGAATAAGTAGGTTGAGGTTTGGGGGCTCTGGAATTTGTCTATGCTAGTCACAGTTAACATGTTTTACTGTAAAAGTTGTCAAGTATTTTCAACATAGAGAAATAATCTAAATGAATTTATTGTAAAAGTATTCTAGAATTATTTTACTTCTGTGCTTTTAAAAGTTTTTGATTAAAAATTATATAATAACTTTTAACCTGCTTGCTAAGAATATAATGTTAGACTAAAATTATTTCCCTTTTGAGAAGAAACAGTCAATTTGATCAAAAGAATACTATCAACAGAGAGTAATGGGAATTCATTAAGGTATTTGCCCCCACAAAAACATTGTGTAGTGCAAAACGAAAGGATTTGTTGAATTTCATACTCCTATCACCACTCCATACTTTTACCTCGGTTTTCTAAAATGCCTCTCTACTGCATACATATGTCAAAAGCATAGAAAATCCAATATGACAAAACCTAAATTCTTTTTTTATCTTGATGATCATTGAGAGGACATGACCCTCAGTTGACCCACAAGCTGGACCTAGACAGTTGGAGGCTCACTACCCCTACCCCTATCTTTGAAATGTACACCCCATCGATTATTCTCACGCTAGCAGTCATTTTTAAGGACATAGCCTAGAGAAAACAACACGTTGTTGATACCATTTGGATGATATACATGACTGAACCCAGTTAAGGCTTTTATATAAACTTTTAAGATAAGATGGGCAGGTGTAGGGATCTATTGCCCAGGACAAGACAACACAAGCCTCATATGTAAATTCCCTTGTTTATTAAGACTGCCACCCACTAATCTGGAGCGATCTGCCATTTTCTTGGGCTCTCCTGCCCTCTGGGTATGGGAGCTGGTTCATGGACCAACCCTTTCCTCAGCAAAAATTATCTGCCATTTTTCTTTTACTCAACCAAATATCTATCCAGTTACCCAGATGGGAAGCTTGATAGCTACCTTAGATGATTTTCTCTCTTGCATCTCAAACATAGAGTAACTCCAGGCAATTTAATTTTTGGAAAGCCTCTACAGTTTCCCATTCTTCTTCCTCTTCCTTCACCCTAGTTCCAGCTCTCACCTTTGCTGCCCAGATCATTGTAAAATAGGTGCATAACATTTAGTACAGATGTATACGCGACTATAAATTAAAATGTTTAACGATTTAATTCAAATGTGTAAACCTTTTAAAAATAAGACATATAGTTTATGCTACCTTTGGTATAAAAAGTAATAAAAATATGCATGTATGTGGTGTGTATGTGTGTGCGCACACACATTGGAAATGTCTAGAATGGCTTATACCAAATTGATGACAAGGGTTACTTGTGAAGAGAGCACAAGTCTTGACATAAGGGAAGTTGAAGACATATTTCGAGCGGGGCTCTGTGTTGTATGATAATTCTTAGTGTAAGAATCTGCAGTCCAGTCTCTTAACTGACCCCTAGTTAAACAGTTCACGGAATTAGCTGATGTCTTTTGCAGAGAATCATACTGAGTTACGGTCATTATTCATTGAGTCCCCTCTTCTAGCGGGTCATTCTCTAATATGCTCAGGTAATTCTAATTCCTTGTATTGAGCCATTTCCTTACCTGCAGACACCTGTTTTTCCAGGTAATGGTTATTGTTATTGTATAAGTCATTTACGTATTATGTTAAAAGATACATGTTTTAACATATGATGTTAAAGATATGACTGCAAAAAGAGTTATTTCCATGAAGAATAAGTTCAGTATTTTGAAAAAACACAATGCAGATAGTGAAAACATTTCTTCAAAGTTGATATGGGTGGTTCAACTATTAGGAAGTTTTATGAATATCTAGAAAGAAGTTTCAATCTTAGCTGTGGATTGCTCAAATAAAAGAAATTGAGACAGAAATCATAGACTATAATGGACATGGCTTATGTAGAGTCAAAAGCAGCTCCACACATAGAAAAGGCCTGGGAGCCACTCTTAAGTTTGAGGAATTCATGTGCATTTATGTTATAACTTTAGACAAAATGTTTGTTGCACATATTTATTTCGATTTATGATCTCCCGCTAGTGATTGTGTCAACTAAATAGTGGACTGCCAATCCAAATAAGTTATAGGATATATGTTATCTCAAAATTTAAAATCAATTTTAAAAATATATTCACTGATAGCACATGTTCAGTTTGTGATTTAAAGTGATGAACAGCCCTTATTATTATTTTTTTTACTTTAGTTAACATATAGTGTAATATTGGTTTCATTAGTAGAATTTAGTGATTCACCACTTACATATTACAGCCAGTGTTCATCCCAACAAATGCCCTCTTTAAGGCCCATCTCCCATTTGGCACACCCCCCACCTCTGCTCCAGAAACACTCAGTTTGTTCTCGGTAGGGAAGAGTCTCTTATAGTTTGCATCCCTCTCTGTTTTTATCTTATTTTATTTTTATTTCATTTCCCCTATGTTCATCTGTTTTGTTTCTTAAAATCCACATATGAGTGAAATAATATATTTGTTTTCCTCTGATTGACTTATTTCACTTAGTATAATACGCTCTGGTTCTATCTCCATTGTTGCAAATGGCCAGATTTCATTCTTGATCACCGAGTAATATTCCGTTGTATATATATACCATATCATCGTTATTCATTTATCAGCCCCTGGACATTTGGGCTCTTTCTATAAATTTGCTATTGATGATAGCACTGCTATAAACATGGAGGTGCATGTGCCCGTTTGAATCAGCATTTTCATATCCTTTGGATAAACATCTACTAGTGTAATTGCTAGGTCACAGGGTAGTTCTATTTTTAACTTTTGAGGAACCTCCATACTATTTTCTGCAGTGGCAGCATCACTTTGCATTCCTGCCAACAGGGCAAAAGGATTTCCCTTTCTCCACATCCTTACCAACATCTAATTATTTCCTGATTTGTCCATTTTAGCCATTCTGACAGGAGTGAGGTGGTATCTCCCTGTGCTTTCGATTTGTATTTCGCTGCTGATGAGTGATGTTAAACATCTTTTCATGTATCTGTCGGCCATCTGGATGTCTTCCTTGGAAAAGTGTCATGTCCTCTGCTGAACTCCTCAATGGATTATTTGTTTTTTGGGTGTTGGCTTTGATACATGCTTTAGGGATTTTAAACACTAAGCCTTTTATCTCATATGTGATTTGCAAATATCTTCTCCCATTCCATCAGTTGGTTGCCTTTTAGTTTTGTTGATTGTTTCCTTCCCTATGCAGAAGCTTTTTATCTTTAAAAAATTTTTAATGTTTATTTATTTAGGGGAGAGAGAGAGAGAAGAAGAAGGAGAAGGAGAAGAAGAAGAAGAAGAAGAAGAAGAAGAAGAAGAAGAAGAAGAAGGAGGAGGAAGAGGGGGAGGGGCAGAGAGAGAAGGAGACCCAGAATCAATCCAAAGCAGACTTCAGGCTCTGAGCTGTCAGCACAGAGCCTGATGTGGAGCTGAAACCCATGAACCACAAGATCATGACCTGAGCCAACGTCAGACTTTTAACCAGCTGAGCCATCCACGAGTCCAAGAAGCTTTTTATCTTGATGAGGTCCCAGTAGTTCATTTTTGCTTTTGTTTCCCTTGCCTCTGGAGACATGTCTCATAAGAAGTTGCTGTGGCTGAGGTCAAAGAGGTTGTTGCCTGTTTTTTCCTCTCAGATTTTGACGGTTTCCTATCTTACATTTAGGTCTTTCATCAATTAAATTTTTTTTTCGTGTTTCTTTATTTTTAAGAGAGATAGGGAGAGAGAGAGAATTTGCCTGTGAGCGTGGGAGGGGCAGAGAGAGAGAGAGAGGCACAGAATCCAAAGCAGGCTTCAAGCTCTGAGGTGTCTGCACAGAGCCCAATGCAGGGCACAAACACAGGAGCTGTGAGATCTTGACCTGAGCAGAAGTTGGACATTTAACCAACTGAGCCACCGAAGCACTCCTCTTTCATCCATTTTAAATTTAGTTTTGTGTATGTGTAAGAAAGAGTTCTAGGTTCATTCTTCTGCATGTCACCATCCAGTTTTCCCGTTACCCTTTGTTTAAAAGACTGTCTTATCCACTTGATAGTCTTTCCTGTGCTGTTGAAGATTAGATGGCCATACATTTATGGGTCCATTTCTAGGTTCTCTATTCTTTTCCATTATCTATGTGTCTGTTTTTGTGCCAGTACCATATTTTCTTGATGATGACAGATTTGTAATACAACTTGAAGTCTGCAATTACGATGCCTCCAGCTTTGGTTTTCTTTTTCAGGATGACTTTGGCTATTTGGGGTCTTTTCTGGTTCCATACAAATTTTAGAATTGTTTATTCTAGCTCTGTAAAAAAAAATGTTGGTGTTACTTTGATAAGGATTGTATTGAATGTGTAGATTGCTTTGGGTTATATAGATATTTTAATAATATTTGTTCTTCCAATCCCTGAGAACAGAATGTTCTTCCATTTCTTTCAGTCTTCTCAAATTTCATAAGTGTTAAATTTCATAAGTATAGATCATTTACCTCTTTGGTTAGTTTATTCCTAGGTTTTTTATGGGTTTTGGTGCAATTGTAAATGGGATAGATTTCTGGATATCTCTTTCTGCTGCTTCATTATTGGTGTATAGAAATGCAACAGATTTCTGTATGTTGATGTAACATCCTGTGACTTTGCTGAATTCATATATCAGTTCTAGCAGCTTTTTGGTGGAGTCTTTTGAGTTTTCACGTAGAGTACCATGTCTGCAAATAGTGAAAGTTTGACTTCTTCCTTGCCAATTTGTACACCTTTTATTTCTTTGTGTTGTCTGATTGCTGAGGCTAAGACTTCCAATACTATGTTGAACAACAGTGGTGACAGTGGACATCCCTGTCATGTTCCTGACCTTATGGAAAGCTTTCAGTTTTCCACTGAGGATATTAGCTGTGGGCCTTTCATATATGGCCTTTATGATGTTGAGGTATGTTCTTTCTATCCCTACTAGCTTGAGGGATTTTATCAAGAAAAGATGCTGTATTTTGTCAATTGCTTTTTCTGCATCTACTGAGAGGATCATGTGGTTCTTATCCTTTCTTTTATTAATGTGGTATATCAGGTTGATCAATTTGTGAATATTGAGCCAGCTCTGCAGCCAAGGAATAAATCCAACTTGATAGTGGTGAATAATTCTTTTAACGTATTGTTGGATTTGATTTGCCAGTATTTTGTGGAGATTTTTTGCATCCATGTTCATCAGAGAAATTGGTCTATAATTCTCCTTTTTAGTGTGGTCTTTGTCTGGTTTTGGATCAAGGTAATGCTGGCCTTGTAGAATGAGTTTGGAAGTTTTCCCTGCATTTCTATTTTTTTTTTTTTTTTGGAACAATGTCAAAAGAATAAGTGTTAACTCTTCTTTAAATGTTTGGTAGAATCCCCTGGGAAGCCATCCAGCCCTGGACTCTTGTTTGTTGGGAGATTTTTGATTAGTGATTCATTTTTTTACTGCTTATGGATCTGTTCAAATTTTTTAATTCTTCCTGTTTCACTTTCAGTAGTTTATATGTTTCTAGGAATTTGTGCATTTCTGCCATATTATATGCCCAATTCGTTGGCATATAATTGCTCATAATATTCTCTTATAATTGTTGGTCGTACATCCCCTTGCAATCAATGGAAGCTTCAGTGGGAGAATGTCAAAATGTTGAGGCAAAGTCATGAGACTGGAAAAATGTATTTGGTATCAATTAAATTATATTTATCATTCTTCACCCCGATTTTATTGATTAAAGTACTTGGAATGTATTTATATAATTTATCTATGTAATCAATATAAAAATGGGTAATATTTTGGGAAGGAATAAGAACTGAAGACTTAAAATCTATACTTTATCTTATTTTTGACTTTTCTTTTAGTTTGAAATAATTTTAGATTCACAGAAGAGTTGCAAAGATAGGCAAGAGATTTTCCATATACCTTTCACCTGGTTTCATCCAATGTTAAACACTTACATAATCACGATACATACATCAACACTAAGAATTAACATTGCTAAAATGCTATTAATTAAACTACATTATTTATATTTCATCAGTGTTTCTACTAATGCTTTTTTTTTTCTGGCCCAATGATCCAATCTAGGTTATCATATTATATTTAGCCCTCAAGTCTTTTTAGTCTCCTGTTATCTGTGACAGTTTCTTGTTTTTTCCATGTGTAGAGTGAGATTATATTTTTTTTTTTTGGAAAAAAACACCACAGAGGTAAAGTGTCCTCTTCATCACATCATATCAGGGGGGACAGGATATCAGCATGATGTTCACTTGGATCACTTGGGTTCTGCACTGCAACGTTACTATTATCTCTTTTCATACTCGTTTTGTTAAAAAGAGTCACCATGTGCAGTTCACACTCCAGGAAAGGGGAATTATGTTCCCTCCATCTACTGGAAGGAGAAATACCAAAGTATCTGTGGACATGTGTTAAAAACCACCACAAAAATTAAGAAGCAGTTAAAAAAAGATAATTCAATATACTTTGGTATACTGCACACTTTGTTTGCAGTCATTAAAGTTGTGTCCGTTAATTTTAGCATTCATCAATGGAACCTGCCCTCAGCGTTTATTTCCAGGGTATTCTAATGGGGATTTGCTGTGTTCCTCACCCTTCTGCATTTATACTTTATTTTATTTAAAACTTTTTAACAAATTTATTTATGGGGGGGGGTGGAGAGGAGGGAGAGGGAGAGAGAGAATCCCAAGGAAGTTGCATGCTCAGTGAAGAGCTCAACTCAGGGCTCAATCCCACGACTGTGAGATTGCAACCTGAGCTGATATCAAGAGTCAGACGTTTAACTGAATGAGCCACCCAAGTGCCCCTCCATTTATATTTTAGACTTTTTCATAAACAAAAGTTATCCCTCTACTCCACTTATTTACTCAGTCACTCATATATATCAGTGTAGAGTCATGGAAATTTATTTTAGTCACCATGTCATAATCCAATCTATGTTATTTATTTTGTTGTGAAAAATTTTCTTACTTGTTCTATTACATTCTCTTTAAGATTGGCTCATGTGCCTTTCAACAAATTCTTGTTCTTTTTTTTTCCCCCCCTTTCTAAAGCACACTTTAAAGACTTGTTATTTTCTGGCGCTATAAGATGTTCCAGACTCATTGTATGTTTCCCCTTGCTCCATTCGACCTAAAACCAGTCACTTCTCCAGGGAGTGCTGGTTATCCTTCCTGGAAAATAGAACTTAGAAACCAGGGGCACCTGAGTGGCTCAGTGCATTGAGCGTCCGACTTAGGCTTAGGTGATGATGTCATGGCTCATGAGTTCGAGCCCGCATCGGACTCTTTGCTGACAGCTGGGAGCCTGGAGCCTGCTTTGGATCTGTGTCTGCCTCTCTCTCTTCCCCTCCCCTGCTCATGCTCTGTCTCTCTGTCTCTGTCTCTCTCTTTCTCTCAAAAATAAATACACATTAAAAAAAAGTAAAAAAGAAAAAGAACTTAGAAACCAAAATGATGAGTTCATACTACTATCTTGTATTCTGATCTAGTGTCAATTAGCATATTATAGCATTCTGTCGTTATTTATAGCTTCTTTCTCTGACAGTGATAATCTGGTTCTCATTATCTTCAATATATGGGTCTACTCTTTCAACCAGAGTCTACATGTGTAGTATTTTCAGAGTTGCTTCCCTGTAATCATGTGAGAAAGAAATGTGGCAACTAGAGTGTTCTTTGCGAAGAGTTGTCTTTGTCATTAGTCTTACAGAGCCAAGGCAAGTATTGCTCTTCAAAATTATTTAGGTTGCTCCCCTTCCCATTCTTTTCAGGGAGGTTATATCATACATTTAGAATACAGTAGATAAGTCTGGCATGGGTCACATCACGTCCTGAGATCCTCAGACTCTGGTTGAGTTTTTTAATTTTGCATATATTGAAGTACACGCTTTATTGAGTACCCTCCTGTGGATGTTGGTAAATGCGTAGGGCCCTGCATCTATCATTACAGTGCTTTACAGAACAGTTCCCTCACCCTTAAACCTGCTTATGTATCATCTTTGTACAAAATATCTCTCCCCTTCTCAAACTGACAACTAGTGATCTTTTTTACTGTCTCTATAGTTGTGCCTTTTTCAGAATGCCATATAAACAGAATTTTTAAATATATGGCTTTTGGGGTCTGGCTTCTTTTACTTACCAGAATGTATTTTAAGAGGTATCTATTTCATTGCTTGAATCAATGTTGCTGACTCTATTCCATTCGGTTTTATGGATGTACTCCAGTCTGCTTATCTACACACCTGCTCAAGGCTATCTGGGCTGCTTCCAGTTTTTAATGGGTAAGAACAAAGCTGTATAAACATCCACATAGGTCTTTTAAAACAGATATATTAATATGTAATTCACACATTAAAAATTTACTCATTTAAACTTTACAATTTAATGGTTAATATATTTCAAATTGTGCAACAATCGCCACGGTCAATTTTGGAACATCCTGGTAATCACAAAAAGAAGATCTGTACCCACTAGCAGTCACTCCCCATTTACTCTCAATGCCCCTGCTCTAGGCAATCACTAATCTGTATCTTTATATTTGTCAATTCTGGACATTTCATGTAATATATGGGCTTTACCTGGATTCTTTCACTTGGCATAATATTTTCAAGGATCATCCATATTGTAACATATCAGTCCTTCATTCTTTTATATTGCTAAATACTGTCCATTTTATGGTTATATCACATTTCATTTATCTGTTCAATTGATGAGCATTGTGCTGCTTCTACTTTTTGGCTATTATGAAAATTGCTATACAAACATCCATGTACAAATTTTTGTACAGACATATGTTTTTATTTCATTTGAATATAAACCTAGGAGTTGAATTGCTGGGTCATAGGCTAACTTCATGTTTATATTTTAAAAAGAAACTGGTAAACTGTTTCCACTTCAGCTGTACCATTTTACATTCTCATCAGCAGTATCTGATTTATATTGGAAGATTAGATATTGTCAGTATGTGAATTCCTTCTTTTTTAAGTTTTTCTTTAAATGCTAGTTAGTTAACATGTATGGTAAATATTGTTTTCAGGTGTAGAATTTAGTGATTCGTCACATACATATACACCCAGTGCTCATTGCAACAAATGCCCTCCTTAATACCCATCACACCCATTTATCCCATCCCCAGCCACGTCCCTCTATCAACCCTGTTTGTTCTCTATATTTAAGAGTCTCTTATGGTTGGTTTCCCTTTCTCTATCTCTTTTTTTCCCTTCCCATATGTTCATATGTTTTGTTTCTCAAATTCCACATATTAGTAAAATCACATGGCATTTATCTTTTTCTGACTGACTTATTTTTCTTAGCATAATACTCTCTAGCTCCATCCACATTGTTGCAAATGGCAAATTTCAGTCTTTTTGATGGCTGAGTTAATATTCCATTGCATACACACACACACACACACACACACACACACACACACACACACTGCATCTTCTTTATCCATTCATCATTTGATCCAGCAATTACACTATTTACCCAAAGGGTACAAAAATACAAGTTCCATATTCCTAGTTTAACAGGTCAACACAACCCTAATGAAAATCCTAGGAATTTTTTTGTAGATATTGACAGTCTGAATACAACATATTTACAGGGTACCTGGGTGGCTCAGTCGATTAAGCAACTGACTCTTGATTTCAGCTCATGTCATAATCTCAGAGTTTGTGAGTCTGTGCACTGCATTGGGCTCTGTACTGACAGTGCAGAGCATGCTTGGGATTCTCTCTTTCCCTCGCTCTCAGCCCTTCCCCCACTCATGTGCATGCTAGCTCTCTCTCTCAATGTAAACTTAAAAATACATTAAAATGTATTTAAAAATATGGATAAACTAGAATAACCAAAACAATGTTGAAAAAGAAGAACAAAGTTGGAGAATTTACACTACATGACTTCAAGGCTAACTGTAAATCTGTAATAATCAAGAAAGTGTGGTAATGGCAAAAGGTACACACATAGATCAGTAGAACAGAATAGAAAGCCAAGGAATAGACCCGCATAAATACAGTAACTGATTTTTGACAAAGTGTACTGAAAATTTGGTGGGGAAATATCTTTCAATAAATGCTGAAAAAATTGTATGTCCATATGCCAACAAATAAAAAGGGAAAATCAACCCATATCTCTCATCCAAAATTAACACGAAATAGATAATAGATCTAAAAGTAATATGTAAAATATAAAATTTCTAGAAAACAGAAAAGGAAAAATCTGTGAAGTTTTGTGTTTAACAGAGTTTTTAGATACAATACTTAAACTATTAATCTAAAATGAAAATATTAATAAATTAAATTTTATAAAAATCTCTATAAAAATTTTGCTCTTTGAGTGATACAGTATGTAGTCTTTTGTGTGTGGCTTGCTTCAGCTGTCTATAATATTTTGGAAGACCATCTATATTATAATATGTATCTCTACAAGCATTTTAAGTCTTTTTATTGCAGAGTGGTATGACACTGTATGGATATAGCTTATTATGTTGAACCATTCATCACTACTATTAGCTTTCAGCATATACGTCTTGCATTTTGTTTGCTAAATGTATTCCTAGTATTTGATACTTTTGTAAACAAAGTGTTTTCTTAATTTTATTTCTAGATATTGGTAATATATAGAGGTGTATTTGATTTTTTCTTTTCTTTTCCTTTACATTTTTAAATATATGCCTTATATCTTATTACCTTGCTAATATATTAATGATAATAATTTTATCTGGGATTCTTAAAAATTTCTACATAGAAGATTACATTATCTGTAAATAAATCATCAATTTTACTTCTTTTTAACTCTGGTGCCAGTAATTTTTTTAACCTATTGCATTTGCTAGAATCTTTGGTACATAATCGAACAGAAATGGTAAACATAGACATCCTTAGCTTGTCCCACATATTAGGGATAAAACATTCAGTGTTTCATACTTAATTATGCTAGTGGGAGGTTTTTATAGATGTTCTATACCTGTCTGTAGAGCATTTTTTTCTATTCCTAGGATGCTGAGAACTTTTGGCATGAACTGGTATTTTATTGTGACACTTTTTTTTTCCTGATTTTGAGAGTATAATGTGTTTTCTTTCTTTTATTCGATTAACATGGTATGTTGCATGGGTTAATTTGGGGATGTTTAACCATCCCTGTATTTGTGGAATAAATACCACTAATTCTTGCTAATTCCTTGTTAAGGGTTTCTGTGCTTACATTCCTAAAAAGTATTCATCTTTAATTTTCTTACTTACAATTTATGTGTCTGTCTTTTATATCAGTGTTATGCTGACATCATAGAATCAATGGGTAAATGTTCCTTCCCTCTGTTTTCTGAAAAAGTTTATGCAGATGATATAATTTGCATTTTAAATATTTATATAATTCAACAATGGTGTGTTCAGGGCGTGGAGTTTCCTCTATAAGAAAGTTTTATTATAAATGTAATTTCTTTACTTAAGGATACACTCAGAATTAATATTGCTTTTGGACTTAGTTTTGGTAAGTTTTTGTCATTCTAAGAATTTTTCCATTTACCTAAGTTCTCTAAGATGTAGACATAACTTTGTTCTTAATAATCCCTGAAAATCCTTTTAGATCCTATATTACCAGTACTGCTGTTCCCTCTTATTTCTAATTTGGGAAACTTCTGTCTTCTCCCCTGTTTTTTGTTTTTGTTTTTGTTTTTGTTTTTGTTTTTTTTGTTTTTTTTTTTTTTTTTTTTCTGAGTCTTTTTAAAAGTTTTAGAGGTACCTTCTGTTCTCTTTTTTTTTTTTTTTTATTTTTTTTTTTTTTTTTTTAGAGAGAGAGAGAGAGAGCACATGCAAGTGTGGGAGAGGGACAGAGGGAGAGAGAATCTTAAGCAGGCTTCATGCTCAGCATGGAACTGGATGTAGGTCTCTATTCCATGACCCTGAAATCATGATCAGATGCCCAACCAATTGATCCACCCAGGGGCCCAGGTCTCATTGATTTTTCTATTGCTTTTCTGTTTTTATTTTTTCTTATATATACTATCATTTTTATTACATCACTTCCCTTTCCTTTATATTTAGTTCATTTTTCTTTTTCTATTTTCTTCATATGAAAGTTTAGGTAATTGATTTGAGATCATTCTTTTTTTCTAAAATAGGTCATAAAGATGTACAGTTTCCACAAAAGACATGTTAGCTGTGGCCAATTATTTTTGATATTATGTTTTTGTTCACATTTAGTTCAAAATATATGTAATTCTTTTTATGATTTTTTCTTTAACCTATAGGTTAATTATAAGTGTGTCATTTAGTTTCCAAATATGTGAAGATTTCTAGTATTTTTTTTATGGTGGATATCCAATTTCATTGTTTTCAGAGAACATAATTTGTATGATGTCAATCTTTTTATTTATTTTTTATTTTTTTATTTTTTTAATTTTTTTTTCAATGTTTATTTATTTTTGGGACAGAGAGAGACAGAGCATGAACGGGGGAGGGGCAGAGAGAGAGGGAGACACAGAATCGGAAACAGGCTCTAGGCTCCGAGCCATCAGCCCAGAGCCCGACGCGGGGCTCGAACTCACAGACTGCGAGATCGTGACCTGGCTGAAGTCGGACGCCCAACCGACTGCGCCACCCAGGCGCCCCGATGTCAATCTTTTTAAATTTATTGGCTGGTTTTATGGACCCGTATATAGTATATCTTGAAGACTGTCTTATGAGTTTTTGGAAAGAATGTGTATTCTGCAGTCATCCGGTAATCTGTTCTATAAATGTCAGTTAGGTCAAGTTGTTCGATATTGGTCAAGTCATTTATATCCTTGCTGATTTTCTGCCCAGTTATTACAGCAGTTAGTGACTGTATTAAATCCCCAACTATTGAACTGCTTATATAAGCATATTGAAACTATCTACATTCATATATCACTTGTTGTTTGCTTCTGAACTGAATTATTCCAATTTGCTACATTTTTCAAGTCCTTAAATATACCTATGTATTTTTGTGCCTGTTTTTTTTTTTTTAATTTTAAAATAATCACAAACTTACAAAATAGGCAAGGTGTAGTACAAAGAAAGAAATTTGGTTTTCTTTTTAATAAACCACATTAGAGCAAATTGCCACCTTGATGCCACATCATCTCCAAATACGTTACATTGTGTTTCCTTTAAATAAGGACATGCTCTTAATATAATCTTTGAAATCAGAAAATTAACATGATATATTATTGTCTGATCCTCAGGCACCATTCCAGTTGTGACAGTGTCCCCAGTAATGTGTTTTATAGTAAAAACACAGTTAGAGTGTTTTATAGCAAAAACACAATCTCCAGTTTAGAGTCATGCTTTGCGTAAAGCCCTCATGTCTCATTCCCATGTTCTGTGTGGAAAAGCTTCGGTCTTTCTTTGACGTTAATGATAGAGATACTTTTGAAAATGATAAGCTAATTATTGTATAAATAAGCATTGAATTCATGTGTGGCTGATGTTTCTTCAGCAGGAATATCACAGAGTGAAATATTTTCTTCATGAAACTTTTTATGGATTATAGCACATCTTCGTGAAATCACTTGTATTTGGACAAGATATCCCAGAGTGCTGGAAATTATCATGATGCCTTAACTGTAATTGCTGTTTATTTCTCTTTTACTATCATCATGGGATTTCCTTCTTTTTTTTTTAATCAATAAAGATAGAGATCTCTGCATCAACTACTAATTAGATATTTTGTTTTTTTTTTTTTTGTTTCTTTCTTTCATGCCATGGATATACTCGTAAATTAGCCAATATCAGACTAGCGCAGGATCAGGGAAATACTACATTTTGCATAGTAATTGAATAAAATCAATCAGATAACATACATAGTTGTTTTGTTGTTATATAAATTGTTTCAATTTTTTGTTGTTGTTGTTGTTACATAGTCTCACAGAAAACCTTTATTTCTGGAAGTGAATCATAACCTTGATCTCTGCTGGAGCTGTTTTAATGAAGTGTCAAACATGCATTTTAGCATTTTGAAAATTTCATCTTAGAAGGTGTGGGAATGCTGAGCAAAAGTCCAGCAAAGAATTTCTGAATAGTTGTTGTTCTCTAACCAGCAGCAGGGATATTCCTAGACAAGAATTATGCACAAAAGAAACCCGTTGCTACTATTTAGATTTTAAAAAGGCATTTTGTTCGTTTGGCATATTTTCAACATGATTTTATGCAGTAAATAGGCCAGTAAAAAGTAACACCATGTAAACAAAGTTTTGCAGAGTTTATTTTATCCATGTAAAAGGGAAATTAAAACACTTGCAAACTACCAATTTAAAAATCAACATTTATGAAATAATTAAGAATGGTCTCTAGTCTTAGAAGTCAGATGTTCCTAATTAATTCAGAAAACAAAATTTCCTAAAATTTTAAAACTACTTTGTTTCTATAAAATCATACATACACACACATACTGACATACATGTTTGCATACATATAATATATATGAAACAGAGGTACATATATATACTTACTCAGTAAAGGTGGATTATTTTTATTTTTTTTTTTATTTTTAGAGAGACAGAGGGCACAAGTGGGAGAAGGGGAAAGAGACAGAGGGGGAGACAGAGAGAGTCTTAACAAGGATCCATGCTCAGTGCAAACCCAATGTGGGTCTCAATCCCATGATCCTGGGATTATGACCTGAGCAAAATCAAGAATTAAACAGTCAGCCAACTAAGCCACTCAGGCCCTCCTCAGTAAAGATGAATTAAGGCAATAATTGATACATTTCCACTGGCTTAGAGTGAATGTGAGTGTGAACACGCACATGTGCTTGCCCACATATACGTGCAATTGAATGATAGGCTTGGAAAATATAATTATTTAGATCAACATTTTACATTTACTCAGTGTAATACGTTTTAAGCTAAAATGTAATTTTTTCCCTAAAAAACATGCAGATGTGCCTGAAATTATATGTTAAATATACACATGGAAACAAAATTCAGGGAATTTCAAAGAACTGTTCTTTCTACAAAATATCAAACATTTAAATCTGCTTTACCAAGATATAGCCAGCTAGTAATACCATTAAAGATAGGAAAAATCACTAATCCAAGATCATCCTAATGTCAAAACTCAGCCTTTTTTTTTTTAACGTAGTATCTATAAAAATAATCTATTCACATTTAGCATATTTGTTTTTATGAGAAAAACTGTACTGCACTTGTTGGGTGTTTTGGTTTTCTCTGCCTGGTAGGCTTAAGCTCTTTTGGATTTCTGGAAAAGTATTTTGCTGATAGATAACCTAATGGCATATTAGTTACTTCACTTCGCGGAAAGGAGCTTGCTTACTGAAAAGGATTTAGCTAACACATTTGAATTCAGGTCCTATCACATCTATAATCCTTTGTTACTTCTCCTTTCTGTTCCTATTTTAGTAGTCAGCATTCTTTGGCCAATTATTACTTTAAAAAAAAACATTTTAGCTCTCTTCAACTTCACTGCAATATTCTTTAAGACAGACTACATTCATCAATCCTTTATATTCAGAAAGGTCAGCAAGTTAAAGATGCGTGACATTGCCAGTGTCCCTTTCTCGGGGGTGGCCACTGTCTTCCATATTGTTAAAAACAATGCATGTGCTAACACAACGAGAAGCAGACTATGAGAGATGCGACTTCAAAATCTTTACTTCCAACACTGATTATAGAAAATGAGCCTCAGATTTTCTTAGCTTTATCTCTGTCCCAGCAATGCTACTGCTTAGCCCACCTCGACCACTGCCCTGGACCCCTTCTTCTCAGCACTGTTTTTCCAGAGGCCAGCATGAGCGAGCCCAGGGCCTCTCCTGCTACCATCATTTTGGTGGAGTGGTGTCTACCCAGGAGCCACCAACCAGGCCAGGTGAGACAATCTGAAAGTTTAATAAAAATCCATGTAGCAAATTGTGATTAATGGGAAGTAGGAAATAGGGAGCGGGGTTACTGGCATATAAATTATCTCTGTACCCTTCCACAGTGACCTTGTATCTTGACTTGAGGTTGATGGCTACTGTGACAATAAGTCACCTTCTTGGCCTCAATATTTTCCTCATGCTCACTGCCCTGAAAAATTGTACCACCCGGTAAAGCCTCAGTGCTTACACCTTTTTAAGACTCCGTTTCCCTGGGGGAAGTAAAGTAAGTTGTAAAGGCTGTCTTTATTATATCTGCATATGCTTTTTTTTTTTTTTTTTAATTTTTTTTTTCAATGTTTATTTATTTTTGGAACAGAGAGAGACAGAGCGTGAACGGGGGAGGGGCAGAGAGAGAGGGAGACACAGAATCGGAAACAGGCTCCAGGCTCTGAGCCATCAGCCCAGAGCCCGACGCGGGGCTCGAACTCACGGAGCGCGAGATCGTGACCTGGCTGAAGTCGGACGCTTAACTGACTGCGCCACCCAGGCGCCCCTGCATATGCTTTTTAAAATTGTGTTATAACTCAGGCTCTTTCTGTAGATATAAATGATCTACCATTTTGACTAGCTGTTTAATTATTAATGTACATGAGTATTTTAATGCACTGATTTTCATTCAATATATTCACTCAAATAAGCAAATAATAATTGACTCATTATTCAATTATCACTTTTCCTGATTGAAGATACAGCTCAATTATAAAGAAACAAATGTTAATGTCTGATTCATCAGGTACACATAGATATGTTTTGTGCCAGCAACAGGAAACCTTAGCTTTTAATTCAGAAAGTAATTATAGTTGCCCTAAGAAAAAAAATATAATCATAATTTGATTCCTGGTGGGCTTTGAAAGAAAGTTTGTATTTTTGTGGCTACAGGTTTCTTCCTGCTGCATTGAAATGTCAAAGATGGTAACAATATTTATATTTTAGAAGTTAGTTTTTTCTTGTAATCTTTGGAGATAACCTCAGTATAATAATGAAAAGAGGTAGGATAGCAAATAGAAGTCTACAATTTAGTTGTCATTTTAAGACCTTTGTAGGTCCTACACATTTTTAAAGCTTTCAATTCACATAATAGAAAATATATTAACAATTCAGCCTCCTAAATACATTGCTTCTGAAGATGAAATTAATTTTACAACTTGGTCTTTGAAAATATTTCCATGTGTTTGACTGATTTTTTTTTTCAGTTCTTTATAAGCAAAGATGCTCTTGATTAGCAAAAACAAAACAACCCCCCCCCAAAAAAAACCTACCTTTTGGCAACTATGGTAACACATTTATAAATTCCAATAATTAATGAAGTTGACATAATATTAAAATTATTGAAATTAATTAATTATATTAATTTTTTTTGTACTCGAGAAAATATGTATTTTTTAAAATATTTATTTTTGGGAGAGAGAGAGAGACAGAGCTTGAGCATGGGCAGGGCAGAGAGAGAAGGAGACAGAATCTGAAGCAGGCTCCAGGCTCTGAGCCGTCAGCACAAAACCCGACGTGGGGCTCGAACTCACAAACTGTAAGATCGTGACCTGAGCTGAAGTCAGACGCCTAACCGACTGAGCCACCCAGGCGCCGCAGAAAATATGTGTTTTATGTCAATTATTTAATCAAGTCCCTGAAAAGCTTTACACAGTGATCTTATATTGCCAAATAGATAGTAATCATTGCCTGACATTTATCATGAATAAAACTTATTGAATAGAGAGTAAGTAGACTTTAGTGTTTGTATTACAATTTGAACAGATTTTACTCCGAATGTTGTCCACTGAGATCTTTGAGAATTTGCATAAAGGATGACAAAGACCAGGTTCATACATTCCAGGAGATTACAGTTACGGGGAAAAGCTTAACACAAAATGGTATCATTTTTGTCAAGTAAAAATGAAATATTGCTCACAAAGAATAAAGCTAAGAGAAAACGTATGGAATTTCATTGCCTAATTATCTTCCTGCTGAAACTATGGATTTATTAGTAGTTAATTTTGTACTATAGCAGCTAACAAGAAAGTAGAAAATTGAACATGCTTTTATTGATTTTCATAAACTATTTCCTTTTGAAGGGTGACGGAACAGATGCCTTTTATTGGTCTAACCAGCATAACTAGTAGCAGGTTTGGGCAGAGCTCCCCTACCTGTCCTGGCTCCCATCTTCTCTCTCCTGGGAGTCTGTGACTCACCCCAAGGGAGAAGAGTGTCAGGCAGGGGTGGCAGGCAGAGTCAGGACCGAAAAGGGGAGCAGGGTGAAGTAGGAAACACAGGGTTACCAGATCACTCAAACGAAAAGTCCATCGGGGCAGAAGAGAGGATGTTTCGCCACACGGGCCCCTCTGCCCTTGCCAGGAATGGAAGGGGGCCAGGGAGCTTTCACTAGAGGTTTCCCGTTTGGCTTGTTTTATACAAGGGCTCCTGAAAATAAGACTTCGGTGATACAGCATAACTCCTACACCTGATTCCTACAACATCTGAAAAACATTAAAGGTTGATAACCTTGAAAATCTGAAATGCTATACTGTAAGTTTTACGGGTTTTGATGGAAATCATGTACAATCTCGGAAGCCTTTGAGAAAGAACCAGATCTGGTGGATTCACTGTTAACTGTTCTCGCTTCCTCACTTAGCACTAGCGTGCCCTTCACTCAGGCCCCTCCAGTGTGGAGTCCCAGGTACTGCACGTAGCCACAGCTCGATTCTATGTGCTGAGGCATTCTGATCTTCAGTTCCACCATCAGCAGGCAGTTTTTAAAATATGACCCACTTCTGGGGAAAAAGTACGCGAAGCAAATGGAAACGGTCCAAGGTTTCTAAGCCTTTGCACTAAGAGACACTTTGGTTTAGATAATTCTCCAAGTGGGAGACTGCCCTGGGTGTTGTCGGATATTTCAACAATCCCTACCCAGTAGGGTGCCTGTAGCACAGTCCTTTCAACTCATGACAAACAAAAATGTCTTCAAGCACTTTCAGATGTTCCCAGGAATGGGGGGGGGGGGGGACAAATCTGAACTGAATGACAACTACAGAATTAGTCGCAAGGCGATGGGCCAACCTATCATTCAAGAGAGTTCACGCCCCGTCCCTCTTGATTTCTTGTACTTAGTACTTCAGCTTCCCACTGGGACAGTAGTTGAAGAAGAGCCCGTTGGCTCTCGTCCTAGAATAGTAACTGCTGCCTCAGTAAAAGCTATGAGTTCTGGTCTCTAAGAGACTTAAATTAGTTCTGGTGATTGCACTTACTATTTGATGATGCTATGGAGCAAATTATGTCCCCCACACTTCATGTGTTGAAGTCCTAGCCCCTAGTATGACTGTATTTGGAGAAAGAATCTTTAAAAAGTAATTAAGGTTAAATAAGATTATAAAGGGTGGTCCTTAATCCACTAGGATCAGTATCCTTATAAGAGGAGGAACAGAGACCAGAGTTCAAGCTCTGTCCCTCCGTCCCTCTCTCTCTATCTCTCTCACATCTACGTGAAGACACAAAGAGAAGGTGTCCATTCATAAGCCAGAAAGAAGCTCTCACCAGAAACTGATCATGTTGGCACCTTGATTTCAGACTTCCAGCCTCAGAACTGGGAGAATAACTTTTTGTTGTTTAAACCACCAAGCCTACGGTATTTTGTGATGACAGCCCTAGCTAAGACAATAACTTTGGACAAATTACTTATTTCTCTGGTTTCAGTGTCTTCACCAGTTCAATGGAGGAAAATATGCAAATCTATTTTTCATATATATATATATATATATATATATATTTTTTTTTTTTTTTTCCCCTTTCAGTGTCAGGGTGAGTGGATACTGACCAAATATCCCACAGATGCTGGCTGGAGTAATATCTGTGAATGAAGTCATTATCCAGAACTAAGATGATGTCAAAGACATCACATTTTAAGGATTTCTCCCCTGCCAGTCTTATTCCTGTTGTTGTAACTCACCCATTGGTTTAGACATTTTCCTCTAACCCCTTGAACCTTGGTCAAGATTGTTGAATACACGTGCACACCGTGTCATACCGACTTTGCTGCCCTAAAGGGTAAGCCAACAACATCTGCTTCTGCCAATCAGTGTCTTTCTCCTTCCAATAGACTCACCCATATTACTAAGGCTCCATTAAGTCCCACGCAAGGGCTTAATTCGTATAATTTTGAAAGGTAATGCAAAGGGATGTGTATTTTGACCATTTTAAGTATTCTGCCAGTCTGCTTCTCAGATTCATAATAATGTCTTAAAATGCATAATACAGGGGTGCCTGGGTGGCTCAGTTGGTTAAGCTTCTGACTCTTGATTTTGGCTCAGGTCATGATCTCACAGGTAGTGAGTTCGAGCCCCACATCAGACTCTGTGCTGACAATGCAGGGCCTGCTTGGGGTTCTCTCTCTCTCCCTTTCATTCTGCCCCTTACCCTCTCTCTCTTTCTCTCAAAACAAAAACAAAAGCAAAAACAAAAACAGACAAACAAACAAAACCTTAAAATGCCTAATACATAACATGGATTAGAAGGAAACCAAGCTTTAATTATTATTATATTTTAATACATTTTATAAATCCATCTGCTTGCTTCTTTATTAACTCATTAAATAACAAGATCTAATTGAGGGTCTAATTCACTACTGTAATTACCCAGAAATTTTTCAAGATACTTGCAATGTGATTTGGAAATATCTGTGATTGTCACTGGTGAAAAGGAACAGACACCGTTAACATGGCAGTAGGTTGTTGCCAACATTCACAACTGAAGGAAATGCTAACTTTACCTAGATGTTAGTGAAAAAAATAAAACTATTTTTAACATGTAACCTCCCTGCCCCCCAGAAAGCTCAATTTGTTGTGAATTCTGCCCGTGGATTCTTTGGGCCCCAGGGTATGATCCGTTGTACTAAAACACTTTGACATTGCTTCGCAGAGCACTCAGGTCACAGGCATATGCTCCAAATGGACAGTCATCCCTCGACTCCCAGATCACTTAGAAAGTAGAGCTGTTCTCAAACATTTCAGTCAGACTTACTCAATCCTTACAGTTTAGATGCAACTTTCATTTATTCCCATTGCAAGTCTCAAATTGTTAAATAAAACTAATGCAGATTGGGGTTTTCAGCTTCAGAAACACTTGGTCTCTGTTTTGCTGAACACTCCTGATAGGAACGATTTCCTCTCTCTGTGGAGTCTATTTGCTTGGGTTGATTGATATCTCTGCAGACAGACTTCCTTTGAAGTATCGCCCGCCCTATAGCCAGTGCTTAAAAGCTGGAAATGAAGTCCAGCAGGAGTTACCCCGGCTTGTTTCTAGCAAAACCATACTAAGAGAAAGAACATCAAAAGTGAAGATGGGAACAAAGGAGAAGGAGGAAAAAGGCAGCCCACTGCCTTTTATCTATTGATGGGAATGGCCATTGTGTATTAGAGTTTTGACTCCAAATGTTTGAAACTGTAACACTGAATACTTTCCAGGTTCAGTCCTTAAAGTCTTACCTTTTACCTTTGGAGCTGTGTTCTTATGAGTCTTCCCTTCACTTGACAGTAAATTTGTAGAGTGGCCGGAAGTCTGAGCTGAGATTTAAAGTACTTAGTCTTTGTTTTGCCCTCAAACCTGTGTGACTTTGGAAAAGTTTGGAAACCTTAATATTTCAGGGCCTCTGATGCTGCATGCACAACATGAGAGAAGGAGAGAGGTGAACCTTGGATTACTCACAGCTCTGAGACTCAAATTAAATTATGGATATACTTGACTGCCTCCTGAGAACAGAAGCAAAACGTAGGGTTCTTGAACAATGGGAGGAAAGGCACCGAGGATGTTAAAGACACCCTAAGGAGAAAGGTCTGAAATAGTTTGGCAAACATGAAAATCAGGTAGCTAAGTATATTCTAAAAGGTGTAATTGTTAGGCTTGAGTGTGAACGTGTACTCTTCAGACACTGAGAAAATACTTGATTATTGGTCAAGTTAGAGCTCTGGCTGTTTTTTCTTCTTACAAGGAACTCTCATGTTTTCTTTGTTATTATATCCACCTTTGGGGTTTCCTGTCCTAGCTCCTCAAAGAAATCAACTATGTCTTATTCACTTTTTCCTCTCTAACCTTACACATCATCTGGCATATTGTAGGGCTTTAAATACATATTTGTTGAATTAAGCTGACAAACTGTATTTTGATCTATTATGTAAATGCACTATAGTAGATGCTGCAAATTATTAATTCCAATGCTCAAAAATGCTTACTATTCGTCTGTATCATTTTGACATTCCTTTCAAAAACATGCATGACTTAATAAGTATAAAACACCACCGTGTCTTAAGAATGCACTCAAAAAATAGTGGAAAAATAATAGAAAATGTATTGTCCCTACGTGAACATCATATTCAGTGCTTAGCATACAGTTGGTGGTTTTTGGGATGTTCCTAATACAAACAGGAACAGAGAAGTTTCTTCCAAACAAAAGTTAGCTTATTTCTTATTAGTGTTTTCAAGAGTCATAATTCAAAATTCATGGTGTATTTTCAAGGACATCAATTTTACCAAGAAAGAGCAGAGAGAGGTGCACAGGTACTGAGTCCAAGATAGAAAGCTGATTTATTGCTTTAGCTTCATTGTGGGGAGACTTTCTTCTCTCCTGTATGACCGTGTGATCATTTAATCCAAAATGAATACCTTAATCGATAGGGATCATCTTTAAGAACGTCAATCTAGGGTAGATAGAGCAGGGTTGCCCAGCGTAATCTCAGACGGAATACACTGGAGTCTTACCTGCTTATTTTCACTCTGACCTTTGGCCCCACATTTCTTTCAGTTGAAAGCATCCATGCACTATCTTCTATATCTCTCCAGTTTCTACCTGTTGTGTACAGAAGGTGCTACGTGTTGGTAAATAAATTATCTTTATCGGGACACGCTTTTAAGGAGGTGAAATCGACGGAATTCAATGAGCCTTTCAAGTTCCCAAATACCAAACTTACCGTACTGTTCATTTTGGATTAAAGCAATAAATTATATATATATATATATTTTTCTTCTGGTTTGTATTCAACACTACAATTGATCATCTGTTAATGCGTATAATATATTTTTCTTTCATCAGCCTCAGATACTTTTCCTTGCCAAGCATTCTTAGCTTTTTTTAATCTCTCTACAAGATGACTCTGTTGACACCTCACTTGATACCCGTTCTTTAAATTACCTGGACTGCCATGTAGTCTGTTCTGCTAATAAAGAATTCCAGTCTTGCGTCCTGACTGCTCATGCTATCAGCTGTGGTCTCTCCGTTCAGCCCTATTTAGCTGCTGTGGCTGTTTACTCTGGAGGTGCTTCCAGACAGCCACATGCACAGTGCTGGTTTTTAGTGGACTCACTGCACTAACCCTCATCCAAACGAGGCTTTATCTGTCCTATTTTGGAGCCATAAACCTGCTCCATTCCTTAGTACGTTAGATTTTTATGCCAGTGAAGGGACAAAATGCCTCTGGGGCTTAAATTCCCAGGGTATAGTAAATTACAAAATAAAATTGATACATTAAGTACATTGTATATCTACAAAGTATACATTTATTAATATATATTCCATTTTTGTAGTGATGTATTCTTGTTAATTTATTTTGAATTTGTGAAAAAAACCCTGATTTTTCATAAGTCACAAAGAGCCAGAAGGCGTAAATCAAGTTGACAGATATAATCAAACAAAGAAACTGTATGTTTTAAATATTTAAGCGTAGTTTTTATTCTGTTAGAGCTTCTATTGAAGTGAGATTAAGATGTAATGAAAAGGTACACAATATGAGAAAAATAATTTTAGTATTAAAATGAATTGCAGATATAGGAAATTTTTTGATGTGAAAGGGAAAGTTTATTAAAATGAAGTTAACATATGCCTATTAAAATGAAGTTAACATACACCAAAATAATAGAAATTTAGATTATTTATGTGATTAACTGTGCCTACGCACACAGGTGTGGGTGCACACACACACACACACACACATGTAATGTGTATAATTGTAGTGAACCCTCTGGAAGTGTTTGAACCCACTTGTCACCAATGGAAATTGTAATTACAGAGGATTTTCACTCTCCACCATGCATATCTGCATTTTTAAATGTTTGGTAAAGTGTATACACTATTTAAAAAAACACTAAGAGCAAACACTGTAAATCTGCTGATTTCACTAAGCGTTCTTAAAGCTAAATCAAAAAATGCAGCCTGTGTTGAAAACATCAAAAACCTGGGGTGCCTGGTTGGCTCAGTCAGTTCAGTTAAGAGTCAGATCTTGCAGTTCATGGGTTCGAGCCCTGCATTGGGCTCTGTGCTGACAGCTGAGCCTGGAGCCTGCTTCGGATTCTGTGTCTCCTCCCTAGCTCTCGGCCCCGCCCCTGCTCAAGCTCTCTCTCTCTCTTTCTCTCTCTCTCTCTCTCTCTCTCTCAAAAATAAATAAACATTAAAAAAATTTTCAAAAAGACTTCAAGAACTATGTCCTAGAAAATCAATTTAGTTTAGCTTATGGTAACTAAAATATTCCTTGAAACCACACAGAACACAGTGGACATTCTTTCCTAGTCTTCATTCAATAGGTTGTCTGAACGAGACAATAAGGAACTAAGGTCTCTAAATGCTTATTGTGAAGCTAGGGATCAAATATTCAGCTTAATGACCTGATAACAGTAAAGCAGAGAATAGACCTTAAACCTGAACCCCCAAAAAGAGCTTCTTCCATCATTACCTTGAACTGAGATAGTTGTTGGTACCTACCTGACTTACTCCCTGAATCCCAAACAGAAAAGACCATAGGTTTGGGTGTAGGTATATTCAAAATACAAGATATTCAAATACATGGTCCAATGAATTAACCACTATTACTTCAATGGGAAAAAATGGCTAGAAAGAAAAAAAAGAACATTCCCAGTGTGTGTTCCAAAAGCATCTTGGAGATGTATAGTGGATATTTGCATATTACAGGCTATGAAAAATCCTTCAGAGAAAAAAAAAAAACAATCAAAACCAAACAGGACCGTATTAAAGTGTTCCCCACACTTGTTTACCTATAGAACATCCATTTTTTTTTTTTTTTTTTTGGTATCTCATTAACTTTTGTATTGGAGAGACATTTAGTGAAAGTAAGTTTTTTTTTTTTTTTAATTTTTTAAATTAATGTTTATTTATTTTTGAGAGAGAGAGAGACAGAGTGTGAGCCAGAGAGAGAGACAGAGTGTGAGCCAGGGAAGGGCAGAGAGAGAGGGAGACACAGAATCCGAAGCAGGCTCCAGACTCCGAGCTGACAGTAGAGAGCCGCACGCGGGACTCGAACTCACGAACCGCGAGATCATGACCTGAGCCGAGGTCGATGCTTAACCAACTGAGCCACCCAGGCGCCCCTAGTGAAAGTAAGTTTTTAAAAAATGTTAAAAAATAACTTTAATTGGAACCCCTTTTGTAATAAAAGTAAACACTATTCCTCACAAGGTTTTTGCGATCCGTAGGATTGAATGTAAATTTTAGGGAGTCAATGCTGTTGAGAAGAGTAAAAACGTGGTAATTGTTTTCAAAATAAACAAGAATTCCCTACGCTTTTGTGAAAGAACTACTCTTCTGCTCACCCGTGAATATCTCTTGAATTCCTAACATAGTCTTATTGCATTAACTTCTCATACTCAGAAAAAAAAACAAAAAAAAACAAAAAAACAAAAACAAAAAAAAACAAAAACCCAGCAGCAATATCCTTGTTAAAAAGCTCTAGAGACAGGGTGTGGACACATGCATGCAGGCACCCAAATATAATCCCTGCTGGCCACTGTGAATTGAAATAGCTACTAAATCTACTTAAGACTTTGGTCAAGAGAAGCTTTGTACACGTGAATTATTTAATTAGGAAACAAAAATAACAAAACATATGAGTGCCAATCTATTTTCTTTATAGCTACAGTAATAAATACATTAGTAATTTAATAATTAAAAACGCTATTTTTGGGGGCGCCTGGGTGGCTCAGTCCAACTTCGGTTCAGGTCATGATTTCACAGTTCATGAGTTCCAGCCTCACATCAGGCTCTGTTTTGAAAGCTCAGAGCCTGGAACTTCCTTCAGATTCTGTGTGTCCCTCTCTCTCTGACCTACCCTACTGTGCTCTATCCCTGTGTCTCTCAAAAATGAATAAACGTGAAAAAATTATTTTTAAAAAATGCTATTTTCATCAGCAAACTACTGCAGTGTTTAATAGTAAACTCTTGAACTTTCTCTTCAGATTTTGTTTCGCTTAAAGTAGCAGGCAGAAACTATTTTATGCCTGGTTGTAACAGGTTAATTGAAAATGGAGAGATACCAAGGTCCCCAAAGTCCCCTCTCTGGCCTACCAGTGTGTCTGAAAACCATTATTTTCTTGTGTTTTGTTTGAAGCATTATCTCTAGAAAGCTGCTATTGAAATATATAACCTGTACTGAACTGAGGTTATTCCATTATACATAATTAGGGTTTCTGCAAGCATGAAGACTTCTGTATCTCAGTCTCTGGATCTCACTGGTTCTCAATCCTTTGCGTACATTAGAATTATCCACGAAACTTAAAAAAATGTTGTATCCCATGCTGGACCAACGGAATCGGAATCTTTGGGTTTGAACCTAGGCATTTCTTTAAAAAGTCTCCCTTCTGGTTATTCTGATTCATACTGAAGGCTGAAAACCCCTGACATACGGAAATTCCATGTGTTTCTATGATAGGAGGACTACTATTTTCTCAAGGACAGCTACAAAATTTGTGGGGCCGACTGCAAGAGGAAAATGAAGGGACCCTATTCAAAAAGTAGAAAAAATACAATTAAAGATACTAAAATGTAGTGTTTGTTCCATCTTTTGACTTGTGATGCTTTATGTTTTGCTATTTAATGTTGCTCTAAGTGCAAAAAAAGAAATCATTAGCATGAATTTTGCTATTGATCTGTATATTTTGCAATGCCTGTTTTAAGTACAAATATGAAAGCATAGAGAATCCCCCAAATTGCACAATGCATATTTTGTAACTTGCATATGTTATACTGTCTTATCAAAACAGTGGAATCAATACAAAACCTCGTTTAAATGTTTTTATTTCACTTCTTGATACGCTCACATTCTACCAACACGCTCCACCTTTAGCTTACCAATAAGCAAGGGAGGCGTTTCCTTTCCTTCTACGTCACCAACTTGCGTGTAGGCGTTTAGCTAATATATGGAGGTAACATGAGTAGGAAAGACTATGATAGGGTTCCTTGATCATTCTTGCTTCCTAGAGAGCCAGAGTTTTGTTTTTTTGTGTGTGTTCAAAACAAATTTTGGTTCAGATGGCCAAAGGTGGCATCTGGGAACTCAGTGTCCCCTCTTATTCAGTCACAGATGTAAACAACTTGCCCTGGGTCTTGCTGTCTTACCATTTATTGTGGGCCCGCCAGGATTCCGTGCTTGTGAGACATCGTGAATATTACATGTAAATGTGCGAGCAAGAAATATTAGAAGGCACGGATATTGTGCATGCCACTTCTGTTTGTGCATCAGACTTCACTTCAGAACAAGAGTTCAAAGTTAAAACTATAAAGTTTTACAAGATGCCACAGCAGAGTATTAAGCCAGGGAGGGGCCTTTTGAGCATGAGTTCTCTACAACGGCATGTGTTCAATATCCGTGGAGCGGTCCTGTCCTTACTCTCTAGAGTGGATTCCCCACAGGTCAGTGGTCTGTTACAGTGAAAAGTTTTCAGTCACTTGAGTTGAGCTCTAACACTAGTGACTTTGATTAAGTATCTTATATTTCCAGAGCCTCAGTGTTTAACAAAAAGAAGATATTTTATGAGTCGTAGAGGAATAAATCATTTCCTGAAGCAACCCAATTTTGCTTTTATTTTGCCGACTTGCTTTTCCTGGTGACTTGGGCTACGGTAACTGGCAATCGTTTGCTTAGACTGAATTTGAATGTCCCAGTATTCTCAGGTTTTTCACCCATCATTTTTTCTGCTCTGATGCCTGGATGTATTTTCGTTTCTCTGCTCTCATACTACTAAGGGTAAAAGGAAAGCTTCCGAACAAAGAGCTATTCTGAAGATTCTATCTAAGACTTTCTTTCCGAAGGAAATGTCCTCCATTATCAAAATCAAGAATATGTATATCTGTGCATATTTATGTATTTATATTATATGCACACAGACAAATGCTTATATACTCATATATGCTGATCGTGCATTTGTTTCCAAACCCATTTTTCACCCTTCCTCTGGTCTGCTCTAAATCGCTGGGGCTGAATTTTGCCAATTTTATTTCCTCAGTTTCCTTGCTGGGTTCAGCCAACAGGAGAAGGCAGGGTATCCTGCGTTCTATTTTTCTGCATTAAGTAGTGTGATCAGCAGCAGTTGCAGCCCCTCTGTGGCGGGTTCCAGCTCCCAGCAAGCTGATCCACTGAGTTTTCTCCTCCTGCCCAGTGGCCTGGCTCCTCAGCTCCAACAGCTCTGTGTGTTCCTTTTGTCCCTGTAGCTCTGAGAGTAGAGATGAGGTATTAAAACTGATGATGTCCCACCTTCTGGTTTTCGTTCTCCCAGCTACTTCAAACACCTCTGTAACTAAACTCCCACGTAAAATTCCCTCAGTGGAATTATCTAGTGTAAGTTATGTTTCCCTGGTCAAACTATAGTATTGGTCTACAGATGCGCGCACACACACACACACGCACACGCACAACATACACGTGTGTGTGCGTGTGTGTGTGTGTGTGAAAGAGTGAACGAACTCTCTTGTATTCCCCAAATTACCGAGGCAAGAGAGTTCAGAATTAAAATAGATTTAGTAACAGTAGTGTACTAGTCAGGGTTCTCCAGAGAAACAGAACCAATAAGAATCTACCTATCTAAGGAAATGTATCATGGGGAATTAGTTCACGTGATTATGGAGACAGAGATGTTCCAAGTTCTGAAGTCCGGAGGCCTGAGAAATAGAAGAATGGATGGTGTAAGTTTCTGTCTGAATCTAAAGGCAGAGAGGACCGATGTCTCATCTCAAAGACCATCAGGCAGAGAGAGTGAAGTGTCTTTTTATGTATTTATTTTTTTCTACTTAGGCCTTCAAAGGATTGGATGAGGCTCACCCACAATGAGGAAGGCAGTCTACTTTACTCAGTCTACCCATTCAACTATTACTCTCATCCAGACATACCCAGAATAATGTTTAATGGCACCCATGATCCAGTCAAGTTAACACTTAAAATTAACCAGCACAACCGGCATTGAATTCTTTGAATTTAAGTGCCCTCAGTCTCACCTGGCAGAAATCAAAGGTGAAAGATGCCAAGAGGGAAACTCAGTTTGGCTGCCAAAGACAACTGGTGCTTGTACTTCATTATTAAAACTTGGAATTTAGAATTCAGTCACAGTCCTTTTGTCACATACAGTCACCAGGGACCCCAGCAAAGTGCAGCACCTTAAATAAAACACTTTTCTGTTGCCCTGGGCAGGTCTTAAATGGTTTCAGTTTCTCGCTTCCTCCTCCCCACATTCACCAGTTAATTTGCCTTTACTTTTCCTTGGTTTGCAAAGCAAGTTTCAGTGAAAGAACAGTATCGGGGTAGTGTTCATGTTCAAAAAATACTAGGTTTTTCAAGGTAACTTGCCAAGTCAATTTGACCACTGAGATTTGTTCTCTCTTGTTCTCATAAATTGCTAATGGCACACCTATTTCTTGCTGTCACTACTCATTTTTTATTCCAGTTCCAATTCTTTACTCTGTCTTTTGTTCCTTGGAGAGTCGGGTGTCTCCAAAAAAATTAGTCTCATACTAGGGTTGTATTTGATAATTAGATAGGATCTAATGAAATTGTACCAAATCAATCTTATTAGGATTCTCAAATTTGAAAGCATTGTAAAAATATGGTTGTATCATAATAATCTGAAACTCTGCAAAATTTATTACAAATACAATTTGCAAATCATCATAACTAGGACATACTAGCAATGTACACATACTGAATGATTTTTTACACAAAATTATAAAATAAAGCTATAATAATATCAATTTCGTAAGTCCTTCCACAAAAAGAAATTAACAGAGAAGTCATGGTGTTAGATAGTATCACATCCCTCTCAATCTCTTAATTTTATTAACATTATCTCTGCTTTAGAAATCAACCAGGCAATATTTTAGATCAACCAGGAAAGTCATTCGCTTTGACCCCAACAACTGGTGTTCAACTTCTTTTCTTTGCTCTTTTTTTTTTTAAGTTTATTTATTTATTTTGAGAGAGAGAGAGAGGGTGTGTGAACAATGGAGGGGCTGATGGAGAGGGAGACACAGAATCCCAAGCAGGTTCCAGGCTCTGAGCTGTCAGGACAGAGTCCAGTGTGGGGCTGGAACCCATGGACCATGAGATCATGACATGAGTTGAGATCAAGAGTCGGATGCTTAACCTACTGAGCCACCCGGGGCCTCCAACTTCTTTTCTTATTAATCATAAGTTTAACTACTGGATCCCAAATGAATCTGTGACATGTGGAAATTAAGAGGATAAAGCACATGATAGTATGTGACTTTAAGGTGTTCACTGGAGAATCCAGAATAAACTTGTTTTACTTTGTAGGTTATCATCGAAATAAAATCCAAATTTCCCTTTGTGTTATGTTTAAATTTTTTTTTTAACGTTTATTTATTTTTGAGACAGAGAGAGACAGAGCATGAACAGAGGAGGGGCAGAGAGAGAGGGAGACACAGAATCTGAAACAGGCTCCAGGCTCTGAGCTGTCAGCACAGAGCGCGACGCGGGGCTCGAGCCCACGGACCGTGAGATCATGACCTGAGACGAAGTCGGACGCTTAACCGACCGAGCCACCCAGGCGCCCCCTTTGTGTCATGTTTAAAATATGGGTTTACTCTGCCCCACAGAATATCCATTAATTTCCTAAAACAAACTTGCTGCAATATTTGGAAAAACTTATGTTCTATTGTTATTATTACCAGGAGCTTTGTATTCTCTCACTGCTGGCCAGTTACTACTATGATTTTGCTGATTCTGGGTATCCTTCCTGAACAGCCTCAGACTCGCTTTTCTGAGGAAGGGAATATGTATTTTTTTCTTATAGAAACGTGAACAATTTTTGTTTTGCTTTGAATCTAAAACAGAATATTTGTCCCCTGAAAAGAAAAAAGAGGATAACATGAAAGACCAAGCAACCAAGCACTTACTTCTGGCACGTTCTGCTTCCTGCGAAGAAGCGTCAGTTGCTCTCCATGTGGCAGGATCCCAGGCCACACGTTCAAGGCAGGAGTCAAAGACATCGTACATCAAAAGGAGTAAGCGCCGCTAGCAGTGAAAGGAAGCGACAGAGACCTGAAGAAATGTCGCCTTGGGAAATTAATTGGCTTACTCCCCCAGTTCTTAAGTATGTCCCTGTACGTAGGTCTAGGTTCTCACTCTGAATGTGAGGTTTCACAAGGAACACCACACTTCAGCCCATATGACTCTGATTCTAGACCAAGTCAATTATGTCACTTATATTACTTTCGGCCATATGATTTTCTTAAATTTACTTTAAGTTTTAATTTCACTTAATTAAAACTTAATTTTGAGCTGTGGTTTCTTCAGATTCCTGAAGAATGGTAGCACAATTACTTAATAACTATTCACTATTTACTAGACATGTGTTCAATCCTTTCCATGATGTATCTCACTGGCTTTCCTCACAGCCCTCTTAGTTCATGGTAGAAAAGAACATTAGAGGAACAGAAAGGGACTGACTTACCAGGGAGGTAAATAGAATATAGACTTTATGAAAAGGAGTTTTATAATCAGACTGCCTAGATTCAGAATCAGTTCAATAGCAAAAAAAAAAAAAAAAAAAAAGACTGTGTAAATTTGGTAATGTTCATAATCTCTCTGTGCCTCACTTTTCTTATCAGTAATGTGTTTTACAAATTATGATTGCTTCACTGATTTGGAACTAAAAGAGTAAATACATATGAAGGACTTACAAGAGTACCAGGCATGTATTAAACACACAAGAAATGTCAGTCATTAGTATCCAAGATCATATAGCTACATAGTGATAGAGTGAGGAGTTAAATCTCAGTCTGAGACCAAGGAAGGGGGTAGATGTTATACCACTGAGGGACATATAAAAAACGCTGGTCTCCTCCAACTCCCAAATAATCAAAAGAACAAAATATGTCAAAGTGTTATAGTCTTATGCACATATAACAGGATATACTTAAATAAATGTGTATGAACGTGCAAGATCATCTTTACGATTAGATATTGCTGTTTGTTTATTGTTAGAATTGTTCTAACATTTCCTCTAACTGCTTTTAACGGACTTATGGTAGGATGGACACTGCCACCTGTCTGGATATGAACAATTCAACTTCTGCGTGTTTTCCTTTGCTCAGTTTTCGACTGAGAGACCTTCCCCACCATGGAGTCCATGTTTCGACATCTCTTTTGGGCCACTGTGCTCTTTGGGGGATGTCTAGGTTTCAGCCATGGGTAGTTTGGGTTCTATCATGTGTGGCACTTCCGAAAAGGGCCAGGAAGGTTATTTGGGAAATGAGGAAACATAGGACTGGCGTTGAGAAAGGCTAAAGGAAGTAGAGAAAGAACCTGAGGAAGCAGAGAAGAAAAGGAGGAGGAGGACAGCCCAGACGCCAGAAGCCGTGAGCCGCCAACCCCTCACATGCATGTTCATAAAATCTACTCTGGGTGCCATCTTCTTGTCCTCTTCCCCTCTGCCCTGAGGCAGCCCCTCCCAGGTAAGTACTGAGGAACGGAAGTGCCCCCGCCCTCAGGGAAGTCCTCTCTTCCCCTGTGGTTTCCAAGGAGGTAGTCACCGCTGGGCCCTTTGCAGCCAAGTAAGAATAAAGAGAACCGTGCAGCGAGGAATTCCCAATCTTGTTCTTGAGAATTAAACTGATTTAGAGAATAAATCAAGAAAAGTATTCAATTTCAGGAAACTGACAAAAATGGGCATGTAATGGACTTTTCCCCAGAGAGAGAATCCTACTGCATTATCTGCATTGTCAGCACAGAGCCTGACTCAGAGCTCAATCTCGGGAGCCGTGAGATCTTGACCTGAGCCGCACACTTAACCGACTGAGTCACCAGGCACCCCAGGAACTAAATATATTTTTTAAAGAAAATCTTGTATTACATTCATTTATTATCTTTAGTGTACAGACTTTAGTTCATTTTCTTCACCAAAACTGAAATCCAATACCAAACTCCTCTTGTAACTTCTTATATTCTTCATCATTACTAATGATTAACCACAGGGTCTCCTATTGAGCATTTAAGAGTCCGATAGGGGCGCCTGGGTGGCTCAGTGGGTTAAGCATCCTACTTCCGATAAGGGAATGATCTCTCAGCTTGTGAGTTCAAGCCCCACATCGGGCTCTGTGCTGACAGCTCGGAGCCTGGAGCCTGCTTCGGGTTCTGTGTCTCCTTCTTTCTCTGCCCCTCCCCCACTTGTGCTCTGTCTCTCTACCAAAAATAAATAAATGTAAAAAAATAATTTTAATAAGATGCTACTGTTTAAATATCTGATTTCAATTTTATTAACTTTTGAAATATGCATATGTATGTGTAGATTAGACATATAAAATGTAAAATTATACTAGATTTAAAGTGTAATTAGGATGCAAATGCAGATATATGTGTATAGTTTCCATTTGGGAAACATCTTTTTGAAAAGATCCTTTCTATTTAGCTATCTTTGGTGTATCTTTGATACACTCCCATGAGCAGGCACGGTGTATCCAAGTTTTACATATCAAAATAAATTCAGTGGCACATATTTATTATAGAAGACATCTGGCTAGTCGTTTATCAGGATCAAAGATGCATAAAATATATCCACTATTCATAAGAATCTTTAAATACATTTTAGATCTTCAGATACATATGATGGATTAACTTACATCATCAATCATTCATTGGGAATCCCCAGATGAGTGTTAATGAGATATTAATTCTTCTGCAGTCACAGAAAGGACAGAATTCTCTGATCAGGAGGTGGTCAAGACAAGTTTCACTGAAGCTCTACAATAATAAAAGATGTGAAAAGACTAGAGTAAAGTTCACAAGCTCAAAGTCTTTTAGAAACCAGGCAGGTAATATAAACGCACAGGACACACAAGGTATAAGTAAACCAGTGTTGAGCTTTTGCACTGAGTTTGCATTTGCACTGAGCCAAAAACATGTCATGCTGCATTAATCTTCTAATATTTTTTTTTATTGTAAAATAAAAACCAGACCCACAAAAGCACACAGAATAGACTACATTTTAATGAATCATTAACCACAAACATATAAAAAATATAACATTGTCAGACAGCCCAGAAACCTCTACATATGCCCTGTCACAATCAAAGACCTTCCTTCCCTCCACAATATCCTCCATATTGATTTTCAAAAAAGCTACCTCCTTGGTATATTTATAGTTTTATCATGCAAGTGTCGATTCCTAAACCCTATAATTTAGTCTTGCTCATTTTTTAAACTTGATACATCTTTTATATCTCTTTAATCTATTGGTTCACCCTTCAACTCTCTGTTATCTTTACAATTTATCTGTTGAAGACTCAGGACTTTGTGACCTGTAGATTTTCCCAATCTGAATTTTACTGATTACATATTCATGGAATAGTTCACCATGTTCCTCTGTCCTCCGTGTTTTCTACAAAGAGACAGCTGGATCAAGAGGTTTGATCAGAATCAGGTTTAATCATCAGGGGCTTATGATGTCTGGTTCCCACTCTAAAGACATTTATTAGAAGCCTTTGATGCTTAAAGTCTAAGTTCATCAATTCATTTGGGAGCTGCAAGATAATGATATCTACTTCTATCATTAAATTTAGATTAGTAGTCGGCACAATTTCACAAGGAGACGTTTTTCTCCATGTAAAGTGGAATAACCCAGTCATAGTATTTATACAGGAAGTGCAGAATAAATGGGCCTTTGCTGTATTTATCCAGTTTTCAAGATAATTTATTGGGTCCATCATACTAAGAAGATGACTAGTCAGTTTAATTTATTTTCTTGCTATCATTATGATCTCATGGATTTAAAGATATTTGGTGATCTCAAAACATTACAATTGTTAACTCATTGATGTCTAACCTCCTCCATCTTGCTGAATGGGACTCTTTTCAGTTTGACTCCTTCATCTTTTTCATATGATCTTAGTAAACCTGGAGACATTCTTTCTCATTTGGTACATAAGTAAGTCCCAGAATTATCTTGTGTATCTCCCAATACTGACATGAAATTGATCATTTCTCAAAGAAACCCTAGATCTTTCTTCCTCTCTCTTTCCATTTTTCCCTCCTCCCTTCCTTCTTTCTGACAGAAAATGGAACTTGAAGATGTCAATCTGAGTGCTAGAATGCTATGGATACACATTGCTACAAGATTAGTCATTGTTTCTTGGCTTTTTTAGAGATACAGTTGTGAAATACATAGTTCTGATATTTTGATTTAAATTCAAGTCTACAGATTTTTTTCTTAACCTCTTTTATATTACACCTGTGTCTTCTCTGGTCTGCATCAACATCTCATATTAAACATAAACAATCTCAACTGATGACACTACCACCAGTAATTATGATTACTAAAAAAGTAAAGTCTTTGTTATTTGAATATACTGTGTTCATTTTCCCCATTTTATACATCCCTATGCAAATATTCTGTACATACCGTTTCCATTTTAACCCTTATTTAATGTAAATTGTAGATGTAACTATATAGTCTCATTAATAGGAATCTTGGTGAGGTCTTTCTGATTATTTTATTGTCTGCAGCTCATTACTTAGTAGATTCCTTAAGAAGGGCTCATGGATTCAAAATTCTCTGAGATCTTCCATGTTAGAAACTGCATCCTTTAAAATTAAAGGTCAATTTTGCTCAGTATTTATATTGTCTTACATTTTCTCTATTTGAGCAATTAAATATTTTACTTCATTTTTTCCTCTAGCACAAACCATTTCTGTTGAAAGATCTACTGAGACTCTATTGTCCTCCTGTATACCTTTGTGTTAATTTTGTGAGATACTCCAGGAGTATTTTTTTTTCTCTTTCTTTAAAGTTTAATAATTTTACTATAATATGTCTTGGGTCTGGTCTTTTGTGAATGATATTCTCAGATTAACATAGTGCTCTTTAATACATAACTTAAATATTATTAAGTTATGTATTAACTTTATGTATTAATGTACATACATTACTTAATGTACATACATACATAACTTAATGTATGTATTAATACATAACTACATACTTAAATACATAACTTAAACATTATTATTATTTAGGGGAAGTTTCCTTGAATTATAGATTTTATTATTGGCTCTAATCCCTTGTTTTGGTTTTCTGTATTAGAAATTCTTGTCATCTTTTTTTTTTTTTTTGCATGTTCATTGCTTACTAGTCATTCTCTCCTGACTCTTCTTTAAAAATACCTTCTTATACAATATTTTTGCTTTAAAAATTTTTATTGTCTCACTTTGTATTTATTTTGAGGTATAAGCCATTATGATTATTCAATTCTGAGTTCTTTTTACTCAGTCTTCATATCTGAAATGACTTTTGCTTTTATTTCCAATTCTTCCAGGAGTTTTGCCATTTCACTGTCGAGTTTTCTTTTCAGAAAAAACTCTTCAGGTTTTAAGATTGTTTTTCTTTCATGCTTTCATTGTGTGTAGATAAGCTGTCTGCTTCCTCCCTCACTTTGTTTTTCTTATAGCAACTTTTTATGGGGTTTGACTACAATAATTTTTTGTTACTTTTTACATGAATTTTACATGAATCCAGTTTTCCTGGATTTTTGGGAGGACACTGTGTTCAAATTGTTTTTCTAACTTTACACAGCTCCCTCTTATACAATTTTATATAATGCTTACAAAAATTGTAACCCTCATTCTATTCTTCTTCCTCTTTGTTTCTCTTTACTTCCTGAATAATTTAACGCAAAAGTTTTTAGCTGAGGTTAAGAAAAGTAAGTGTCGGTGGAAAAGGTGGAAAAGGTTTCATATTTTACCCTCTGTGGCTTAAAATATTTACCCAGTTGTGTTCATAGCCTCATAACTCACAGTTATTTCTGGTTGGGTCATTACTTTACAGTATGTTACACATTTACTTATTTTAAGTTATGACAACCCTAGACCAAGAGGAACATTTGTCCTCAGAGCCAATATTCATCATAGATACCCTTGTTCATGGCAAATAATTTTTGTATTAAAATTATTTCTTGGTTATGCACTTTGCAGTATATTTTTATAATAGCATTCCTATATTAGCATATGTAGAGATTGAAAATTACATAAAAACCGACTATTTAAATGAGTAATTATAGTGATAACTCACTGAACAATTCATGTACTTACCAGTAGAACAAATTTTAAGACACAATTTCACTTTCACTTCCTGCCAGTCTCCTTTTATTTTTCATGCACTTATTAATAAGACTCTAATAGAGTGAAATTTCATGAAATCACATGTCAGACTTGTATAATGTAGTAGACAATTCAGTCATAATGTTTGAAAAAATGCAGAACACTTCTTCATATGAACATTATATTGAGTTAGGTTACAACGTATAATACGAAATCATTACTGGTGAACCTATTTCTGTGGGAAGATGATATAGGATAGTTTAAGCAGTTTGCAATTTAGTTCTCTAACTTAAAACAGAAAAAATAAAATGAAGATCACAGGGGAATAAAATATTGATGTGGAATTCAGTCTCTCATATACCAGATGTTTGAAGATAGGTAAAGGCAATATTCAGACATGATTGAATACGTGTGCGTATGATTCAATACGTATGGGTCAGAACTTCTACCTCAGTGTTTGGCTAAAGTGAAACCCCTACAGCAATGGTTCTATATCATCATCATCATTATCATCCTTCTGGTGGAGTTATTTCCATTCATCAATACCAGGATAGTCAAAATTGTAAAATATCTTTGGGGAGCCTGGGTTGCTCAGTTGGTTAAGCATCAAACTCTTGATTTCACCTCAGGTCATGGTCTCACAGTTAGTGAGATCGAGTTCCATGTCAGGCTCTGCGCTGAGCATGTGGAGCCTCCTTGAGATTCTATGTTTCTCCTTCTGCCCCTCATCCCCGCTCGCACTCTCTCTTTCTCTAAAAAAAAAAAAAAAAAAAAAAAAAAAAAAGGCAATAAAAATAAATAAGTGAATAAATAAATAATAAATAAAAAAGGCTGCTAGTGGCGTGTCTAAGCACATGTTATTAGTCATAATAAAGGTATACCCAACTGAGTAGTTCATTTCACTGAAGTAAGTTAATGCAATGATGATATAGATTACTAATAGCAATTAGATCTCTCGGTTACTGCTTACAGTGCATTAATGCACGCCACAGCTGCGTGTGATATTCCTGAAGTCAGCTATAAACTAAAGTTCCCAAGACAGTCATAATGGAAGGGGATGGAATTTCCATAGAAAATTAAATATTACAGAGGCATCTTCTTAATAAAATCTAAACATCAGTTAATACAAGTCAGGATCATGTTAAAGCCATTAGTGTTATCAGATAACAAATATTGATAACTACGTCCTTCTTACAGTAATCTGACCACCCTTCCAGGCACTATGGCTCATATATATTTGTATACATAATTATAATGTTATACAAAATATTATGCCTACCATCTTTCTACAACTGAAGTTAATATACTATCTAGTTTCCAATAAAATGAATACTTGGCAACTTATATACTTAATATGATCACTAAGTGTGCTTCCGTCTGAGAACCCTTGTACTTTCTCTCTCCTTTACTAGAAATGTCTTTCACTGCATATCCACATAGCTCTTGCCCTCATTTATTTCACATATTGTTAAAAGGTCATCTTAACAAAGAGGTCTTTTCTATCTTTTATAAAATAGCAAAACCCTCATCCCCAGCATCCTCCACTTATTCCTTTCACAGAACTGATGCAAGACATACATTTTATTTTAAATTAATGTCTTTCCCCATTAACTGTAACCTTCTCCATGTCTCCCCTGACCGGAACACTCAGCAAATATTTATTGAATGAATGAATAAATAAAAGTTTGAATGGATGACCTTTTTATTAATACATGTAAACCTCATCACTATAATTTCAATAAGTTTCTGATTTTAATCATTGGAGAGATCTTCTTAATTTGTAATGGTAGACTAATATTAGCTTAAAATAGAGATTCTGAGTTTCTACTTGTATATATCTATATATTATTTTACAGTTATTTATTTTGAGAGAGAGAAAGAGAGAGCGTGAGCAGTGGAGGGGCAGAGAGAGAGAGGGAGAGACAGAATCCCAAGCAGGCTCCCCACGGTCAGCACAGAGCCTGATTACAGGGCTCAAACTCACACACCGTGAGATCATGACCTGAGCCAAAACAAAGAGTTGGACTCTTAACCGACTGAGCGCCCCTATATTTTTATTGTATAACATTGCACACACTTACCTGTACATAAGAATGTTCCCAAAATTCAATTAGAGGAGAATCTAAGAAGGTTTTAAGCTGATAAAAGATTTTCTTCCCTTTCACGACTTTTCCCGCTCTGATTTTTCTGTTTCCACCGTGGCCTATAGAAGCCTACAGGCAGGTGAGGGAAGTGTCCCCGAGGCCTCGGTGCACTTTGAGTCCTGGCAAAGGATGCTTCTGCAGGTCTTTCTCCCTGTTGGGGTCTTGAGGGAGAAATATAAGACATCTGGTGGTGTGTAAATATGTGAAATGCATGCACACATGTGTGTAAATGTGCGTGTGTTATTTTGTATGAGAATATTATAATTAAAGGGGCACCTGGGTGGTTCAGTCGGTTGAGTGTCTGACTTCAGCTCAGGTCATGATCTCACGGTTCGTGAGTATGAGGGTTCGAGCCCCACATCCGGCCTTGCACTGACAGTGCGGAGCCTGCTTCAGGTTCTCTGTCTCTCCGTCTCTCTGCTCCTCCTACACTCACACTCTCTCTCTCAAAAATAAATAATCATTAAAATATTTTTAAAGAAGATTACAATTATAATATACCCATGTAGGCAGGGGTCTGACGAAATAGATGTTGATGTTTACAGCATTCTCTTTTAAGCCATGTGTGCGGGCTTGTGTAACCTAGCTCTACCCATGACCATGTGCGTGACTTTAAACAAATTGCATGCCAGTTTAATTTCTGTATGCATTTCCTATTGCTGTTGTAACAAATTGCCACAAACTTAGTGTCTAAAGCAGCACACATGTACTATGCTGTAATTCTGATGTCAGAAGTCCTGAGGTCAAAGTGTCAATGTGGCTGGGTTTATTCTAGAGGATTTAGGGGGGAATCCATTGTCTTGCTGTTTCCGGCTTCTGCTTCTTAACATCACCTGCGTTCCTGCTTTCTTCCATCACCGACACTGGCTGCAAAACTTCTTCAGATCTGTCTGCCCTCTGCTTCTGTCTTCACATCCCCTAATTGGATATCCAAGGTTATCTCCCCATATCAAGATCCTTAACTACATCACATCCACAGAGTCCCTTTTGCCACTTAGGTAACATTACAGTTTCAGGGATTGGGATGTGGACATGTTGAGAGGCTGTTACTCTGTCTACTGCAGTTTCCTCTTCATAAAATGAAGATAACAATTGCATTGATTTCCTAAGATTGTTGTGAGATGTCAATAATAGACTCAATGTAAAACACTTAAATATTATCTGACTCTTAGGAATGTGATTAATGTAATTTGGGGACTGTTTAGGTTTCTGAGTGTTGTGTACGAGTGCAACTGTACAAAGCCTATATGGGATTGAGACACTGCAGGTATATGTCAGTGGAACGTGTGTGTATGCATGTATACATGTGTCTGATGAAGTTTATATGTATGTGCATGAATGCGTCCATCTGAAGCTGTGGGTTTTAGTTTCTTAAGAGGCATTCTAGGTAAATGGGCGGATGGTCCCTGCTTCAGCTTTTGTGTGATGAGACCAAGGAACGGGGAGTCTTCCTAATGCGCTCTAATGAGGTGACAGGGAACCTAAGCTTCTGGGCCCCCACCGCATGCCAAGAGTAACCAGTTCACTCTCCGCTCTTGCTGGGAGCCAGGGTAATCAAACAGCCCACCCTGAGCCCCAAACAGCAGAGACTCATTGAACAGTAGTCTTTAATAGAAGTTTATTTTGGAATCCTGGAAGAAAAAAAATAAAAATGTATGGGATCCTGCATTAAAAAATATCGATCGTTTTTTCACCCAAGAAGTGCTTACTGATAAAATTAAGTTCATGATAATGTGATGATCTAGGAGTCTATGAGTGATGGGCTGGTGGTGTCACTGTGGCCTGACTAATGGAAAGGGTGGTGCCCGTTGTGATTTGCATTCACCATGGTGATGTCACCGTGGTTTCCTGATAAGAGTAATCCTGATGAGTCTTTGCTGTCTACATGTTTAGGTGGGTAACAAGTTTTCCAAGGTATTTAAATTCAATGGTGCAAGTACATTACATGCCCCATTAATTATGTCATGTAATGGGAATACAATACACAAAATAATGCATCTCAAAAAAAAGAGGAGGTTAAATTGTCCTTTTGCAATCATTCAACTATTTTAGAATTAGGGTAATGAAACTCTGGAAATGTTGTTAACCTGCCTGGAACAGGTCAGACCCCAGGGAAGAGATCTATTCATTTCTTGGAGTCAATTAGGCTGCATTGCGAGTTAAAATTTACTTTAAATCCCTAAACAGTAAATTTGTTAGTTTCCAGATACCAAATAACATCTTAGATGTGATTCATTTAGATTCTACTACTACTGAAGTAATAACAGTTCAGGAAACCTAGGCTGGGATTTTCCATTGCTCTTGCCACAGAAATCCCACCTTTCTCTTGAGGAAGCAGATTAACAAGTTTGCACGTAGAGATGTTTAACCCACTTAAGATAAAATGAAAACTGTATGCAAACTCCTTTCCATAAAGAAGACTCGCCAAAGAATTCCCTACCCAGTAACCAAACCTAAGTCCACCAAACAAATGCAGCAAAGCCAATCACTGGGACAAAAGGTTTGCAGCAAAGGAAGGGGTTATTTGAGAGGTAGTTGAATGAGACTGGAGGGCAAGTCTCAAATCTGCCACCTTGTGCTGGGAAAGAACAAGATTTTTATAACCACAAGGGTTGTGACTACATAGATATCGATGAAAACGGTGGGGCAGTTTATGACTTGGTGAGGAAAGACCGAGCGTGTACACTGAGCAAACATAGATGTAACATAAATCCCATGTCATGTTGGGGTGGAGAATTAACATCAGAACAAGGCAAAACTCAGGCCCTGATGACAGGAGGTTATCTAGGACAAGGAGATGAGTTATAGACATCCTCCACGAGCTGGTATAAACTGGCTGGGGTCTCCAGCTCTTTATCTCAGGTAAGGAATTCAGAGCCTTTTTTGTTCCTAGGCTGAAACTCTATCAGTTGACCTTGAGTCCAGGTTTCTGTAGAGACAGCTAGTGGACTTGTTGGTGGGGATCTGAAAAGACACAATAGCTGATTAAAGGGAAACAATTCTCTGAAAAACCAGCATTAAATTTTGTGCTACTTTCAACCTCATTAACCCTATGAAGCATGGTTTCACCAGTACCTTATTAGCTTAGTTCAAGTTTCTGAATGTAATTCCAAGAAAAAAGATCAATTTATATTGTTATTTGATTCATGCTTTTCACCCCTTCAGATTGGTTTCCTTCCAATCATCATAGATTAGTAACGTTTATAAATTATTGAAAACCTTTTGTTGCTAAACAAATATTATGTTTAGGAAACCAATTTAAAATATAAATGCATTGTTTGGCACACATTTTTTTGTAGAAGTTATCTTTGAGCTACAGGTTTCCTGTTTGTTCCTTCTAAAATATTTTGTAGACCTTATTTAGTAATAACACATGGCTTCATTTCCTCTCAGAAGTCTTAAAAAAGAAAAAAAAGCAATTCAAGTAGAATACTCTGGTTAGTGACATAATAAAAAACCAAACCTTTAGGGGCGCCTGGGTGGCGCAGTCGGTTAAGCGTCGGACTTCAGCCAGGTCACGATCTCGCGATCCGTGAGTTTGAGCCCCGAGTTCTGAGCCATCAGCCCAGAGCCTGGAGCCTGTTTCCGATTCTGTGTCTCCCTCTCTCTCTGCCCCTCCCCCGTTCATGCTCTGTCTCTCTCTGTCCCAAAAATAAATAAACGTTGAAAAAAAATTAAAAAACAAAACAAAACAAAACAAAAAAAAACAAACCTTTAACAAGCGTATTACCCAGGTTAGATTTTATTTTTATTTTTCTGCCCTACTGAAACTTTTTCCTCAGTGATATTGAAAGACAGGGTTTGCTCTGAGGATCAAAAGAAGTAGAATATATGAAAACTCACTGGGTAAATAATTATAGGAGTAGCCTAATGTGAGAATTAAGGGTGATGATTCATTTTCAGAAATACCAAATAAAAGCTGTGCTACCTAATTAACAGTCGGTTTACAACCCATTGGAAATATGTACGACCAACCCCCCCCCCCCCAGCGGAGTCCCAAACCCTGAGACACTTCACTTCCTGATTCTTCTTCCCCTCTCCATTTCTCATTTTAGTGGGCTTTGCAATGAGCATGCGCCAAAGAACAGGAGGAGGAGGGACTGAAAGTCTGCATCACCTCAGACGACTTTTCTCTTATGTGGGCATAGGCGACATGGGGTGAGGCTGTAATCTCTGCAGTACTCAGCCAATGAAGAGCGAGGGGAGGGACTTGGATGCTAGGAGATAAATTGTCTGCTGTAACTGCACCAACTGTGCCTGTAGGTCAGACACCTACTCTTTCAAGAACATTGATGAAAACCTCCCTTCACTATGCTTCCAGTCTCCACCTCCCCCCTTTGATTGGGTCAGTGGGGCTTATGCTTCACGCCTAATGTTGCATGTTCTCTAGGAACTTTGTGATTATTAGGTGGTACTTAACAGTAAAAACAAACTAAATTTAAAAAGAAATAGATGCTTATGCTGTAGCCTCTTTAAAATCACATGTTGCAAGTCCTACCAAACTGTTCTGGAATCCAACATTTTTGCCCTCCAATTGCTTTGTCATGACAACTGCAAGGAATGGCATCTTGATTACTCATATGGCAAACACTGCAGTCACAGTAGAGCAAAAAACCGACTCAAAATCCAAGATATGATGAGTCTAGAAATAATCAACTCAAGAAGGAAACCGAGTCATAATTATGATGAATGACCTCAGTTCTGTTCACGTGTTGATAATGGCAAAGCTGCCTTCCAGGCTCTGTAGTCAGTCTTATTGGCATTCGATAGTTTTTCCTTAACTTTTATGGGTTAATTGGACTGAACTAGAAATATCACCAATGTGCCAGTGAGACAAAATAATGGTTATACCCACTCATTGTACTGATAGATAATACCAGTTTTAGAAATTGCCACAATGTCTCCAAAGAAGGAGTGGGATAGTTATAAGAGTTTGGGGTCTAGGTCACTGATAGATACATTATTTGTAAGTCATTGATTAGTTGCTTGAATTATAAACACCTAATTTTGGAGGTTTAAAAATAAAGGTATGGTTGAATTCAATTGAATTCAAATATATAATTTTATTTTTCATGTTTTCTTTATCAATTAGAACTTTAAATTCTAATTTTTAAATTCACCTCTCTCTCTCTTAAACTGCTTATTTAATTGAATTTTACATTTACCTTTATAGAGTTCTGTATACTAAATCCAAAGATAAGTTTTATAAAAGTTTATTTGTGTCTAGTCTCTTTTGAAATTTTATTTAAGCTAAGAATTCTCTCCTCAAGGAAATGAAGTGCATGCAAAATATTACAAATAATTCCAGGGGTTCAAAGAATTCTTAAAGTCCATTCATGAAATTTTTGGAGAAAATTTTGTTTAAGGATTAAACACTAGAGAAAGAATCTTTAAAAACTAAGAATAAGAGAGGTCACCCACCACTATTATTTTTTTTTCAAAAGTTTCTAGAAGCAAGAGATTAAACAAATTGGAAAACTAGAATAATTAGGAGACAAATTATTATTTTTTTAGACATCGTGATTATGTACTCAATCCCAAGAGAACCTTGAATTATTCCAAAAAATTATAATTAATGTGTTCAGTTAAGCATCTAGACACAAGTAATACATGCCAAAATTAATAGCTTTCATGTATCCCAGCAATATCCAGGTGAGCATGTAATAGGAAAGAAATAGTATTCCATTCAAAATATTAATGGGAAGTGGAATGTGCATGAGTCTGAAACAAGAAATGTACAGGAGCTGCCTAAAGAAAACTACGAAGTTCACTGAGAGGTGAGGAGGTAGATTTAACAAGAGGAGTGGCACAATTTACTCCAGGAAAGGTAAACAAAATAGTATAAAGATAACAATTCTTCAAAATTTCATAAAAGCCTAATACAATTTCAATTAAAATTCTGGTGACATCTTGTTGGAACACAAAAACTTGCTTCTGGAATTAATATGAAACTAAATATGAACTGGCAAAACTATGAATAAATTATAAATATCATATTAATGATGACAGACATCCTGTCTGAAATAATACAATATTTTATACAACTGGAACAGATAAAACAGAGCAAGCAAAGCGGTACTAACAAAAGAATCCGTGGAGAGATTGATGGAATTGAATATTTAGCCCTGAAATAAAACCTAGTACAAGTTGACCAAATATATTCTCTGGGATTTTATTAGGTAGTCTTTTTCTTTTATTATGTTTTGGAAGAAGGCTGGATTGAGGAAAGGTCTAAATCCAAATGATTTTCGAAAACTCTAGATGAACATAATTTAAACGCATTATGTTATATATAAAACAATAGAAATATATAATATAAAAAATCTTTAAGAGAGGAATACAAATAATCACCATTAGCAAATAAAGGTATTATTTATAAGCAATCTTCCAAGATGAGGAATACAATACAGAATACTCTGTCTTGGAATTTATATGGCATGATGTATACACGTCATATATATATATACATGTATATGCATATATGTATATGTATATACATACATACATATATATATAAATTGTTATAATCCAACTATTTTGATTTTAGAAATACTGGCAGATTATTTGGATGGGAAAGGGTGAAAATAGATATTTAACTGATAAAATTCCTAAAGATAATAATAATGGAAGACATAACAGAGAAAATCTATGTCAGATCTGAACACTTAAAAATGAAGAATTTTGGGGGATTCATACAAGCCATGAATATTTTTTAAATAAAGTGTGAAATCATAATAAATATTACAAAAGGGTTAATATTCACAATCTAAACATTTAACTTTAGTAATAGTGGCAACAGATGTCATTCTTTTTTTTTTTTTAATGTTTTTAGTGTTTATTTATTTTTGAGAGAGAGACAGAGTGCAACCAGGGGAGGGGCAGAGAGAGGGAGATGCAGAATCTGAAGCATGGTCCAGGCTCTGAGCTATCAGCACAGAGCCTAACGCAGGGCTTGAACTCACTAACTGCAAGATGATGACCTGAGCCGAAGTCAGACACTCAACTGACTGAGCCACCCAGGCACCCCTGATGCCATTCTTATAATGTTACTTAACTTAATGAAAACAATAATCTAAAATGGAAATTTTTAAAATTTTTTTTAACTATCAATATGCCAAATTAAACATAACTCAGTAGTAATTTAAAGATTGCTTTAACTATAATCATTATTGTTCTTGTTATTAAACATTATCATTTCACTTCAGTCAATATGGGTCACAGAAAGAGATACTTTCCGGATTTTGTTCTTAAGTCTCTACATGTAATCAGGATTTTTTTTTTTATTGTTGTCAACATTATTATCTTTAGCATTAACATCTCATTTTGGCTTTCAAAATAATCAGATAATTTCTAGGCAGACTGCTTCTTTTTATTAAACTTACTAAATTTTATTAATATTTAGAGGTAACACTCACAACAGAAACATCTAGAGTTTTTGTTTTTGTTTTAAGCAAAGGCATAGATTTTACTTTTAAGATCCCAACTTTCCCTTTTTCAACAATTTGTATAATGGAGTTTAGTCTTTCTATATCAGTAATTTTACACTGATTGCTTCGAAGAGGAACAGAGAGCTATCAAATAAATGGGATGTTTTATTCTGTGTTCATATCTTAATTTTATTTTGGTGAATTATAATGATGTTTAGGACAAACTGGTGAATTGCCATCATGACCATAAGGATACAACAAAAACTGCGTAGTACTGCATTGACATATCGAGGATACCTTAGTTTGACCTCAGGTGCTAAAGAAACGACGTATAATTTCAGATGAGCAAGTAAACAGCTGGATCCCAAATTAAGAGAACAGATTATTTTATGAGCCAACACATTTTGACAATTAATTTTTTGATAGGCTCACTCTAAGGAACCAAGAGATAATAATGTGTACTGGTAAGTTATTTCAGCGTTTTAAGTGAATTGAACATACTGTCCTGGATGATTTCTGATTTATAGAAATCATTAGATTCATAATTTGGGGGTTTAAGATCTCACTGTTAGCTGATAAAAGCCCAATTCTACATTTCACATTCCTGTAACCTTGTTCTCAGCCTTACTATAAAGTGAGGTAAAACGCTACTTCAGAAACGTAATTTCTCTTGTGGTAAAGGAAGATTTGATAGGCTTAAGGGAGGCCAGGCAAGTTCCAAGCCATGACAACATATAAAAACTGTATTCTCCAATTACAACATTCAGCTGGCATTTCAGGTTCCTGCATCAAGAGTAGCGGGGGATATCAATTAGAAGCTGTACCCATAGTTTTATGCCATGGATAAATTCACCTTCAAAGGCCACAGATGTACAATTCTGTATGTTTCATGTATTTAAATTATTTAAAAAATATGTGTGCTGCCTCAACAAAGTAGGCTTAGAAGGAATGTACCTCAACATAATAAAGGCCTTATATGAAAAACTCATAGCTAACATCATACTCAATGGGGAGAAAGTGAGAGCTTTCCCCTAAGGTCAAGAACATGACAGGGATGTCCACTCTCACCACTGTTATTATTCAACATAGTACTGGAAGTCCTAGCCACAGCAATCAGAAAACAAACAGAAATAAAATGCATCCAAATTGGTAAGGAAGAATTAAAACTTTCACTCCTCCCAGATGACACAATATTATATACAGAAAACCCTAAATATTCCACCCCAAAACCACTAGAACTGGTAAGTGAATTCAGAAAAGTCACAGGTACAAAATCAATGTGAATAAATATGCTGCATTTTATACACTAATGATGAAGCAGCTGAAAGAGAAATTAAGAAAACAACCCCATTTATAATTGCATCAAAATGAATAAGATACCTAGGAATAAACCTAACTAACAGATAGAAGACCTGTACTCTGAAAACTATAAAACATTGGATAAAGAAATTGAAGATGACACAAAGAACTGGAAAGACATTCCATGCTCATGGATTAGTAGCACAATATTGTTAAAATGTCTACACTAGCTAAAACAATCTATACATTTAATACAGTCCCTATCAAAATAACAAAAAACATTTTTCACAGAACTGGAACAAACAACCCTTAAATTTGTAACCACAAAGGACCCTGAATAGCCGGAGCAAGCTTGAAAAAGAAAAAGCTGGAGGCATTACAGCTCGATATTTCAAGTTATATTACAAAACTCTACTAATCAAAATAGTATGGTACTAGCGCACACACACACACACACACACACAAATAGGCACATAGATCAATGGAACAGAATAGAAAACCCAGAAATAAACCCAGGATTATATGGTCAATTAATATTCGACATAGCTGGAAATACTATCCAGTGGGATTTCCCAACAAATGGTGTTGGGAAAACTAGACAGCTACATTTCAAAAGAATGAAACTGGACCAATTGCTTATATCATACTCAAAAATAATTTCAAAATGGATTACAAACCTAAGTATGAGATCTGAAACCATAAGATCTTTGAAGAGGGCACAGGCAGGAATTTCTCTGACATCAGTCATAGCAACATTTTTCCAGAAATGTCTTCCTGGTCAAGAGAAGTAAAACAAAAATAAACCATTGGGACTACATCAAAGCAAAAAGCTTTTGCACAGTGAAGGAAATAACTAACAAAACTAAAAGGCAACCTATAGAATGGGAAAAGATATTGACAAATGGCACATCCAGTAAAAGGTTAGTACCCAACATAGCTAAAGAACTGACGTAACTCAAAACTCAACACCCAAAAAGCAATCCAATCGAAAAATGGGCAAAAGCCATGAACAGACATTTCTCCAAAGAAGAAATCTTGATGGCTAGCAGACTCATGAAAAGATGACCAATATCATTCATCATCAGGGAAACGCAAATCAAATCTACAATGAGGTATCACTTCACACCTGCCAGAATGACTGAAATCAAAACCACAAGAAACAGCAAGCACTGGCAAAAATGTGGAGAAAAAGGAGCCCTCATGTACTGTTGTTGGGAATGCAACCTAGTGCAGACACTATGGGAGACAGTGTGGAGGATCCTCAAAAAGTTAAAGATAGAACTCTCCTACAATCTAGTACCCCCCAAATCTAAAAACACTAATTCAAAGAGATACATGCAATCCTATGTTTATTGCAGCATTATTTTCAGAGCCAAATTATGGAAACAACCCAGGGGCCACTGACAGACGGATGGGTAAAGAAGATGGTAGAATATTATCCAGCCATAAAAAAGAATGAAGTCTTGTCATTTGCAGCAACATAGATGGAGCTAGAGAGTATAATGCTAATCGAAATAAATCAGTAAGAGAAAGACAAATACCATATGATTTCACTCATATGTGGAATTTAAGAAGAAGAAAAAAGAACAAAAGAAAGAGACAGAGACACCAAGAAACTGACTCTGAGCTATAGAGAACAAACTGATAGTCATCAGAGGGGAGGTGGGTAGGGGGATGGGTGAAATAGGTGATAGCAATTAGGGAGGCACTTGTCGTGCCGAGCATTGGGTGATGCATAGAATTGCCAGTCACTGTATTGCACACCTGAAGCAAATATAACACTGTATGTTAATAAAATTAAAATAAAATATTGAATAAAAAAAAGACTGTAGTAAATTTTTTAAAAAAGCATGTACTAATTGAATAAATGAAACTGCATTCCACCTGTTTAAGTCACACAGCTTCCTGTTGTAATGCTGTGTGTGTGTGTGTGTAAAGCACTCTCACATTAAAGTATATTTCTATTACAATCATCATTAGGTAGATGAGAGAGTTTGGACCCAAAGAGTTTAACAACTTTGCCTAATACACTGGGGACATTGACAGCCTTGCATCCTCTTAATTCCCAACCCCCTCTATCTTCTCTATTTTTGGAGTCCAACATTATACTCTGCAAAGTAAGAGATTTATAGGGATTTTGTTGTTGTTGTTGTTATTCTGGGTTTTTTTGTTTTGCTTTTACATCCCTGTTTGCTTTGTGTCACTGCCTCCCACTTGGGCTGTCACATTGCCTTTAATATAATTAAGGGTTAAATTCAAATCAGTAATTTTGCATTAAGGATTTCTTGGTGTCAGGAACTGTGCTAGGCATTTGTAGTTCAATAATGAGTAAACAACTCATTCTCTTCTAACAGAGACTCTCTTCTAACAACTACACTTTTCCCTGAAGAACAGAACTATTCCACAATGTGACACAATGATAATACTATTAATAGTAAGGGTAAAAATAAATTGAATCATAACTAAAATTCTTTAGTGTTTTATGACAACACTTTTCCTACATACTTTGCCTATAAACTGGATAACTCAGTTTTTACCTTACAATGTCTTAAGGAATATTCTTATTTTCTTCATTTTGTGAATAAGAAACCTGAGGCACCAAGTAGTTAAAAAAAATACTGCCAAAGTAAATGCCAGTGATAATATTAATCTGAACACTATTATCTGAACACTATTATTTCCAGGGGCTTCTCTTGAAACTATTATACTGTACTGCCCTCTCAATTGAAATGTATACTATTTTATAAAATTGATATTGAGGAACATTTAGGGTTAAAGAGAAGTGACCTCAAGGATACTTCACAAAGGAAATAAAAGTTAAGATGGGTCTTAGCACATGAGTTTCATAGGCAGATACAAGGCAGCTAAGAGTGTCGTATAGAAACCACATCGTGGGGAAAAGCATCAACCTATGAGAATATATGTCTTCGCAGGGTGTAAGCTTCATGAGGACAGAGATTACGTCTGCTTTGTGCATTGCTAGATCTCCAGTGCCTAGACGAGATGCTGGGTTATTTCTAAATGACAGCAGGAACAAAAATCATATGCCATTACATTTTATGGTGTAAGCCATAAACAAAATTGCTGGTAGTTTTATGTGCACATTAAAATGCTCACTGCAAGCATAATATGCTAAACTATTTTTGTTTTAGAGAGCATGCAAGTGGAGGAAAGGGGTAGAGGAGGGAGAGAAAGAGAGAGAGAGAGAGAGAGAGAGAGAGAGAGTCTTAAGCAGTCTCCACACCCAGTGCAGAGCCCGACATGGGGCTCAATCTCATGACCATGAGATCATGACCTGAGCCGAAATGAAGAGTCAGACACTTAACTGACTGAACCATCCATGCATCCTGCAACGGAATTTTTATAGAAATGGGTCCTAGATAAATGACCCCAAACCATAATCAAACTTAAGTGCCGTGGCAACAGTAATTTTGAAACGTACATTTTTATTCAATTATAATCACCATGATTAAAAAATATACTGTCATACTACAGTAGCCCATGTAATTGATCAAGCAACTGCTGGCCATGAATTGGTGGGGTCATGTTTGCTAGTGCCCTAGTATCACAGGCCAATGTTACTACTGGAAACTCCACACTCACAATTGAATGATGCACAGACTTCCCAGTGAGGAGGTCATAGTTCCTTGGAGGTCTTCTGAATTTTCATGGCACTGGGGGTAACACGGAAGTGACTTTTGGAAGGTGCGTCTTAAAGATCTCCTTGCCAAAGAGTTGTGATACTGGAGAGTTGCCTTTTCATCTCCCTCTGGAAAGGGCTCTTCAGCCTTGCACAAATTATGCCTTTTTTTTTTTTTTTTTTTTTTTTTGGGATGCGAACTCAGCTGTTGATTTATGTAGAAAAATGTCAATGCTTCAATGATTCCATAATGATTAATGAAAATAAAACTAGGAATAGATGAAACATGAGATGACTTTTATATTCAGTCATTAGTAGCCGTATAGGGAGTTCTGAAAGGCCCATTAAAATAGATTATTATAACAAGGCAAATTAATGGTTTCTTTAGAGTTTAGAAAATAAACTTGATTAGTTATATGAAAAATTCATTACCAAAAATCATTTTTCATATCTGAATAATAAATTACAGACTATGTACAACCAATTTAGATCCATTTTTGTGATGACATATTTGACCTGCTTTTGTTTATGGAATAAATGCAGCTGTTAAATGTGTTTATATAATAACTAATTAATGGTTGATGGTCCATCAGCTTGATCTATGAACTGTGTTGTTAAGAAAGCAAATAGAAATTACCAAAATGTGTGCCATGCCCTGAAGTAGCCAAGATTCTTCTGGGGAAAATATTTTGAAAGAGTTTTTTAGCAAAGTGTATTTTATTATATATGCACAATAATATGTAAATGAAATAGCTCACATCAGAAGTGCTGTTTTTCCTCAAGTAAACTGATTACCCACAGAATCTTTGCTCATCTCTTTCTATTTAAAACTAATACACATTAATTTCAAAATCTCGTTTTAAAATAATACATTATGATGTGAATACCTCTTAAGGGGCAATTGAAGTGATGGGGAAAACTTTGCTTTTTATAATAGAAATTTTATACATATATTGGATTTATGCACGTTGACATTTTTTGTATTGAAAATAAGAATATGAAAGTTAACTTTAAATTTCTATTTAAATCATGGCTGGAGAGCAGGCGTTTGCCTCCTCTTCCTTCTGAAACCTCATTGTTATTCAGTGAAAACTACACAAAGGAATAATCTCTTAAAGCCTAACAAGAAGCATATGATGTGGTTATCAGCAGATGAGAACTCTAAATAAATCTCTGGAAAATGGAATATGGAATGCAAATTGCTGGATGAAATGATGAAAACAAGCCACTATCTAGGGTTAGTGTTCAGGTGAAATTCACAGCTTAAGTGAAACTGCTTTGAGACCCCTCGTCCAAGCAATTGGCAGAGCAGAGGGTACTAAAAAATGAAGATCGATCCCATATTTAACCATGGAATAGCTAGGGAACTCGACCATCCTTTATACCTTCCTTCATATGAGAGGAAAACAGCCAGTTTTTACTCCCTCATCAAAAAATAAAGCGATTTCCTCTAAGGAAAACAGTTTAGTGAATTGTTTGGTTCCTAGTATTGGAAGTTAGCACTTCCGAGTTAAGAGCTCTTCCCTCTGGCATTACCTAAATACTACACTAACTTAGTAGGAAACACAACAACTGGATTTTTCTTTTTTTTTCTTTTTTTTTTTTTTTTTTTTTTTTGCTATGAAGATTCAATCCATTAAAACCAGCAGCATGAAAGGGGGGAGGGGACTAAAGGAAAATCTTAATGCCATAATGGAAGGAGAAAAATAATTGTGTACAAAACCAGATCAATCAAAGAAAATAAATCATAGGAGGAAAAAAATGCAAGGTATCATTTGGAGTTGAAACGGACTAGAATACAATGTGTTTTGTTTTGTTTGTTTGTTATTGATTTATTTTTTTAAGGAAGTTACTTCTTAACTAGGGCAAACAAACAAAATCCAAGAAGAGAATAACGTGGGATTCAGGAAACAGTGAATGGAAGACAGGAGTGTGATGTGGTGAAATCTTAGAGTGGCAGCTGTGTGCAGAACAGATCCCAGTAAAGCAGAAGTTTGAAAGGTCTACAAAGCAATATCTCTGGCAAAGCGACTAGAAGAGATGATGAAACTCCAGATAGGGGAAATACTTTGTGGAGATGCGAGACATTCATTATACTTTTGTTAATAGAAAAGAAAGCCAATTAAAAGCCCCAGGAAGCAAAATATGTGGAAGAACATCATCATTTACATAAAAAACACACTATTCAATGTGATTTGAATTTAAGTGAACATGGGAGAGGAAGAGAAAAAATTGATTTTGCTTTGATGCTGGAAACATTTTCTCTAAGTGGTACGACAGCTGTGATGTTGGGTCTAAAGAAAAAGAAAAGTAATTCTAACGTAACAATTAGCTCTGATACTTAATAAATCCACACAATAGGGGCGCCTGGGTGGCTCAGTCGGTTGGGTGTCCAACTTGGGCTCAGGTCATGATCTCACTATCCGTGATCTCGCTATCCGTGATCTCGCTATCCGTGAGTTCAAGTCCCGCATCAGGTTCTCTGCTGACAACTCGGAGCCTGGAGCCTGCTTCAGATTCTGTGTCTCCTCTCTCTGCCTCTCCCCCACTAGCGTGTGCGCATGTGCACTCGCTCTCTCTCTCTCTCTCTCTCTCTCTCTCAAAAATAAAATAAAAACATAAAATTTTTTTTAATAAAAAAATTCACACAATAATTTCTCTATGAATATACAATTTATATTATAATAAAATTATATATTACATACTTACATAATTATATAATAATATTATATATCCATAGATATATTATTTTCCAGAATTTGGAAATTAACTGTAGAGAAAGCCAGAAGACTTACCTGTCATCACAGCACAGAATGCAAACAGTATCAGGTAAAGTTTCAGGCAGAAAATATTGCAAGGATAAACGGTGGAGGGAGTCTGCAGGAAAGTTGCTCTATAATTTTTATCTTCAATAGTGGAACACTTGAAGAAAGTGTATCAAGCAGGTAAGGAACAGCGGTTTAAGCACATTTTGTATTTAGTGGCATCTAAGAGCATCATACTGCAAGATCATTACCACTAGTGTTGAATAATTCCATTGTCGTTATGGCCTTGTTTTGTTTATCCGTTCTCAAGGGCGTCTTGGTTGCACCCAAGGTGTGGCGATCATGAATGAAGCTGCTATAAACATCTACATTCAGGTTTTGGTGTGGACGTTAAGTGTTCATCTAATCTGGGTAAATACCAACGAGTGCAATTGCTGGATCACATGGCAAGCTGATGTCTAGCTTTCTAAGAAACAGCCAAACCTCTTCCAAAGCGGCTGTACCATTCTACATTTCCTTCTCCATGTCCTTGGGAGTACTTGCTATCCTCAGTGTATTGGGTTGTAGCCATTTTAATAGTGGCTACACGTATTTCATTGTTGTTTTAATTGGCATTCCCCTGAGGATATAGGACCCTGAGCGTTGTCTCATACGTTTATTTGCCACTTGTATATATTCTTGGTAAGATGTCTTGAGATCTTTTGCCCATAGTTTAATCAAGTTATTTTGAGTTATTATATATTTTGGATCACAGTACTGTATCAGGTATGTGTTTTGCAAATACTGTTTCCAAGTCTAAGGTTTGTCTTTTCATTCTCTTGACATTGTCCCTCACAGGACAGAAGTTTTTAATTTTAACAACGTTCAGCTTATCAATTCTTTCTTTCACGGATTGTGTCTTCAGTGTTGTTTTTAAAAAGTCACCACCAAACCCATGGTCATGTAGATTTTCTTGTATGTTACCTTCTAGGAGTGTTAGTTTTTCATTTTATATTTAGGCTATAATCCATTTTGTTAGTTTTTGTGAAGGGTGTAAGATCTGCGTCTAGAATCAGTTTTTCCATGTACACGTCCAGTTGTTCCGTCATCATTTTATGAAAAGACTATCATTGTTTCATACTATCGTAGTTTCTTATTTGTCAAAGAAAAGAAGCCTATTTTAGTACTTGTATCAGTCTATTTTCTAAATTGCTTAATAATTTTTTTTTTTTAATTTGAGAGAGAGAGAGACAGTGAGTGGGGGCTGGGGAGAGAAGGAGAGGGGCAGAGGGAGCAAATCTTAAGCAGGCTCCACACTCAGCATGGAACCCAACATGGGGCTCCAACCCACTACCCTGGGATCGTGACTTGAGCCGAATGCAAGAGGCAGATGCTCAACCAACTGAGCCACCCAGGTGCCCCTATGTATGACGTTTTAAAAGCTGGTATAACAATATATAACAATTATTTTCACTGCCACCCTTTGGAGGTGTTTCTGACCTAGTAACTGGAACAAACTCAGGAAAGAAAACATAAGAAGAGAAACTTAGGGAAAAGTAGACTTTTTAAAATTAAGTCTAATTTGTTGATACAAAATTACATGTAAGAATTGCACACGTAAAATTAATGGCCAAAATGTACATCATTCACCTCATTTCCTGTTACAAGAAACTATTCCCTGGGATTAAATGCTAGTTAAACCTGTGGTTTCAGGCCCAATTTGCTAACTTGTGTTTCTCTGCTCTCCGTGTTCTGATGTCCAGGTCTGCATGGCATTCATCTCTCTGGCACTGTTTTATAAATCATTTTTATAAATGATTTTACTGTATACAAATTTGATCCATTCAACATGCAGATATCAAATATGTAATACATATCAGATTGTGCTAAGATAGTGCATCTTTTGTGACCGAAAGTGCAATAAAACCAAACTACTCATGTTTTAGGTATCCATTATAATTCAACAGGGTCAAAGCACTGAATAGGATGGAAAGGGACTTTTTTTCTTATTTAGAATATTGGAAATATTTTGACTATCTGCCACTTGTTAATTCTACTAATGTTTCACAATGTGTAAAATAGTCAACAAATTGAGAAAATTGACACTTTATGTGTTATAAGGCAGTATTTACACCTCTAGAATACCTCTCAGAAGAAAAAAACTTTTGAGAAAGTAAAACTTCTTAGTATATTACTGCAGAGAATTTGAGATGTTTGTGTGCAATAAATGAACTCCATAATAAGTATTATTTTTATGATTTTTGTTTTCTGAGTTTATATCTACCAGTAAGAGAAGAAATGAAGATAATTTACCTGAAGGTCTCCTGGCATGTATGTGGAGAAAGACAGGGATGGAGAGGGGTAGAGAGATGGGGGAAGTGAAAATTTAGAAGCTTAGATTTTATTATCACATATTCCCTTTATGGTTATTTGATGAGTTTTGTTAACAGTATTGCTATTGTACTGAGATCTTGGCATATTTCAGGAGGATAACATCTTGAAACATTTACTTTAGGAGAATAATTATTTCCTTGATTCTACTTAGACATAGAAGGAGCTAGAAAAGGGTAGCTCAAATTGAAGTAATTTTTAAAATTAGGTACATGGATATTTCAAGAAGAAATGAAGATTGGGGATAAAAAAAAGAAAGAAAAAAATGAGGTACTTTTCTATGAAAGCGACCATTATAAATACCATTTTGGTCTAATATTTGTCTCAGATATTTCTAGAAAACTTTCATATTCTTTCTAGTTTCTTTTATTAAAAAGTGAACTTATAGTGGGAATGTAAATTGGTGCAGCCACTATGAAACAGAGTATGTAGGTTTCTCAAAAAGTTAAAAACAGAAATACCACATGGTCCCATTATTCCACTTGTGGATATTTGTCTGAAGGAAACAAAAGCACCAACTCCAAAAGATATCTGTATCTGCACCCTATGGTGCAGCATTATTAATGATAGACAAGATATGGAAACAATATAAGTTTCCACTGATGGATGGGTGGATAAGGAAATTGTTGTGTTTATTTATAATGGAATATGATTTAGTCTTAAAAAAGAATAAATTTCTTATACATGGAATCTAAAAGAAAAACAAAAAACATTCATAGATACTGAGAACAGATGGATGGTTGCCAGAGGCAGGGGTTGGGGGTGGGAGAAATGGTTGAAGGGGGTCAAAGGGTTAAAAATAAAAGAAATAGAAATGAAAGAAATAATAAAAGTAGAAGAAAAATAAAAGAAATAAAAGTGTAAAAGAGAAAAGATGCCTTTCTGATTAAAAAAAAAAAAAAAAAGTTGGGGCGCCTGGGTGGCGCAGTCGGTTAAGCGTCCGACTTCAGCCAGGTC